>NW_026110906.1:0-669539 GCF_024679095.1 Eriocheir sinensis | reverse complement strand
TTACTGGTTTTTATTTATTTTGATACGATTTTTATGTGTATTTTGTATTAATTTTTTAATACGTATTTACTTCATTTTATGTGTATTTTGTATATATTTTTATAGAAATCAACGTTAATTTATGTGTATTCGTATATACGTATATTTTGAAACAAATTTACATTGTTTTATGTGTATTTTGCATATCTATTTCAATACAAATTTACCTTACAGTATGTGCATTTTTTATATTTATTTTAATACAAATTTTAATATTTTATGTGTATTTTGGTATATATATTTTTTAAAAAAATGCGTTATTTTATGGCTATTTTGCATCTTTATTTTCATACAAATTTACATTATTTAATTAATATTCTGTGTATTTATTTTGATAATATTTTACATTATTCTATTTGTGTTTTGTATATATTTTTTTATACATATTTACATTATTTAATTAGTATTTTGTATATATATTTGATACAAATTTACGTTATTTTAAGTGTATATGTTTATATATTCTCATTCAAATTTCCATTATCTTATGTGTATTTTGTATATGTATTTCAATACAAATTTACCTAATTTTATGTGTATTTTGTATATTTATTTTCATACAAATTTTAAATATTTTTGTGTATTTTTGTATATAGTTTTATACAAACTTCGGTTATTTTATGAGTATTTTGTATATCTATTTTCATACAAATACACATTCTTTTATTGATATTTTGTTTATTTCTTTTGACGAGAATTTAAATTATTTAATGTGTATTTTGTATATATATATTTTTATACGTATTTACATCATTTCTTGTGTATTTTGTATATATATTTCTATAGAAATCTACGTTATTTTATGTGTATTCGTATATAGATTTTTAAACAAATTTACTCTTTAATGTGCATTTTGTATATTTTTTCAATACAAACTTACCTTATTGTACGTGCATTTTGTATATTAATTTTAATACAAATTTAATTATTCTATGTGTATTTTTGTATATGTATTTTTAAAAAAATATGCTTTATTTTATATCTATTTCAAAACAGATTTCCCTTATTGTATGTGTATTTTGTATTTTTATTTAAATACAAATTAACTTTTTCATGTGTATTTTGGTATATATATTTTTATAAAAAAAATGCGTTATTTAATGGGTATTTTGCATCTTTATTTTCATACAAATATGTGTATTTTGTAAATCTATTTTCATTCAAATATATATTATTTTATTGGTATTTTGTTGATTTATATTGATACGAATTTACATTATTTTATATGTACTTTGTATATATATTTTTATACGCATTTACATTATTTAATATTTATTTTGAATATATAATTTTATACAAATTCATGGTATTTTATGTGTATTTGTATATATATTTTCATATAAATTTACATTATTTTTTGTGTATTTTGTACACATATTTCATTACAAATTTACCTTATTTTATGTTTATTTTTTATGTGTATTTTGTACATTTATATTTATACAAATACACATTCTTTTATTGGTATTTTGTTTAATTATTTTGTTTCGAGTTTACATTATTTTATGTATTTTGTTTACATTTTTATACGTATTTACTTAATTTTATGTGTATTTGTATATATATTTTTATAGAAATCTACGTTATTTTGTATTCGTATATATATTTTGAAACAAATTTACATTGTTTTATATGTATTTTTGCATATCTCTTTCAATAGAAGTTTACCTTATTGTATGTGCATTTTGTATATTTATTTCAATACAAATTTAAATATTTTATGTGTATACATGTACAAAAAATACATAAAATAATGTAGATTTGTATGAAATGAAAACAAATACATTTTATATAAAATATATACAAAATACACATAGAATAATGTAAAATCATATTAAAATAAATACACAGAATATCAATAAAATAATGTAAATTTGTATGAAAATAAAGATGCAAAATACCCATAAAATAAAGCATATTTTTATAAAAATACATATACAAAAATACACATAGATTAATCAAATTTGTATTAAAATTATACAAAATGCACATACAATAAGGTAAATTTGTATTGAAAAAATATGGAAAATACACATAAAACAATGTAAATTTGATTCAAAATTTATATACGAATACACATAAAATAACGCAGATTTCTATAGAAATATATATAGAAAATACACTTGAAATAATGTACATACGTATAAAAATATATATACAAAATACACATTAAATAATGTTAATTCGTGTCAAAATAAATAAACAAAATATCATGAAAAGAATGTATATATATATATATATATATATATATATATATATATATATATATATATATATATATATATATATATATATATATATATATATATATATATATATATATATATATATATATATATATATACAAAATACACATAAAATAACCTAAATTTGTATAAAACTATAAACAAAAATACACAAAAATAATTTAAACTTGTATGAAAATAAATATACAAAAAACATATAAAATTAGGTAAATTTGTATTGAAATACATATACAAAATACACATAAAATAATGTAAATTTGAATGAAAATATATAAACATATAAACTTAGAATAACGTAAATTTGTATCAAATATATATACAAAAAACACATTAAATAATGTAAATATGTATAAAAAAATATATACAAAACACAAATAAAATAATGTAAAATCGTATCAAAATAAATACAGAAAATATTAATAAAATAATGAAAATTTGTATGAAAATTAAGATGCAAAATACCCATAAAATAACGCATTTTTTATAAAAATATATATACGAAAAAACATAAAATATTTGATTTTGTATTAAAATAAATAGATATACAAAATACAAATAAAATAAGCTAAATTAAATGAAAAATATATACAAAATACACATAGAATAATGTAAAATCGTATCAAAATAAATACATAGAATATCAATAAAATAATGTAATTTTGTATGATAATAAAGATGCAAAATACCCATAAAATAAAGCATATTTTTTTATAAATACATATACAAAAATACACATAGAATAATTAAATTTGTATTAAAATTAATATACAAAATGCACGTACAATAAGGTAAATTTGTATTGAAAAAATATACAAAATGCACATTAAAGCGTAAATTTGTTTAAAAATCTATATACGAATACACATAAAATAACGTAGATTTCTATAGAAATATATACAAAATATACATGAAATGATATAAAAAATATATATATATATATATATATATATATATATATATATATATATATATATATATATATATATATATATATATATATATATATATATATATATATATATATATATATATATATATATATATATATATATATATATATATATATATATATATACAAAATACACATTAAATAATTTAAATTCTCGTCAAAATAAATAAACAAAATATCAATAAAAGAATGTGTATTTGTATGAAAATAGATATACAAAATACTCATAAAATAACCTAAGTTTGTATAAAACTATATACAAAATATACAAAAAATTTAAATTTGTATGAAAATAAATATACAAAATACACATAAAATTAGGTAAATTTGTATTGAAATACATATACAAAATACATATAAAATAATGGAAATTTGAATGAAAATATATAAACATATACACTTAAAATAACTTAAATTTGTATCAAATATATATACAAAATACTAATTAAATAATGTAAATATGTATAAAAAATATATACAAAACACAAATAGAATAATGTAAAATCGTATCAAAATAAATACACAGAATATTAATAAAATAATGTAAATTTGTATGAAAATAAAGATGCAAAATAGCCATAAAATAACGCATTTTTATAAAAAAAATTTATACCAAAATACACATAAAATATTAAAATTTGTATTAAAATAAATATAAAAAATGCACATTCTGTAAGGTAAATTTGTATTGAAATAGATATGCAAAATACATATAAAACAATGTAAATTTGTTTCAAAATATATATACGAATACACATAAAATAACGTTGATTTCTATAAAAATATATACAAAATACACATAAAATGAAGTAAATATGTATTAAAAAATGAATACAAAATACACATAAAAATCGTATCAAAATAAATAAACAAAATACCAGTAAAAGAATGTGTATTTCTATAAATATAAATATACAAAATACACATAAAATATCGTAAATTTGTATAAAACTATATACAAAATTACACAGAACAAATACACATTTTTTTATTGGTATTTTGTTTATTTATTTTGTTTCGAATTTATATTATTTTATGTGTATTTTGTTTACAATCTTTTTATACGTATTTACCTTATTTTATGTGTATTTTGTATATCTATTTATTTTAATACAAAATCAAATATTTTATGTTTTTTCGTATATATATTTTTATAAAAAATGCGTTATTTTATGGGTATTTTGCATCTTAATTTTCATACAAATTTTACATTATTTTATTAATATTTTCTGTATTTATTTTGATACGATTTTACATTATTTTATTTGTGTTTAGTATATATTTTTTTTATACATATTTACATTATTTAATGTGTTTTTTGTATATATATTTGATACAAATTTACGTTATTTTAAGTCTATATGTTTATATATTTTCATTCAAATTTACATTATTTTATGTGTATTTTGTATATGTATTTCAATACAAATTTACCTAATTTTATATGTTTTTTGTATATTTATTTTCATACAAGTTTAAATTATTTTTGTGTATTTTTGTTTATAGTTTTGTACAAATTTAGGTTATTTTATGTGTATTTTGTATATCTATTTTCATACAAATACACATTCTTTTCATGATATTTTGTTTATTTATTTTGACACGAATTAACATTATTTAATGTGTATTTTGTATATATATTTTTATACGTATTTACATTATTTCAAGTGTATTTTGTATATATATTTCTATAGAAATCTGCGTTATTTTATGTGTATTCGTATATATATTTTAAAACAAATTTACCTTGTTTTATGTGTATTTTGCATATTTTTTCAATACAAATTTTCCTTATTGTATGTACATTTTGTATATTAATTTTAATACAAATTTGATTAATATATGTGTATTTTTGTGTATGTATTTCTATAAAAATATGCTTTATCTTATGGGTATTTTGCATCTTTAATTTCATACAAATTAACATTATTTTATTGATATTCTGTGTATTTATTTTAATATGATTTTACATTATTCTATGTGTATTTTGTATATATATTTTATATATTTTTATAGAAATCTACATAAAATAACGTAGATTTCTATAAAAATATATATACAAAATACACATAAAATGAAGTAAATACGTATAAAAAAATGTATACAAAATACACATAAAATAATGTAAATTCGTATCAAAATAAATAAATAAAATACCAATAAAAGAATGTGTATTTGTATGAATATAAATATACAAAATACACATAAAATAACGTAAATTTATACAAAACTATATACAAAAATACACAGAAGTAATTAAATTTGTATGAAAATATATACAAAATGGTAAATTTGTATTGAAATAGATATGCAAAATACATATAAAACAATGTAAATTTGTTTCAAAATATATATACGAATACATATAAAATAACGTAGATTTCTATAAATATATATACAAAATACACAAAAAATGAAGTAAATACGTATAAAAAAATGTATACAAAATACACATAAAATAATGTAAATTCGTATCAAAATAAATAAACAAAATACCAATAAAAGAATGTGTATTTGTATGAATATAAATATACAAAATACACATAAAATAACGTAAATTTATATAAAACTATATACAAAAATACACAGAAGTAATTAAATTTGTATGAAAATATATACAAAATACACACGAAATAAGCTAAATTTGAATTGAAATATATATACAAAATACATGAAATAAAGTAAATTTGTATCAAAATATTTATACAAATACACATATAATAACGTAAATTTGTATGAAAATATATAAACAAAATACACATTAAATAATGTAAATACGTATAAAAAAATATGTACAAAATACACATATAATCATGTAATTCGTATCAAAATAAATAAACAAAATACCAATAAAATAATATAAATTTGTATGAGTACACGTGTATGTTGCATATTTTTTCAATACAAATTTACCTTATTATATATGCATTTTGTATATTAATTTTAATACAAATTTAATTATTCGATGTGTATTTTTGTATCTATTTTTATAAACATATGCTTTATTTTTTGGGGTATTTTGCATCTTTATTTTCATACAAATTTACATTATTTTATTGATATTCTGCTCATTCAATTTGATACGAATTGACATTATTCTATGTGTATTTTGTATATATTTTTCATACAAATTTACGTTATTTTATGTTTAAAAATATGTACAAAATACACATATAATCATGTAATTCGTATCAAAATAAATAAACAAAATACCAATAAAATAATATAAATTTGTATGAGTAAACGTGTATGTTGCATATTTTTTCAATACAAATTTAACTTATTACATACGCATTTTGTGTATTAATTTTAATACAAATTTAATTATTCGATGTGTATTTTTGTATCTGTATTTTTATAAACATATGCTTTATTTTTTGGGTATTTTGCATCTTTATTTTCATACAAATTTACATTATTTTATTGATATTCTGCTCATTTATTTTGATACGAATTGACATTATTCTATGTATATTTTGTATATATTTTTCATACAAATTTACGTTATTTTATGTGTATTTGTTTATATGTTTTGACACAAATTTACAATATTTTATGGGTATTTTGTATATACATTTCAAAAGAAATTTACCTAGTTTTATGTCTATTTTGTATATCTATTTTCATACAAACTCAAATTATTTCTATGTATTTTTGTATATATTTTAATACAAATTTTAGTTATGTTATGTGTATTTTGTAAATTTATTTTCATTCAAATATATATTATTTTATTGGTGTTTTGTTGATTTATATTGATACGAATTTACATTATTTTATATGTACTTTGTATATATATTTTTATACGCTTTTACATTATTTAATATTTATTTTGAATATATATTTTTATACAAATTCATGGTATTTTATGTGTATTTGTATATATATTTTTATATAAATTTACATTATTTTATGTGTATTTTGTACATATATTTTTTTACAAATCTACCTTATTTTATGTTTATTTTGTATGTGTATTTTGTATATTTATATTTATCCAAATACACATTCTTTTATTGGTATTTTGTTTATTTATTTTAATTCGAATTTACATTATTTTATGTGTATTTTGTATATATTTTTTTTATACGTATTTACTTAATTTTAAGTGTATTTTGTATATATATTTTTATAGAAATCTACGTTTTTTTATTTGTATTCGTATATATATTTTGAAAGAAATTTACGTTGTTTTATATGTATTTTTGCATAACTCTTTCAATACAAATTTATCTTATTTTATGTGCATTTTCTATATTTATTTCAATGCAAATTTAAATATTTTATGTGTATTTTGGTATATATATTTTTATAAGATTACGAAAATTTGAATAAAAATATATACAAAAAAACAAAAAAATAAATTTCAATTTGTATGAAAATAGATATACAAAATACACATATAATTAGTTAAATTTGTATCTAAATACATGTATAAAATACACATAAAATTCGCGTCAAAATAAATAAACAAAATATCAATAAAAGAATGTGTATTTGTCTGAAAATATATATACAAAATACACATAAAATAACCGAAATTTGTATCAAACTATATACAAAAATACACAAAAATATTTTAAATTTGTATGAAAATAAATATACAAAATACACATAAAATTAGGTAGATTTGTATTGAAATACATACACAAAATACACATAAAATAATGTAAATTTGAATGAAAATACATAAACAAATACACTTAAAATAACGTAAATTTGTATAAAAAAATATGTACAAAACACAAATAGAATAATGTAAAATCGTATCAAAATAAATACACAGAATATTAATAAAATAATGTAAATTTGTATGAAAATAAAGAAGCAAAATACCCATAAAATAACGCATTTTTTTTATTTATAAAAATATATATACCAAAATACACATCAAAAAATTAAATTTGTATTAAAATAAATATACAAAAAACACATACAATAAGGTAAATTTGTATTGAAATAGATATGCAAAATACATATAAAACAATGTAAATTTGTTTCAAAATATATATACGAATACACATAAAATAACGTAGATTTCTATAAAAATATATATACAAAATACATATAAAATGAAGTAAATACGAATAAAAAAATGTATACAAAAAACACATAAAATAATGTAAATTCGTAGAAGAATAAATAAACAAAATACCAATAAAAGAATGTGTATTTGTATAAATATAAATATACAAAATACACATAAAATAACGTAAATTTATTTAAAACTATATACAAAAATACACAGAAGTAATTAAATTTGTATGAAAATATATACAAAATACACACAAAATAAGCTAAATTTGAATTGAAATATATATACAAAATACATGAAATAAAGTAAATTTGTATAAAAATATTTATACAAATACACATATAATAACGTAAATTTGTATGAAAATATATAAACAAAATACACATTAAATAATGTAAATACGTATGAAAATATGTACAAAATACATATAATCATGTAATTGTATTAAAAATAAACAAAATACCAATAAAATAATATAAATCTGTAGTAAATGTATATTTATATTTTTTCAATAAATTTACCTTATTATATACGCATTTTGTATATTTTAATACAAATTTAATTATTCGATGTATATTTTGTATCTGTATTTGTATATATATTTTTATACGCTTACATTATTTAATATTTATTTTGAATATATATTTTATACAAATTCAAGGTATTTTATGTATTTGTATATATATTTTATATAAATTTACATTATTTTATGTGTATTTTGTACATATATTTTTTTACAAATCTACCTTATTTTATGTTTATTTTGTATGTGTATTTTGTATATTTATTTTTATCCAAATACACATTCTTTTATTGGTATTTTGTTTATTTATTTTAATTCGAATTTACATTATTTTATGTGTATTTTGTATACATTTTTTATACGTATTTACTTAATTTTATGTGTTTTTTTTTATATATTTTTTTTTATAGAAATCTACGTTTTTTTATTTGTATTCGATATATATTTTGAAACAAATTTACAATCTTTTATATGTATTTTTGCATATCTCTTTCAATATAAATTTACCTTATTGTATGTGCATTTTGTATATTTATTTCAATGCAAATTTCAATATTTTATGTGTATTTGTGTATATATATTTTTATAAGATTACGAAAATTTGAATAAAAATATATACAAAAAAACAAAAAAAATAAATTTCAATTTGTATGAAAATAGATATACAAAATACACATATAATTAGTTAAATTTATATTTAAATACATGTACAAAATACACATAAAATAATGTAAATTTGTATGAAATGAAAACAAATTCACATAAAATTCGCGTCAAAATAAATAAACAAAATATCAATAAAAGAATGTGTATTTGTATGAAAATAGATATACAAAATACACATAAATAACCTAAATTTGTATCAAACTATATACAAAAAATACACAAAAATATTTTAAATTTGTATGAAAATAGATATACAAAATACACATAAAATTAGGTAAATTTGTATTGAAATACATACACAAAATACACATAAAATAATGTAAATTTGAATGAAAATACATAAACAAATACACTTAAAATAACGTAAATTTGTATAAAAAATTTGTACAAAACACAAATAGAATAATGTAAAATCGTATCAAAATAAATACACAGAATATTAATAAAATAATGTAAATTTGTTTGAAAATAAAGAAGCAAAATACCCATCAAATAACGCATTTTTTTTATTTATAAAAATATATATACCAAAATAGACATCAAAAAATTAAATTTGTATTAAAATAAATATACAAAAAACACATACAATATGGTAAATTTGAATTGAAATAGATATGCAAAATACATATAAAACAATGTAAATTTGTTTCAAAATATATATACGAATACATATATAATAACGTAGATTTCTATAAAAATATATATATAAAATACACATAAAATGAAGTAAATACGTATAAAAAAATGTATACAAAATTCACATAAAATAATGTAAATTCGTATCAAAATAAATAAACAAAATAGCAATAAAAGAATGTGTATTTGTATAAATATAAATATACAAAATACACATAAAATAACGTAAATTTATATAAAACTATATACAAAAATACACAGAAGTAATTAAATTTCTATGAAAATATATACAAAATATACACAAAATAAGCTAAATTTGAATTGAAATATATATACAAAATATATGAAATAAAGTAAATTTGTATCAAAATATTTATACAAATACACATATAATAACGTAAATTTGTATGAAAATATATAAACAAAATACACATTAAATAATGTAAATACGTATGAAAAAATATGTACAAAATACACATATAATCATGTAATTCGTATCAAAATAAATAAACAAAATACCAATAAAATAATATAAATTTGTATGAGTAAACGTGTATGTTGCATATTTTTTCAATACAAATTTACCTTATTATATACGCATTTTGTATATTAATTTTAATATATGTGTATTTGAATATATATTTTGATACAAATTTACATTATTTTATGTATTTTCTATATTTATTTCAATTCAAATTTAGCTTATTTTATGTGTCTTTTGTATATCTATTTTCATACAAATTTAATTATTTTTTGTTTATATAGTTTTATACAATTTTACGTTATTTTATGTGTATTTTGTATATTTATATTTATACAAGTAAACATTCTTTTATTGGCATTTAGTTTATTTATTTTGATACGAGTTTACATTATTTTATGTGTATTTTGTATATATTTTCTTATACGTATTTACTTCATTTTATGAGTATTTTGTATATATTTTTTATAGAAATCTACATTTTTTTATGTGTATTTGATATATATATTTTAAACAAATTTACATAATTTTATATGTATTTTGAATATATATTTTCATTACAAATTTACTCTATTGTATGTATATGTATAGAAAATACACAAGAAATAATCTAAATTGTATCGAAATAAATGAACAAAATACCGATAAAATAATGTAATTTTGAATGAAAATATATATTTTTCATAAAATAACAAATACAAATAAATATATATATACATAAAATGATTTGAATTTGAATGAAAATAGATATAAAATAAACTTAAAATACAAATTTATAATATATATATATATATATATATATATATATATATATATATATATATATATATATATATATATATATATATATATATATATATATATATATATATATATATATATATATATATATATATATATATATATATATATATATATATACACATAAAATAATGTAAATTTGTTTGAA
This sequence comes from Eriocheir sinensis, assembly GCF_024679095.1. Taxonomy (NCBI): domain Eukaryota; kingdom Metazoa; phylum Arthropoda; class Malacostraca; order Decapoda; family Varunidae; genus Eriocheir; species Eriocheir sinensis. The sequence continues at coordinate 658,015 of NW_026110906.1, read as the reverse complement.
AATATATATACGAATACACATAAAATAACGTAGATTTTATAAAATATATATACAAAATACACATTAAATAATGAAAATATGTATAAAATATATATACAAAATACACATTAAATAATGTAAATTCGTATCAAAATAAATAATTAAAATATCAATAAAATAATGAGTATTTGTATGAAAACTAATATGCAAAATACACATAAAATAACGCATTTGTATAAAACTATATATAAAAATAGACATGAAATAATTTAAGTATGTATGAAAATAAATATACAAAATACACATAAAATAAGGTAAATTTGTATTGAGATATATATACAAAATACACATAAATTAATGTAAATTTGTATCAAAATATGTATACAAATACACATAAAAAAACCTAAATTTCTATAAAAATATATAAAAAATACTCATTAAATAATGTAAATATGTATAAAAAATATATATACAAAACACAAATAGAATAATGTAAAATCGTATTAAAATAAATACACATAATGTAAATTTGTATGAAAATAACGATGCAAAATACCAATAAAATAACGCATTTTTTATAAATATACAAAATACACATGAAAGGATGTAAATACGTAAAAAAATATATATACAAAATACACATTAAATAATGTAAATTCGCGTCAAAATAAATAAACAAAATGTCAATAAAAGAATGTGTATTTGTATGAAAATAAATATACAAAACACACATAAGATAACATAAATTTGTATAAAACTATATGCAAAAATACACAAAAATAATTTAAATTTGTATGAAAATAAATATACAAAATACACATAAAATTAGGTAAATTTGTATTGAAATACATATACAAAATACACATAAAATACTGTAAATTTGAATGAAAATACATAAACAAATACACTTAAAATAACGTATATTTGTATAAAAAAAATATATATAAAACACAAATAGAATAATGTAAAATCGTATCAAAATAAATACACAGAATATTAATAAAATAATGTAAATTTGTATGAAAATAAAGAAGCAAAATACCCATAAAATAACACATTTTTTTAAAATATATATATATACAAAAATACACATAAAAAAATTTATTTGTATTAAAATAGATATACAAAATACACATACAATAAGGTAAATCTGTATTGAAATAGATATGCAAAATACATATAAAACAATGTAAATTTGTTTCAAAATATATACGAATACACATAAAATAACGTAGATTTGTATAAAAAAAAATATATACAAAATACACGTAAAATGAAGTAAATACGTATAAAAAAATATATACAAAATACACATAAAGTAATGTAAATTCGGATCAAAATAAATCAACAAAATTCCAATAAAGGAATGTATATTTGTATAAATATAAATATACAAAATACACATGAAATAAAGTAAATTTATATAAAACTATATACATCAATCCACAAAAGTAATTAAATTGGTATGAAAATAGATATACAAAATACACATAAAATAAGCTAAATTTGAATTGAAATATATATAAAAAATCACATAAAATAATGTAAATTTGTATCAAAATATTTATAAAAATACATATAATAACGTAAATTTGTTTAAAATATATAAACAAAATATACATTAAATATAAATATGTATAAATATATGTACAAAATATATATATAATTATGTAATTCGTATCAAACTAAATAAACAAAATAGCAATACGAAATAATGTAAATTTGTGTGAGAATTTACATTTTTATACAAATACATATAAAATAACGCTAATTTCTATAAAAATATATGTCCAAAATGAACGTAAAATAAATTAACTTTGGACAAAATATATATACAAAACACACATTAAATAATGTAAATTGTATATGAAATAACCTAAATTTTGTGTATAAAACTATATACAAAATACACAAAAATAATTTAAATTTGTATGAAAATATATTTTATAGAAAATACACATAAAATTAGGTTAATTTCTATTGAAATACGTATACAAAATACACATAATTTTAATAATGTAAATTTGAAAGAAAATATATAAACAAATACACATACAATAACGTAAATTTGTATATATATATATTCAAATTTACATTAAATAATGTAAATATGTATAAAAAATATATACAAAACAAATAGAATAATGTAAAATCGTATCAAAATATATACACAGAATATTAATAAAATAATGTATATTTATTTTCATGAAAATTAAATTATTTTGTGTATTTTGTATATAGTTTTATACAAATTTAGGTTATTTTATGTATTTTGTATATCTATTTTCATACAAATACACATTCTTTTCATGATATTTTGTTTATTTATTTTGACACGAATTAACATTATTTAATGTGTATTTTGTATATATATTTTATACGTATTTACATTTTTCAAGTGTATTTTGTACATATATTTCTATAGAAATCTGCGTTATTTTATGTGTATTCGTATATATATTTTGAAACATATTTACATTGTTTTATGTGTATTTTGCATATTTTTTTAATACAAATTTACCTTAATGTATGTGCATTTTGTATATTAATTTTAATACAAATTTGATTAATCTATGTGTATTTTTGTATATGTATTTTTATAAAAATATGCTTTATTTTATGGGTATTTTGCATCTTTATTTTCATACAAATTTACATTATTTTATTGATATTCTGTGTATTTATTTTGATATGATTTTACATTATTCTATGTGTATTTTGTATATATATTTTATATAAAATGTATTTGTTTTCATTTCACACAAATCTACATTATTTAATGTGTTTTTTGTACATGTAATTAAATACAAATTTAACTAGTTACATGTGTATTTTGTATATCTATTTTGTATGTATATTTTCATAGAAATTTACTCTATTTTATGAGTATTCGTATATATATTTTGATACAAATTTACATTATTAATGTGTATTTTGCATATCTATTTCAATACAAATTTACTTTATTGTACGTGCATTTTGTATATTTATTTTAATACAAATTTATTTATTTTATATGTATTTTTGTATATATATTTTTATGCAAATATGCGTTATTATATGGATATTTTGCATCTTTATTTTCATACAAATTTACATTATTTTTTTATATATTTTTTTTATTATTTTTTTTATATTTATATATATTATGTTTTTTTTATATATTTTTTTTTATATATATTTACATTATTTAATGTTAATTTTGTATATATTTTCATGCATATTTACATTATTTTATGTGTTTTTTGTATAAATATTTTTCTACGTATTTAAATTATTTTATGTGTATTTTGTATATACATTTTCATTAAAAAATTACGTTATTTTATTGTGTGTATAAGTATATATTTTGATACAAATTTTATACAAATTCATGTTATTTAATGTGTATTTGTATATATATTTTCATACAAATTTATATTATTTTATGTGTATTTTTTCATATATTTCATTACAAATTTACCTTATTTTATGTTTATTTTGTATATTTATTTCATTCAATTTTAAATTATTTTATGTGTATATTTGTATTTGTATTTAGGATATTTTATGTGTATTTTGTATATATATTTTCATCCAAAATTACATTATTTTATTGGTATTTCTTAATTTAATTCGATATGAATTTAGATTATTTCATAGGTATTTTGTATACATATTTTTGTACTCATTTGCATTATCTAATGTGTGTTTTGGGTATATATTTTTATGCAAATTTATCTAATGTTCATTTTTGTACATATATTTTTATAGAAATTTGCGTTATTTTATGTATATATTTTATATAAATTTACGTTATTTTATGTGCATTTTGTATATTTATATTTATACAAATACACATTCTTTTATTGGTATATTGTTTATTTACATTTATACGAATTTACATTATTTTATGTGTATTTTGTATACATTTTTTTATACGTATTTACTTAATTTTATGTGTATTTTGTATATGTATTTTTATAGAAATCTACGTTATTTTATGTGTATTCATATATATATTTTGAAACAAATTTACATTATTTTATATGTATTTTCCATATCTATTTCAATACAAATTTACCTTATTGTATGTGCATTTTGTTTATTTATTTTAATACAAGTTCAAATATTTTATGTGTATTTTGGTATCAATAATTTTATAAAAAAAATGCGTTATTTTATAGGTATTTTGCATCTTAATTTTCATTTTATATGTACTTTGTATATATATTTTTATACGCTCTTTTATTATTTAATATTTATTTTGAATATAATTTTTTATACAAATTCATGGTATTTTATGTGTATTTGTATATATATTTTCATATAACTTTACATTATTGTATGTGTATTTTGTACATATATTTTATTACAAATCTACCTTATTTTATGTTTATTTTGTATGTGTATTTTGTATATTTATATTTATCCAAATACACATTCTTTTATTGGTATTTTGTTTATCTATTTTAATTCGAATTTACATTATTTTATGTGTATTTTGAATACATTTTTTTTATACGTATTTACTTAATTTTATGTGTATTTTGTATATATATTTTTATAGAAATATACGTTTTTTTTATTTGTATTCGTAAATATATTTTGAAACAAATTTACATTGTTTTATATGTATTTTTGCATATCTCTTTCAATACAAATTTATCTTATTGTATATGCATTTTGTATATTTATTTCAATGCAAATTTAAATATTTTATGTGTATTTTGGTATATATATTTTTATAAGAAATGCGCTATTTTATGGGAATTTTGCATCTCTATTTTCATACAAATTTACATTATTTTATTAATATTCGGTGTATTTATTTTGACACGATGTTACATTATTCTATTTGTTTTTTGTATATACTTTTTTTATGCATATTTACATTATTTAATGTGTATCTTGCATATATATTTTATACAAATTTATTATCTATTATCTATTTTCATACAAATACACAATCTTTTCATGATATTTTGTTTATTTATTTTGACACGAATTTACATTATTTGATATGTATTTTGTATATATATTTTTATACGTATTTACATAATTTTATATGTATTTTGTATATATATTTCTATAGAAATCTACTTTATTTTATGTGTATTCGTATATATATTTTGAAACAAATTTACATTGTTTTATATGTATTTTTGAATATCTCTTTCAATACAAATTTATCTTACTGTATATGCATTTTGTATATTTATTTCAGTACAAATTTAAATATTTTATGTGTAATTTGGTAAATATATTTTTATAAAAAATGCGATAATTATTTTGAATTTTGCATCTTTATTTTCATACAAATTTACATTATTTTATTGATATTCAGTGTATTTATTTTGATACTATATTACATTATTCTATTTGTTTTTTGTATATATATTTTTTATACACATTTACATTATTTAATGTGTATCTTGCATATATATTTTATACAAATTTACGTTATTTTAAGTGTATTTGTTTATATATTTTGTTTATTTATTTTGACTCGAGTTTACATTATTTGATATGTATTTTGTATATATATTTCAATACAAATTTACCTAGTTTTATGTGTATTTGGTATATTTCTTTACAAGCAAATTTAAATTATTTTTGTGTATTTTTGTATATAGTTTTATACAAATTTAGGTTATTTTATTTACGCATTTACATTATTTAGTGTGTGTTTTGTGTATATATTTTTTGCAAATCTACTTTATTTTATGTGCATTTTTGTACATATATTTTTATAGAAATTTGCGTTATTTGTATATGTTTTCTCATACAAATTTACATTATTTTATTGCTATTTTGTTTATTTATTTTGATACGAATTACATGATTATATGTGTATTTTGTACATATTTTTTATACGTATTTACATTACTTAATGTGTATTTTGTTTATATATTTTTAAACAAATCTACGTTATTATATGTATTTGTATAAATATTTTGATACAGATTTACATTATTTTATGTATTTTGTATGTACATTTCAAATCAAATTTAGCTCATTTTAGCTGTATTTTGTATATATATTTTCATACAAATTTAATTACTTCTGTGTATTTTTGTATATAGTTTTATACAAATTTACGATATTTTATGTGTATTTTCTATATTTATATTTATACAAATACACATTCTTTTACTGGTATTTTTTTTATTTATTTTTATACGATTTTTATGTATTTTTTGTATTCATTTTTTTATACGTATTTACTTCATTTTATGTGTATTTATTTTTATAGAAATCTACGTTATTTTATGTGTATTTTACAAATTCACATTCTTTTATTGGTATATTGTTTATTTACATTTATACGAATTTACATTATTTTATGTGTATTTTGTATATATTTTTTTTATACGTATTTACTTAATATTATGTGTATTTTGTATATGTATTTTTATAGAAATCTACGTTATTTAATGTGTATTCGTATATATATTTTGAAACAAATTTGCATTATTTTATATGTATTTTGCATATCTATTTCAATACAAATTTTCCTTATTGTATATGCATTTTGTATATTTATTTTAATACCAATTCAAATATTTTATGTGAATTTTGGTATCAATATTTTTATAAAAAGTGCGTTATTTTATAGGTATTTTGCATCTTAATTCAAACAAATTTACATTATTTTATTAATATTCTGTGTATATATTTTGATACGATTTTACATTATTCTATTTGTGTTTTGTATATATTTTTTTTATACATATTTACATTATTTAATGTGTATTTTGATTATATATTTCATACAAATTTACGTTATTATATGTGTATTTGTTTATATAATTTCTTTCAAATTTACATTGTTTTATATGTATTTTGTATATGTATTTTAATACAAATTAACCTAATTTTATGTGTATTTTGTATATTTCTTTTTGTATATAGTTTTATACAAATTTAGGTTATTTTATGTACGCATTTACATTATTTAATGTGTGTTTTGTATATATATTTTTATCCAAAGTTACTTTATGTTACGTTCATTTTTGGACATATATTTTTATGGAAATTAGCGTTATTTTATATGTATTTGTATATGTTTTCTCATACAAATTTACATTATTTTATTGATATTTTGTTTATTTAGTTTGATACGAATTACATGATTATATGTGTATTTTGTACATATTTTTTATACGTATTTACATTACTTAATGTGTATTTTGTTTATATATTTTTAAACAAATTTACGTTATTATATGTATTTTTATAAGTATTTTGATACAAATTTACATTATTTTATGTATTTTCTACATACATTTCAATTCAAATTTAGCTTATTTTATCTGTATTTTGTATATCTATTTTCATACGAATTTGATAACTTCTGTGTATTTTTGTATATAGTTTTATACAAATTTACGTTATTTTATGTGTATTTTGTATATTTATATTTATACAAATACACATTCTTTTATTGGTATTTTGTTTATTTATTTTGATACGAATTTACATTATTTTATGTGTATTTTGTATACATTTTCTTATACGTATTTATTTCATTTTATGTGTATTTTGTATATATATTTTTATACAAATCTACGTTATTTTATATGTATTCGTATATATATTTTGAAACAAATTTACATTGTTTTATATATATTTTGCATATCTATTTCAATACAGATTTACCTTATTGTATGTGTATTTTGTATATTTATTTTAATACAAATACACATTCTTTTATTGATATTTTAATTATTTATTTTGACACGAATTTACATTATTTAATGTGTATTTTGTATATATATTTTTATACGTATTTACAACATTTCATGTGTATTTTGTATATATATTTCTATAGAAATCTACGTTATTTTATGTGTATTCGTATATATATTTTGATACAAATCTACATTAGTTTATGTGTATTTTATATATATATTTCATTATAAATTTGCCTTATTTTAAGTTTATTTTTATATCAATTTTCATTCAAATTCAAATCATTTTATGTGTATATATTCATTTGTATTTACGTTATTTTATGTGTATTTTCTATATATATTTTCATTCAAAATTACATTATTTTATCGGTATTTTGTTCATTTATTTAGATGCGAATTTAGATTATTTCATGTGTATTTTCTATACATATACATATAGAGTAAATTTCTATGAAAAAATATATTCAAAATACATATAAAATTATGTAAATAAGTATAAAAATATATTTATCAAATACACCTAAAAAAAATTAAAATTCGTATCAAAATAAATAAACAAAATACCAATAAAAGAATGTGTATTTGGATAAATATAAATATACAAAATACACATACAAAATAAACATAAAATAAGGTAGATTTGTAATAACATATATGTACAAAATACACATAAAAAAATGTAAATTTATATGAAAATATATATACAAATACACATAAAATATCATGAATTTGTATAAAAATATATATTCAAAATAAATATTAAATAATGGAAAAGCGTATAAAAATATATATACAAAGTACATATAAAATAATGTAAATTCGTATCAATATAAATCAACAAAACACCAGTAAAATAATATATATTTGAATGAAAATAAATTTACAAAATACACATAACATAACTAAAATTTGTATTAAAATATATACAAAAATACATAGAAATAATTTGAGTTTGTATGAAAATAGATATACAAAATACACATAAAACTAGGTAAATTTCTTTTGAAATGTATATACAAAATACCCATAAAATATTGTAAATTTGTGTCAAAATATATAAACAAATACACATAAAATAACGTAAATTTGTATGAAAAATATATACAAAATACACATAGAATAATGTCAATTCCTATCAAAATGAATGAGCAGAATATCAATAAAATAATGTAAATTTGTATGAAAATAAAGATGCAAAATACCCAAAAAATAAAGAATAAGTTTATAAAAATACAGATACAAAAATACACATCGAATAATTAAATTTGTATTAAAATTAATATACAAAATGCGTATATAATAAGGTAAATTTGTAATGAAAAAATATGCAACATACACGTTTACTCATACAAATTTATATTATTTTATTGGTATTTTGTTTATTTATTTTGATACGAATTACATGATTATATGTGTATTTTGTACATATTTTTTATACGTATTTACATTATTTAATGTGTATTTTGTTTATATATTTTCATACAAATTTACGTTATTATATGTGTATTTGTATAAATATTTTGATACAAATTTACTTTATTTCATGTATTTTGTATATATATTTCAATTCAAATTTAGCTTATTTCGTGTGTATTTTGTATATATTTTCATACAAATTTAATTACTTCTGTGTATTTTTGTATATAGTTTTATATAAATTTACGTTATTTTATGTGTATTTTGTATATTTATATTCATACAAATACACATTCTTTTATTGGTATTTTGTTTATTTATTTTGATACGAATTTACATTATTTTATGATATGTATTTTATCCAAATTTACATTAGTTTATGAGTATTTGATTATATATTTTCATACATATTTACATTATTTTATGTGTTTTTTGTATATATTTTTCTACGTATTTAAATTATTTTATGTGTATTTTGAATATACATTTTCATAAAAAAATTACGTTATTTTATTGTGTGTATAAGTATATATTTTGATACAAATTTTATACAAATTCATGTTATTTAATGTGTATTTGTATATGTATTTTCATACAAATTTATATTATTTTATGTGTATTTTTTCATATATTTCATTACAAATTTACCTTATTTTATGTTTATTTTGTATATTTATTTCATTCAATTTTAAATTATTTTATGTGTATATTTGTATTTGTATTTAGGTTATTTTATGTGTATTTTGTATATATATTTTCATCCAAAATTACATTATTTTATTGGTATTTCTTAATTTAATTCGATACGAATTTAGATTGTTTCATAGGTATTTTGTATACATATTTTTATACTCATTTACATTATCTAATGTGTGTTTTGTATATATATTTTTATGCAAATTTATTTAATGTTCATTTTTGTACATTTATTTTTATAGAAATTTGCGTTATTTTATGTATATAGTTTTATATAAATTTACGTTATTTTATGTACATTTTGTATATTTATATTTATACAAATACACATTCTTTTATTGGTATATTGTTTATTTACATTTATACGAATTTACATTATTTTATGTGTATTTTGTATACATTTTTTTATACTTATTTACTTAATTTTATGTGTATTTTGTATATGTAATTTTATAGAAATCTACGTTATTTTATGTGTATTCGTATATATATTTTGAAACAAATTTACATTATTTTATATGTATTTTGCATATCTATTTCAAAACAAATTTACCTTATTGTATGTGCATTTTGTATATTTATTTTAATACAAGTTCAAATATTTTATGTGTATTTTGGTATCAATAATTTTATAAAAAATGCGTTATTTTATAGGTATTTTGCATCTTAATTTTCATTTTATATGTACTTTATATATATATTTTTTATACGCTTTTACATTATTTAATATTTATTTTGAATATATATTTTTATACAGATTCATGGTATTTTATGTGTATTTGTATATATATTTTCATATAAATTTACATTATTTTATGTGTATTTTGTACATATATTTTATTACAAATCTACCTTATTTTATGTTTATTTTGTATGTGTATTTAGTATATTTATATTTATCCAAATACACATTCTTTTATTGGTATTTTGTTTATTTATTTTAATTCGAATTTACATTATTTTATGTGTATTTTGTATACATTTTTTTCTACGTATTTACATAATTTTATGTGTATTTTGAATATATATTTTTATAGAAATCTACGTTTTTTTATTTGTATTCGTATATATATTTTGAAACAAATTTACATTGTTTTATCTGTATTTTTGCATATCCCTTTCAATACAAATTTACCTTATTGTATGTGCATTTTGTATATTTATTTCAATACAAATTTAAATATATTATGTGTATTTTGGTATATATATTTTTATAAGAAATGCGCTATTTTATGTGAATTTTGCATCTTTATTTTCATACAAATTTACATTATTTTATTAATATTCGGTGTATTTATTTTGATACGATTTTACATTATTCTATTTGTTTTTTGTATATACTTTTTTATACATATTTACATTATTTAATGTGTATCTTGCATATACATTTTATACAAATTTGTTATCTATTATCTATTTTCATACAAATACACATTCTTTTCATGATATTTTGTTTATTTATTTTGACACGAATTTACATTATTTGATATGTATTTTGTATATATATTTTTATACGTATTTACATAATTTCATATGTATTTTGTATATATATTTCTATAGAAATCTACTTTATTTTATGTGTATTCGTATATATATTTTGAACCAAATTTACATTGTTTTATATGTATTTTTGAATATCTCTTTCAATACAAATTTACCTTACTGTATATGCATTTTGTATATTTATTTCAATACAAATTTAAATATTTTATGTGTATTTTGGTATATATACTTTTATAAAAAATGCGATAATTTTTGAGAATTTTGCATCTTTATTTTCATACAAATTTACATTATTTTATTGATATTCTGTGTATTTATTTTGATACGATTTTTCATTATTCTATATGTTTTTTGTATATATTTTTTTTATACACATTTACATTATTTAATGTGTATCTTGCATATATATTTTATACAAATTTACGTTATTTTAAGTGTATTTCTTTATATATTTTCATTCAAATTTACATTATTTGATGTGTATTTTGTATATGTATTTCAATACAAATTTACCTAATTTTATGTGTATTTTGTATATTTCTTTTCAAACAAATTTAAATTATTTTTGTGTATTTTTGTATATAGTTTTATACAAATTTAGGTTATTTTATGTACGCATTTACATTATTTAGTGTGTGTTTTCTATATATATTTTTATGCTAATTTACTTTATTTTATGTGCATTTTTGTACATATATTTTTATAGAAATTTGCGTTATTTGTATATTTTTTCTCATACAAATTTACATTATTTTATTGCTATTTTGTTTATTTATTTTGATACGAATTACATGATTATATGTGTATTTTGTACATATTTTTTATACGTATTTACATTACTTAATGTGTATTTTGTTTATACATTTTTAAACAAATCTACGTTATTATATGTATTTGTATAAATATTTTGATACAGATTTACATTATTTTATGTATTTTGTATGTACATTTCAATTCAAATTTAGCTTATTTTAGCTGTATTTTGTATATATATTTTCATACAAATTTAATAACTTCTGTGTATATTTGTATATAGTTTTATACAAATTTACGATATTTTATGTGTATTTTGTATATTTATATTTATACAAATACACTTTCTTTTACCGGTATTTTGATACGATTTTTATGTGTATTTTGTATTCATTTTTTTATACGTATTTACTTCATTTTATGTGTATTTTGTATATATTTTTATAGAAATCAACGTTATTTTATGTGTATTCGTATATATATTTTGAAACAAATTTACATTGTTTTATATGTGTTTTGCATATCTATTTCAATACAAATTTACCTTACAGTATGTGTATTTTTTATATTTATTTTAATACAAATTTTAATATTTTATGTGTATTTTGGTATATATATTTTTATAAAAAAAATGCGTTATTTTATGGCTATTTTGCATCTCTATTTTCAAACAAATTTTCATTATTTTATTAATATTCTGTGTATTTATTTTGATACGATTTTATATTATTCTATTTGAGTTTTGTATATATTTTTTTATACATTCTTACATTATTTAATTAGTATTTTGTATATATATTTGATACAAATTTACGTTATTTTAAGTGTATATGTTTATATATTTTCATTCAAACTTCCATTATTTTATGTGAATTTTGTATATGTATTTCAATACAAATTTACCTAATTTTATGTGTATTTTGTATATTTATTTTCATACAAATTTAAATTATTTTTGTGTATTTTTGTATATAGTTTTATACAAACTTAGGTTATTTTATGAGTATTTTGTATATCTATTTTCATACAAATACACATTCTTTTATTGATATTTTGTTTATTTATTTTGACGAGAATTTAAATTATTTAATGTGTATTTTGTATATATATTTTTATACGTATTTACATCATTTCATGTGTATTTTGTATATATATTTCTATAGAAATCTACGTTATATTATGTGTATTCGTATATAGATTTTTAAACAAATTTACACTTTTATGTGTATTTTGCATATTTTTTCAATACAAATTTACCTTATTGTATATGCATTTTGTATATTAATTTTAATACAAATTTAGTTATTCTATGTGTATTTTTGCATATGTATTTTTATAAAAATATGCTTTATTTTATGGGTATTTTGCATCTTTATTTTCATACAAATTTACGTTATTTTATTGATATTCTGCTCATTCATTTTGATACGATTTGACATTATTCTATGTGTATTTTGTAAATATTTTTCATACAAATTTACGTTATTTAATGTGTATTTGTTTATATATTTTGACACAAATTAACAATATTTTATGGGTATTTTGTATATATATTTCAAAAGAAATTTACTTAGTTTTATGTGTATTTTGAATATTTATTTTCATACAAACTCAAATTATTTTTATTTATTTTTGAATATATTTCAATACAAATTTTAGTTATGTTATGTGTATTTTGTAAATCTATTTTCATTCAAATATATATTATTTTATTGGTATTTTGTTGATTTATATTCATACGAATTTACATTATTTTATATGTACTTTTTATATATATTTTTATACGCATTTACACTATTTAATATTTATTTATTTATTTAAAAAATGTAAATATGTATAAAAAAGTATATACAAAAAACAAATAGAATAATGTAAATTCGTATCAAAATAAATACACCGAATATTAATAAAATAATATAAATTTGTATGAAAATAAAGATGCAAAATTCCCATAAAATAGCGCATTTCTTATAAAAAATATATATACGAAAATACACATAAAATATTTAAATTTGTATTGAAATAAATATACAAAATGCACATACAATAAGGTAAATTTGTATTGAAAGAGATATTCAAAAAAACATATAAAACAATGTAAATTTGTTTCAAAATATATATACGAATACAAATAAAAAACGTAGATTGCTATAAAAATATATATACAAAATACACATAAAATAATATAAATTCGAATTAAAATAAATAAACAAAATACCAATAAAAGAATGTGTATTTGGATAAATATAAATATACTAAATACACATACAAAATAAACATAAAATAAGGTAGATTTGTAATAAAATATATGTAAAAATACACATAAAATAATGTAAATTTATATGAAAATATATATACAAATACACATAAAATACCATGAATCTGTACAAAAATATATATTCAAAATAAATATTAAATAATGTAAAAGCGTATAAAAATATATATACAAAGTACATATAAAATGAAAATTAAGATGCAAAATACCTATAAAATAACGCATTTTTTATAAAATTATTGATACCAAAATACACATAAAATATTTGAACATGTATTAAAATAAATATACAAAATGCACATACAATAAGGTAAATTTGTATTGAAATATATATGCAAAATACATATAAAATAATGTAAATTTGTTTCAAAATATATATACGAATACACATAAAATAACGTAGATTTCTATAAAAATACATATACAAAATACACATAAAATTAAGTAAATACGTATAAAAAAATGTATACAAAATACACATAAAATAATGTAAATTCGTAGAAATGTAAATAAACAATATACCAATAAAAGAATGTGTATTTGTATAAATATAAATATACAGAATGCACATAAAATAACGTAAATTTATATAAAACTATATACATAAAATAACGCAAATTTCTAAAAAAATATACGTACAAAAATGAACATTAAATAAATTTGCATAAAAATATATATACAAAACACACATTCGATAATGTAAATGAGTATAAAAATATGTATACAAAATACCTATGAAATAATCTAAATTCGTATCGAATTAAATTAAGAAATACCAATTAAATAATGTAGTTTTGGATGAAAATATATATACAAAATACACAAAATAACCTAAATACAAATACAAATATACACATAAAATAATTTAAAATTGAATGCAATAAATATACAAAATAAACATAAAATAAGGTAAATTTGTAATGGAATATATGAAAAAATACACCTAAAATAATATAAATTTGTATGAAAATATATATACAAATACACATTAAATAACATGAATTTGTATAAAATTTGTATCAAAATATATACTTATACACACAATAAAATAACGTAATTTTTTTATGAAAATGTATATACAAAATACACATGAAATAATTTAAATACGTAGAAAAATATATATACAAAATACACATAAAATAGTGTAAATATGTATGAAAATATATAAACAAATACACATAAAATAATGTAAATTTGGATAAAATATATATCATAAAATAATGTAAATTCGAATCAAAATAAATAAACAAAATACCAATAAAAGAATGTGTAATTGTATGAATATAAATATACAAAATACACATATAATAACGTAAATTTATATAAAACTATATACAAAAATACACAGAAGTAATTAAATTTGTATGAAAATATATACAAAATACACACGAAATAAAGTAAATTTGAATCAAAATATTTATACAAATACACATATAATAACGTAAATTGGTATGAAAATATATAAACAAAATACACATTAAATAATGTAAATACGTATAAAAAAATATGTACAAAATACACATATAATCATGTAATTCGTATCAAAATAAATAAACAAAATACCAATAAATTAATATAAATTTGTATGAGTAAACGTGTATGTTGCATATTTTTTCAATACAAATTTACCTTATTATATACGCATTTTGTATATTAATTTTAATACAAATTTAATTATTCGATGTGTATTTTTGTATCTGTATTTTTATAAACATATTCTTTATTTTTTGGGTATTTTGCATCTTTATTTTCATACAAATTTACATTATTTTATTGATATTCTGCTCATTCATTTTGATAGGAATTGACATTATTCTATGTGTATTTTGTATATATTTTTCATACAAATTTACGTTATTTTATGTGTATTTGTTTATATATTTTGACACAAATTTACAATATTTTATGGGTATTTTGTATATACATTTCAAAAGAAATTTACCTAGTTTTATGTGTATTTTGTATATCTATTTTCATACAAACTCAAATTATTTCTATGTATTTTTGTATATATTTTAATACAAATTTTAGTTATGTTATGTGTATTTTGTAAATTTATTTTCATTCAAATATATATTATTTTATTGGTGTTTTGTTGATTTATATTGATACGAATTTACATTATTTTATATGTACTTTGTATATATATTTTTATACGCTTTTCCATTATTTAATATTTATTATGAATATATATTTTTATACAAATTAATGTTATTTTATGTGTATTTGTATATATATTTTCATATAAATTTACATTATATTATGTGTATTTTGTACATATATTTTATTACAAATCTACCTTATTTTATGTTTATTTTGTATGTGTATTTTGTATATTTATATTTATCCAAATACACATTCTTTTATTGGTATTTTGTTTATTTATTTTAATTCGAATTTACATTATTTTATGTGTATTTTGTATACATTTTTTTATACGTATTTACCTAATTTTAAGTGTATTTTGTATATATATTTTTATAGAAATCTACGTTTTTTATTTGTATTCGTATGTATATTTTGAAACAAATTTACATTGTTTTACATGTAATTTTTGCATATCTCTTTCAATACAAATTTACCTTATTGTATGTGCATTTTGTATATTTATTTCAATACAAATTTAAATATTTTATGTGTATTTTGGTATATATATTTTTATAAGAAATGCGCTATTTTATGGGAATTTTGCATCTTTATTTTCATACAAATTTACATTATTTTATTAATATTCGGTGTATTTATTTTGATACGAATTTACATTATTCTATTTGTTTTTTGTATATACTTTTTTATACATATTTACATTTTTTAATGAGTATATTGCATATATATTTTATACAAATTTATTTTCTATTATCTATTTTTATACAAATACACATTCTTTTCATGATATTTTGTTTATTTATTTTGACACGAATTTACATTATTTGATATGTATTTTGTATATATATTTTTATACGTATTTACATAATTTCATGTGTATTTTGTATATATATTTCTATAGAAATCTACTTTATTTTATGTGTATTCGTATATATATTTTGAAACAAATTTACATTGTTTTATATGTTTTTTTGAATATCTCTTTTAATACAAATTTACCTTACTGTATATGCATTTTGTATATTTATTTCAATACAAATTTAAATATTTTATGTCTATTTTGGTATATATATTTTTATAAAAAATGCGATAATTTTTGGGAATTTTGCATCTTTATTTTCATATAAATTTACATTATTTTATTGATATTCTCTGTATTTATTTTGATACGATTTTACATTATTCTATTTGTTTTATGTATATATTTTTTTATACACATTTACATTATTTAATGTGTATCTTGCATATATATTTTATACAAATTTACGTTATTTTAAGTGTATTTGTTTTTATATTTTCATTCAAATTTACATTTATTTTAATTCGAAATTACATTATTTTATGTGTATTTTGTATACATTTTTTTATACGTATTTACTTAATTTTGTGTATTTTGTATATATATTTTTATAGAAATCAACGTTTTTTTATTTGTATTCGTATATATATTTTGAAACAAATTTACATTGTTTTATATGTATTTTTGCATATCTTTTTCAATACAAATTTACCTTATTGTATGTGCATTTTGTATATTTATTTCATTGCAAATTTAAATATTTTATGTGTGTTTTGGTATATATATTTTTATAAGAAATGCGCTATTTTATGGGAATTTTGCATCTTTATTTTCATACAAATTTACATTATTTTATTAATATTCGGTGTATTTATTTTGATACGATGTTACATTATTCTATTTGTTTTTTGTATATACTTTTTTATACATATTTACATTATTTAATGTGTATCTTGCATATATATTTTATACAAATTTATTATCTATTATCTATTTTCATACAAATACACATTCTTTTCATGATATTTTTTTTATTTATTTTGACACGAATTTACATTATTTGATATGTATTTTGTATATATATTTTTATACGTATTTACATAATTTCATATGTATTTTGTATATATATTTCTATAGAAATCTACTTTATTTTATGTGTATTCGTATATATATTTTGAAACAAATTTACATTGTTTTATATGTATTTTTGAATATCTCTTTTAATACAAATTTACCTTACTGTATATGCATTTTGTATATTTATTTCAATACAAATTTAAATATTTTATGTGTATTTTGGTATATATATTTTTATAAAAAAATGCGATAATTTTTGAGAATTTTGTATCTTTATTTTCATACAAATTTACATTATTTTATTGATATTCTGTGTATTTATTTTGATACGATTTTACATTATTCTATTTGTTTTTTGTATATATATTTTTTTATACACATTTACATTATTTAATGTGTATCTTGCATATATATTTTATACAAATTTAAGTTATTTTAAGTGTATTTGTTTATATATTTTCATTCAAATTTACATTATTTGATGTGTATTTTGTATATGTATTTCAATACAAATTTACCTAATTTTATGTGTATTTTGTATATTTCTTTTCAAACAAATTTAAATTGTTTTTGTGTATTTTTGTATATTTTTTTTATACAAATTTAGGTTATTTAATGTACGCATTTACATTATTTAGTGTGTGTTTTGTATATATATATATATTTTTTTTTTGTATATATATGTGCATTTTTGTACATATATTTTTATTGAAATTTGCGTTATTTGTATATGTTTTCTCATACAAATTTACATTATTTTATTGCTATTTTGTTTATTTATTTTGATACGAATTACTTGATTATATGTGTATTTTGTACATATTTTTTATACGTATTTACATTACTTAATGTGTATTTTGTTTATATATTTTTAAACAAATCTACGTTATTATATGTATTTGTATAAATATTTTGATACAGATTTACATTATTTTATGTATTTTGTATGTACATTTCAATTCAAATTTAGCTTAATTTAGCTGTATTTTGTATATATGGTTTCATTCAAATTTAATTACTTCTGTGTATTTTTGTATATAGTTTTATACAAATTTACGATATTTTATGTGTATTTTGTATATTTATATTTTTACAAATACACATTCTTTTACTGGTATTTTGTTTATTTATTTTGATACGATTTTTATGTATTTTTGTATTCATTTTTTTAATACGTTTTTACTTCATTTTATGTGTATTTTGTACATATTTTTATAGAAATCTACGTTATTTTATGTGTATTCGTATATGTATTTTGAAACAAATTTACATTGTTTTATATGTATTTTGCATATCTATTTCAATACAAATTTTCAAATTTACTTTATTTTATGTGCATTTGTATATGTTTTCTCATACAAATTTACATTATTTTATTGCTATTTTGTTTATTTATTTTGATACAAATAAAAATAGATATACAAAATATACTTAAAAAAACTAAATTTGTATTGAAATATATATACAAAATACATAAAATAATGTAAATTTGTATCAAAATATTTTAACAGATGCGCATAAAATAACGTAAATTTGTTTTAAAATATTCAAAATACACATTAAATAATGTAAATATGTATAAAAAAATATATACAAAACACAAATAGAATAATGTAAAATCGTATCAAAATAAATACACAGAATATTAATAAAACAATATAAATTTGTATGAAAATAAAGATGCAAAATACCCATTAAATAACGCATTTTTTATAAAAATATATATACCAAAATACACATGAAAAAATTAATTTGTATTAAAATAAATATACAAAATACACATACAATAAGGTAAATCTGTATTGAAATAGATATGCAAAATACATATAAAACAATGTAAATTTGTTTCAAAATATATACGAATACACATAAAATAACGTAGATTTGTATAAAAATATATATACAAAATACACATAAAATGAAGTAAATACGTATAAGAAAATGTATACAAAATACACATAAAATAATGTAAATTCGTATCAAAATAAATAAACAAAATACCAATAAAAGAATGTGTATTTGTATAAATATAAATATACAAAATACACATAAAATAACGTAAATTTGTATAAAACTATATACAAAAATACACAGAAGTAATTAAATTCGTATGAAAATAGATATACAAAATACAGATAAAATAAGCTAAATTTGAATTGAAATGTATATACAAAATACATAAAATAATGTAGATTTGTATCAAAATATTTATAAAAATACCCATAAAATAACGCATTTTTTTTATTTATAAAAATATATACACCAAAATACACATAAAAAATTTAAATTTGTATTAAAATAAATATACAAAAAACACATTCAATAAGGTAAATTTGTATTGAAGTAGATGTGCAAAATACATATAAAACAATGTAAATTTGTCTCAAAATATATATACGAATACACATAAAATAACGTAGATTTCTAAAAAAATATATATACAAAATACACATAAAATGAAGTAAATACGTATAAAAAAATGTATACAAAATACACATAAAATATTGTAAATTCGTATCAAAATAAATAAACAAAATACCAATAAAAGAATGTGTATTTGTATAAATATAAATATACAAAATACACATAAAATAACGTAAATTTGTATAAAACTATATACAAAAATACACAGAAGTAATTAAATTCGTATGAAAATAGATATACAAAATACAGATAAAATAAGCTAAATTTGAATTGAAATGTATATACAAAATACATAAAATAATGTAGATTTGTATCAAAATATTTATAAAAATACCCATAAAATAACGCATTTTTTTTATTTATAAAAATATATACACCAAAATACACATAAAAAATTTAAATTTGTATTAAAATAAATATACAAAAAACACATTCAATAAGGTAAATTTGTATTGAAGTAGATATGCAAAATACATATAAAACAATGTAAATTTGTCTCAAAATATATATACGAATACACATAAAATAACGTAGATTTCTATAAAAATATATATACAAAATACACATAAAATGAAGTAAATACGTATAAAAAAATGTATACAAAATACACATAAAATAATGTAAATTCGCATCAAAATAAATATACAAAATACCAATAGAAGAATGTGTATTTGTATAAATATAAATATACAAAATACACATAAAATAACGTAAATTTATATAAAACTATATACAAAAATACACAGAAGTATTTTGATTTGTATGAAAATAGATATACAAAATAAGGTAAATTCGTTACAAATTCAATAAACAAAATTCAGATAAAAGAACGTATATTTGTAGAAAAAATAAACATACAAAATACACATTAAATAACGAAAATTTCTATGAAAATATATAAAAAAATAAACAAAAATAATTTCAATTTGTATGAAAATAAATATACAAAATACATATGTATTTTGTATATCTATTTTCACACAAATTTAATTACTTTTGTGTATTTTTGCATATAGTTTTATATAAATTTACGTTATTTTATTTGTATTTTGTAAATTTATATATATACAATACACTTTCTTTACTTAGTATTTTGTTTATTTATTTTGATACAAGTTTACATTATTTTATGTGTATTTTGTATTCCTTTTTTTATACGTATTTACTTCATTTTATGTGTATTTTGTATATTTATTTTCATAGAAATCTACGTTATTTTATGTGTATTCGTATATTTATTTTTTAAAAATTTACATGGTTTTATATGTATTTTGCATATCTATTTCAATACAAATTTACCTTATTGTATGTGCATTTTGTATATTTATTTTAATACAAATTCAAATATTTTATGTGTGTCTTGGTATAAATATTTTTAGAAAAAATGCGTTATTTTATGGGTATTTTGCATCTTAATTTTCATACAAATTTACATTATTTTATTAATATTCTGTGTATTTATTTTGATACGATTTTATATTATTCTATTTGTGTTTTGTATATATTCTTTTATACATATTTACATTATTTAATGTGAATTTTTTATATATATTTTATACAAATTTACGTTATTTTAAGTGTATTTGTTTATATATTTTCATTCAAATTTACATTATTTTATGTGTATTTTGTAAATGTATTTCAATACAAATTTACCTAATTTTATGTGTATTTTGTATATTTATTTTCATACAAATTAAAATTATTTTGTGTATTTTGTATATAGTTTTTACAAATTTAGGTGATTTTATGTGTATATTGTATATCTATTTTCATACAAATACACATTCTTTTATTGATATTTTGTTTATTTACTTTGACGCGAGTTTACATTATTTAATGTATTATATATATATATAGATATATAGATATATATATATATATATATATATATATATATATATATAGATATATATATATATATATATATATATATATATATATATATATATATATATATATATATATATATATATATATCTATATCTATATATCTATATATATATTTTTTTTTTATTCGTGTTTACATCATTTGATGTGTATTTTGTATATATATTTCTATAGAAATCTACTTTGATTTATGAGTATTCGTATATAGATTTTGAAATAAATTTACACTGTTTTATGTGTATTTTGCATATTTTTTCAATACAAATTTACCTTATTGTATATGCATTTTGTATATTAATTTTAATACAAATTTAATTATGCAATGTTTGTTTTTGTATATGTATTTTTATAAAAAAATGTGCTTTATTTTATGGGTATTTTGCATCTTTATTTTCATACAAATTTACATTATTTTGTTTATATTCTGTTTTTTTTTTTTAAATTTTACATTATTCTATGTGTATTTTGTATATCTATTTATATACGTATTTACTTAATTTTATGTGTATTTTGTATATATATTTTTATAGAAATCTACGTTATTTTATGTGTATTCGTATATATATTTTGAAACAAATTTACATTGTTTTATATGTATTTTTGCATATTTCTTTCAATACAAATTTACCTTATTGTATGTGCATTTTGTATATTTATTTCAATACAAATTTAAATATTTTATGTGTATTTTGGTATATATATTTTTATAAGAAATGCGTTATTTGATGGGAATTTTGCATCTTTATTTTCATACAAATTTACATTATTTTATTAATATTCGGTGTATTTATTTTGATACGATTTTACATTATTCTATTTTTTTTTTTTTGCATATATTTTTTTTATAAATATTTACATTATTTAATGTGTATCTTGCGTCTTTTATCGTAATTTTGTTTATTTATTTTTATACGAATTTACATTATTTTAAGTGTATTTGATATGTATATTTTTATACTTATTTATATCATTTTATTTGTGTTTTGAATATATATTTTCATAGAAATTTACTCTATTTTATGGGTATTCGTATATATATTTTGATACAAATTTACATTATTTATGTTTATATTGCATATCTATTTCAATACAAATTTACCATATTGTATGTGTATTTTGTATATTTATTTTAATACAAATTTAATTATTTTATGTGTATTTTTGTAAAAAAATATGCGTTATTATTTGGGTATTTTGCATCTTTATTTTCATGCAAATTTACATTATTTTATTGATATTCTGTTTATTTATTTTGATACGATTTTACATTATTCTATGTGTATTTTGTATATATATATTTATACACTTTTACATTATTTAATGTATATTTTGTATATATATTTTATATAAATTTACGCTATTTTATGTGTATTTGTTTATATATTTTCATACAAATTTACAATATTTTATGTGTAATTTGTATATGTATTTCAATACAGATTTGCTTAATTTTATGTGTATTTTGCATATCTATTTTCAAACAAATTTAAATTATTTTTATACAAATTTTAGCTATTTTATTTGTATTTTGTATATATAATTTCCTACAAATATACATTCTTTTAGTGGAATTTTCTTCATTTATTTTCATAAGAATTTACATTATTTTATGTGTATTTTGTATATATATTTTTATACGTATTTTATGTTTATTTTTTATATACATTTTAATAAAATCTACGTTATTTTATTGGGTGTATTCTATATGATTTGATACAAATTTACATTATTTTATGTTTATTTTGCATATCTATTTCAATATAGATTTACCTTATTGTATGTGTATTTTGTAAATTTATTTTAATACAAATTTAATTATTTTATGTGTACTTTGTATACATTTTCTTATACGTATTTACTTCATTTAATGTGTATTTTGTATATATATTTTTATAGTAATCTACGTTATTTTATGTGTATTGGTATATATATTTTGAAGCAAATTTACATTGTTTTATATGTATTTAGCATATCTATTTCAATATAAATCTACCTTATTGTATGTGCATTTTGTATATTTATTGTAATACAAATTTTAAAATTTTATTATTTTGGTATATATATTTTTTATAAAAAGAGTTTTATATAAATTTAAAATATTTTATGTGTATTTTGTATATCTATTTTCATACAAATACACATTTTTTATTGATATTTTGTTAATTTATTTTGACGCGAATTCACATTATTTAATGTGTATTGTGTATATATATTTTTATACGTATATACGTCATTTCATGTGTATTTTGTATATATATTTCTATAGAAATATTTGTTATTTTATGTGTATTCGTATATATATTTTGAAACAAATATACATTGTTTTATGTGCATTTTGCATATTTTTTCAATATAAATTTACCTTATTGTACGTGCATTTTGTATATTAATTTTAATACAAATTTAATTATTCTATGTGTATTTTTGTATATGTATTTTCATAAAAAAATGCTTTATTTTATGGGTATTTTGCATCTTTATTTTCATACAAATTTACATTATTTTATTGATATTCTGTGTTTTTATTTTGATACGATTTTACATTATTCTATCTATGTATATTTTATATATATATATATTTCATACAAATGAACGTTATTTTATGTGAATTTGTTTTCATTTCATATAAATTTACATTATTTTATGTGTATTTTGTACATGTATTTAAATACAAATTTAACTAATTATATGTGTATTATGTATATCTATTTTCATACAAATTGAAATTAATTTTGTGTATTTTAATATATATTTTTATTCAAATTTTCGTAATTTTATGTGAATTTTGTATATTTATTTTCCTACAAATATACGTTCTTTTATCGGAATTTTGTTTATTTATTTTGATACGAGTTTTCATTATTTTAGGTGTATTTGATATATATATTTTTATACTTATTTACATAATTTTATATGTATTTTGAATATATATTTTCATAGAAATTTACTCTATTTTATGTGTATTCGTATATATTTTGATACAAATTTACATTATGTATGTGTATTTCGCATATCTATTTCAATACAAATTTTCTTTATTGTATGTGCCTTTTGAATATTTATTTTGATGCAAATTTAATTATTTTATGTGTATTTTTGTATATATATTTTCAAACAAATATGCGTTATTATATGGGTTTTTGCATCTTTATTTTCATACAAATTTACATTATTTTATTGATTGTCTGTTTATTTATTTTGATACGATTTTACGCTATTCTGTGTATTTTGTATATATATTTTTAGACATATTTACATTATTTAATGTATATTTTGTACATATATTTTATGGAAATTTACGTTATCTTATGTGTATTTGTTTATATATTTTCACACAAATTTACATTATTTTATGTGTATTTTATATATGTATTTCAATAAAAATTTGCCTAATTTCATTTGTATTTTGCATATCTATTTTCAAACAAATTTAAATTATTTTTGTGTATTTTTGTATTATTTTTATAAAAATTTTTTTTATTTTATTTGTATTTTGTATATATATTTTCCTACATATATACATTCTTTTAGAGGAAATTTTGTTTATTTATTTTGATACGAATTTATATTATTTTATGTGTATTTTGTATATATATTTTTCTATGTATTTACATTATTTTATGTGTATTTTGTATATATATTTTCATAAAAATTTACGTAATTTTATTGTGTATTCGTATATATTTTGATAAAAATTTTCATTATTTTATGTGTTTTTTGCATATCTATTTCAATAAAAATCTACCTTATTGTATGTGTATTTTGTATATTTATTTTAATACAAATTTAATTATTTTATGTGTATTTTTGTATATATTTTTTTTTAAATACAAGATATTTTATGGGTAATTTGCATCTTTAATTATATAAATTTTTACATTACGTACATATCTTTTATACGTATTTACATTATTTAATGTGTATTTTGTTTATATATTTTTATACAAATTTACGTTATTATATGTGTATTTGAATATATATTTTGATACAAATTTACATTATTTTATGTATTTTCTATATTTATTTCAATTCAAATTTAGCTTATTTTATGTGTCTTTTGTATATCTATTTTCATACAATTTTTTTTTTTTTTTTGTATATAGTTTTATACAATTTTACGTTATTTTATGTGTATTTTGTATATTTATATTTATACAAGTAAACATTCTTTTATTGGCATTTAGTTTATTTATTTTGATACGAATTTACATTATTTTATGTGTATTTTGTATACATTTTCTTATACGTATTTACTTCATTTTATGTGTATTTTGTATATATATTTTATAGAAATCTACATTATTTTATGAGTATTCGTATGTATATTTTGAAACAAATTTACATTGTTTTATATGTATTTTGCATATCTATTTCAATACAAATTTATCTTATTGTATGTGCATTTTGTATATTTATTGTAATACAAATTTAAATATTTTATGTGCATTTTGGTATATATATTTTCATAAAAAATGCGTTGTTTTATGGGTATTTTGCATCTTTATTTTCATACAAATTTACATTATTTTATTAATATTCTGTGTATTTATTTTGATACTATTTTACATTATTCTATTTGTGTTTTGTATATATTTTTTTATACATATTTACATGATTTAATGTGTATTTTCTATATATATTTCATACAAATTTTCGTTATTTTAAGTGTATTTGTTTATATATTTTTATTCAAATTTACATTATTTTATGTGTATTTTGTATATGTATTTCAATAGAAATTTACCTAATTTCATGGGTATTTTGTATATATATTTTATACAAATTTAAATTATTTTTTGTGTATTTTTGTATAGTTTTATTCAAATTTACAATATTTTATGTGTATTTTGTATATCTATTTTCATACAAATACACATTCTTTTATTGATATTTTGTTTATTTATTTTGATGCGAATTTACATTATTTAATGTGTATTTTGTATATATATTTTTATACGTATTTACGTCATTTCATGTGTATTTTGTATATATATTTCTATAGAAATATACGTTATTTTATGTGTATTCATATATATATTTTGAAACAAATATACATTGTTAGCTGTTCTATGTGTATTTTTGTATATGTATTTTTATAAAAATATGCTTTATTTTATGGGTATTTTGCATCTTTATTTTCATAAAAAATTACATTATTTTATTGATATTCTGTGTATTTATTTTGATACGATTTTACATTATTCTATGTATATTTTGTATATCTATTTTATACCAATGTACGTTATTTTATGTGAATTTGTTTTCATTTCATACAAATTTACATTATTTTATGTGAATTTTGTACATGTATTTAAATACAAATTTAACTAATTATATGTGTATTTTGTATATCTATTTTCATACAAATTGAAATTAATTTTGTGTATTTTTGTATATATTTTTATTCAAATTTTCGTAATTTTATGTGTATTTTGTATATTTATTTTCCTACAAATATACGCTCTTTTATCGGAATTTTATCTATTTATTTTGATACAAATTTTCATTTTTTTTAGGTGTATTTGATATATATATATATATATATATTTTTATAATTATTTACATAATTTTATATGTATTTTTAATATATATTTTCATAGAAATCTACTCTATATGTATATGTATAGAAAATACACATGAAATAATCTAAATTCGTATCGAAATAAATGAACAAAATACCGATAAAATAATGTAATTTTGAATGAAAATATATATAGAAAATACACATAAAATAAAGTAAATACAAATAAATATATACACATAAAATGATTTGAATTTGAATGAAAATAGATATAAAAATAAACTTAAAATAAGGTAAATTTATAATGAAATATATATACAAAATACACATAAAATAATGTAGATTTGTTTCAAAATATATATACGAATACATAAAAATAACGTAGATTTCTATAGAAATATATATACAAAATATACATGAAATGTTGTAAATACGTGTAAAAATATATATACTAAATACACATTAAATAATGTAAATTCGTGTCAAAATAAATAATTAAAATATCAATAAAAGAATGTGTATTTGTATGAAAATACATATACAAAATACACATAAAATAACGTAAATTTGTATAAAACTATATATAAAATACACAAAATAAGTTAAATTTGTATGAAATAAATATACAAAATACACATAAAATAATTTAAATTTGAATAAAAAATATATAAACAAATACACTTAAATTAACATAAATTTGTATAAAATATATATAAAAAATACTCATTAAATAATGTAAATATGTATAAAAAATATATATACAAAACACAAATAGAATAATGTAAAATCGTATTAAAATAAATACACAGAATGTATATAAAATAATGTAAATTTGTATGAAAATAAAGATGCAAAATACCCATAAAATAACGCATTTTTTTTAAATATACAAAATACACATGAAAGGATGTAAATACGTATAAAATATATATACAAAATACACATTAAATAATGTAAATTCGTCAAAATAAATAAAACAAATGTCAATAAAAGAATGTGTATTTGTATGAAAATAAATATACAAAATACATATAAGATAACATAAATTTGTATAAAACTACATACAAAAATACACAAAAATAATTTAAATTTGTATGAAAATAAATATACAAAATACACATAAAATAAGGTAAATTTGTATAAAACTATATACAAAATACACAAGTAATTAAATTCGTATGAAAATAGATATACAAATACAGATAAAATAAGCTAAATTTGAATTGAAATGTATATACAAAATACATAAATAATGTAAATTTGTATCAAAATATATAAATACATATAATAACGTAAATTTGTTTAAAATATATAAACAAAATACACATTAAGTAATGTAAATGTATAAAAATATGTACAAAATACATATAATCATGTAATTTGTATCAAACTAAATAAACAAAATAGCAATAAAATAATGTAAATTGTATGAAAACATATACAAATACATATAAAATAACGCTAATTTCTATAAAAATATATGTCCAAAATGAACGTAAAATAAATTAACTTGGATAAAATATATATACAAAACACACATTAAATAATGTAAATGCGTACATAAAATAACCTAAATTTGTATAAAACTATATACAAAAATACACAAAAATAATTTAAATTTATATGAAAAGAAATATACAAAATACACATAAAAAAATGTAAATTTGAAAGAAAATATATAAACAAATACACATATAATAACGTAAATTTGTTTGAAATATATATACAAAATACACATTAAATAATGTAAATATGTATAAAAATATATATACAAAACAGAAATAGAATAATGTAAAATCGTATCAAAATATATACACAGAATATTAATAAAATAATGTAAATTTTTATGAAAATTAACATGCAAAATACCTATAAAATAATGCATTTTTTATAAAATTATTGATACCAAAATACACATAAAATATTTGAATTTGTATCAAAATAAATATACAAAATGAACATACAATAAGGTAAATTTGTATTGAAATAGATATGCAAAATACATATAAAATAATGTAAATTTGTTTCAAAATATATATGTGAATACACATAAAATAACGTAGATTTCTATAAAAATACATATACAAAATAACCATAAAACTAAGTAAATACGTATAAAAAAAATGTATACAAAATACACATAAATTAATGTAAATTAGTATAAATATAAATAAACAATATAGCAATTAAAGAATGTGTATTTGTATAAATATAAATATACAAAATGCACATAAAATAACGCAAATTTCTATAAAAATACATGTACAAAAATGAACATAAAATAAATTTGCATAAAAATATATATACAAAACACACATTAGATAATGTAAATGAGTATAAAAATATGTATACAAAATACCTATGAAATAATCTAAATTCGTATCGAATTAAATTAAGAAAATACCAATATAATAATGTAATTTTGGATGAAAATATATATACAAAATACACATAAAATAACATAAATACAAATACAAATATACACATAAAATAATTTAAAATTGAATGAAATAAATATACAAAATAAACATAAAATAAGGTAAATTTGTAATGAAATATATGAAAAAATACTCATAAAATAATATAAATTTGTATGAAAATATATATACAAATACACATTAAATAACATGAATTTGTATAAAATTTGTATCAAAATATATACGAATACACACAATAAAATAACGTAATTTTTTTTATGAAAATGTATATACAAAATACACATAAAATAATGTAAATTTGTATAAAAATATATAAACAAATACACATAAATAATGTAAATTTGGATAAATATATATACAAAATAAACCTTAAATAATGTAAATATGTATAAAAAATATATACAAAATACACATAGAATAATGTTAAATCGTATCAAAATAAATAAAGAGAATATCAATAAAATAATGTAAATTTGTATGAAAATAAATCTGCAAAATATCCATATAATAACGCATATTTGCATAAAAATATATATACAAAAATACATATAAAATAATTAAATTTGTATTAAAATAAATATACAAAATGCACGTACAATAAAGAAAATTTGTATTGAAATAGATATGCAAAATACACATCAATAATGTAAATTTGTATCAAAATATATATACGAATACTCATAAAATAGAGTAAATTTCTATGAAAATATACATACAAAATAGATATACAAAATACACATATAACTAGTTAAATTTGTATTTAAATACATGTACAAAAAACACATAAAATAATGTAGATTTGTATGAAATGAAAACAAATACATTTTATATAAAATATATATACAAAATACACATAGAATAATGTAAAATCATACCAAAAAAATACACAGAATATCAATAAAATAATGTAAATTTGTATGAAAATAAATGCAAAAAATACCCTAAAATAAAGCATATTTTTAAAAATACATACACAAAATACACATAGATTAATCAAATTTGTATTAAAATTAATATACAAAATGCACACAATAATGTAAATTTGTATTGAAAAATATGCAAAATACACATAAAAATGTAAATTTGTTTCAAAATATATATACGAATACTCATAAAATAACGTAGATTTCTATAGAAATATATATACAAAATACAATTGAAATAATATAAATACGTTTAAAAATATATACAAAATGCACATTAAATAATGTTAATTCGTGTCAAAATAAATAAAAAAATTATCATGAAAAGAATGCGTATTTGTATAAAATAGATATACAAAATACACTTAAAATAACCTAAATTTGTATATAACTATATACAAAATAAACAAAAATAATTTAAACTTGTATGAAAATAAATATACAAAAACATAAAATTAGGTAAATTTGTATTGAAATACATATACAAAATACACATAAAATAATGTAAATTTGAATGAAAATATATAAACATATAGACTTTAAATAACGTAAATTTGTATCAAATATATATACAAAAAACACATTAAATAATGTAAATATGTAAAAAAAATATATACAAAACAGAAATAAAATAATGTAAAGTCGTATTAAAATAAATAGAGAATATTAATAAAATAATGTAAATTTGTATGAAAATTAAGATGCAAAATACCCATAAAATAACGCCTTTTGTATAAAAATATATATACGAAAAAACATAAAATATTTGATTTTGTATTAAAATAAATAGATATACAAATACACATAAAATAAGGTAAATTTGAATTGAAATATATATACAAAATACATAAAATAATGTAAATTTGTATCAAAATACCTATACAAATACACATATAATAACGTAAATTTGTATAAAAATATATAAACAAAATACACATTAAATAATGTAAATACGTATAAAAAAATGTAAAAAATACACAAATAATCATGTAATACGTATAAAAAAAATAGACAAAATACCAATAAAATAATGTAAATTTCTATGAGAAAACATATACAAAATACACTTAAATAACGCAAATATCAATAAAAATATATATAATATAATATATTTTTATACATATATAAAATATTTAATGTATATTTTGTATATACATATTTTATCCAAATTTACGTGATTTTATATGTATTTGTTTATATATTTTCATACAAATTTACATTATTTTATGTGAGTTTTGTATATGTATTTTGATACAAATTTGCCTAACTTTATGTGTATTTTGCATATCTATTTTCAAACAAATTTAAATTATTTTTGTGTATTTTTGTATATATTTTTATACAAATTCTAGTTATTTTATTTGTTTTTTGTATATATATTTTCATAAAAATACATTCTTTTATTGGAGTTTTGTGTATTTAATTTTTTACGAGTTTACATTATTTTATGTGTATTTTGTATATATATTTTTCTACGTATTTAAACTATTTTATGTGTATTTTATATATACATTTTTATAAAAATTTACGTTATTTTATTGTGTGTATTCGTATATATTTTGAGACATTTTATACAAATTCATGTTATTTTATGTGTATTTGTATATATATTTTCATACAAATTTATATTATTTTATGTGTATTCTTACATATATTACAAATTTACCTTATTTTATGTTTATTTTGTATATTTATTTCATTCAATTTTAAATTGTCTGATGTGTATATTTGTATTTGTATTTAGGTTATTTTATGTGTGTTTTCTATATATTTTCATCCAAAATTACATTATTTTATTGTTCTTTTCCTAATTTAACTCGATACGAATTTAGATTATTTCATAGGTATTTTGTATACATATTTTTACTCTCATTTACATTATCTAATGTGTGTTTTGTATATATTTTTTTTATGCAAACTAATTTTATGTGCATTTTTGTACATATATTTTTATAGAAACTTAAAACGTTATTTTATGTGTATTTTGTATATGTTTTCTCATACAAATTTACATTATTTAATTAGTTTTTTGTTTATTTATTTTGATACGAATGACTTGATTATTGGTGTATTTTGTAAATATTTTTTTATACGTATTTACATTACTTAATGTGTATTTTGTTTATAATTTTTTTTTTACAAATTTACGTTATTATATGTGTATTTGTTAAAAATATTTTGAAACGAATTTACTTTATTTTATGTATTTTGTATATATATTTCAATTCAAATTTAGCTTATTTTGTGTGTATTTTGTATATCTATTTTCATGCAAATTTAATTACTTCTGTATTAAAATTAATATACAAAATGCACATACAATAATGTAAATTTGTATTGAAAAAATATGCAAAATACACATAAAACAATGTAAATTTGTTTCAAAATATATATACGAATACTCATAAAATAACGTAGATTTCTATATATATATACAAAATACACTTGAAATAATATAAATACGTTTAAAAATATATACAAAATGCACATTAAATAATGTTAATTCGTGTCAAAATAAATAAACAAAATATCATGAAAAGAATGTGTATTTGTATGAAAATAGATATACAAAATACACACAAAATAAACTAAATTTGTATAAGACTATATACAAAAATACACAAAAACAATTTAAACTTGTATGAAAATAAATATACAAAAAACATATACAATTAGGTAAATTTGTATTGAAATACATATACAAAATACACTGAAAATAATGTAAATTTGAATGAAAACATATAAACATATAGACTTAAAATAACGTAAATTTGTATCAAATATATATACAAAAAAAAATTAAATAATGTATATATGTATAAAAAATATATACAAAACACAAATAAAATAATGTAAAATCGTATCAAAATAAATACAGAAAATATTAATAAAATAATGTAAATTTGTATGAAAATTAAGATGCAAAATACCCATAAAATAATGCATTTTTTATAAAAATATATATACGAAAAAACATAAAATATTTGATTTTGTATTAAAATAAATAGATATACAAAATACTCATAAAATAAGCTAAATTTGAATTGAAAATATATATAAAATACATAAAATAATGTAAATTTGTATCAAAATACTTATACAAATACACATATAATAACGTAAATTTGTGTAAAAATATATAAAATAAATACACATTAAATAATGTAAATACGTATAAAAAAATGTACAAAATACACAAATAATCATGTAATTCGTATCAAAATAAATAGACAAAATACCAATAAAATAATGTAAATTTCTATGAGAAAACATATACAAAATACACATAAATAACGCAAATATCAATAAAAATATATATAATATAATATATTTTTAAACATATCTAAAATATTTAATGTATATTTTGTATATATATTTTATCCAAATTTACGTTATTTTATATGTATTTGTTTATATATTTTTATACAAATTTAAATTATTTTATGTGAGTTTTGTGCATGTATTTCAATTCAAATTTAGCTTATTTTATGAGTATTTTGTATATCTATTTATTTTAATACAAAATCAAATATTTTATGTTTTTTCTTATATATATTTTTATAAAAAATGCATTATTTTATGGGTATTTTGCATCTTAATTTTCATACAAATTTACCTAAATTTGCCTAACTTTATGTGTATTTTGCATATCTATTTTCAAACAAATTTAAATTATTTTTGTGTATTTTTGTATATATTTTTATCCAAATTTTAGTTATTTTATTTGTTTTTTGTATATATATTTTCCTACAAATATACATTCTTTTATTGGAATTTTGTGAATTTAATTTTTTACGAATTTACATTATTTTATGTGTATTTCGTATATACATTTTTTTACGTATTTAAATTATTTTATGTGTATTCTATATATACATTTTTATAAAAATTTACGTTATTTTATTGTGTGTATTCGTACATATTTTGAAACAAATTTTATACAAATTCATGTTATTTTATATGTATTTGTATATATATTTTCATACAAATTTATATTATTTTATGTGTATTCTTACATATATTTTATTACAAATTTACCTTATTTTATGTTTATTTTGTATATTTATTTCATTTAATAGAATCAAATTTAAATTTATTGTATATGCATTTTGTATATTAATTTTAATACAAATTTAATTATTCTATGTGTATTTTTCTATATGTATTTTTATAAAATATGCTTTATTTTATGGGTATTTTGCATCTTTATTTTCATACAAATTTACGTTATTTTATTGATATTCTGCTCATTCATTTTGATACGATTTGACATTATTCTATGTGTATTTTGTATATATTTTTCATACAAATTTACGTTATTTTATGTGTATTTGTTTATATATTTTGACACAAATATACAATATTTTATGGGTATTTTGTATATATATTTCAAATGAAATATACCAAGTTTTATGTGTATTTTGAATATCTATTTTCATTCAAACTCAAATTATTTTTATGTACTTTTGTAAATATTTCAATACAAATTTTAGTTAGGTTATGTTTATTTTGTAAATCTATTTTCATTCAAATATATATTATTTTATTGGTATTTTGTTGATTTATATTGATACGAATTTACATTATTTTATATGTACTTTGTATATATATTTTTATACGCATTTACATTATTTAATATTTATTTTGAGTATATAATTTTATACAAATTCATGGTATTTTATGTGTATTTGTATATATATTTTCATATAAATTTACATTATTTTATTTGTATTTTGTACATATATTTCAATACAAATTTACCTTATTTTATGTTTATTTTGTATGTGTATTTTGTACATTTATATTTATACAAATACACATTCTTTTATTGGTATTTTGTTTATTTATTTTGTTTCGAATTTACATTATTTTATGTGTATTTTGTTTACATTTTTTTATACGTATTTACTTAATTTTATTTGTATTTTGTATATATATTTTTGTAGAAATCTACGTTATTTTATGTGTATTCGTACATATATTAATGTAAATTCGTATCAATATAAATCAACAAAATACCAATAAAATAATATATATTTGAATGAAAATAGATTAACAAAATACACATAACATAGCTAAAATTTGTATTGAAATATATACAAATATACATAAAAATAATTTGAGTTTGTATGAAAATAGTTATTCAAAATACACATAAAACTAGGTAAATTTCTTTTGAAATATATATACAAAATACATAATATATAAACAAATACACATAAAATAATGTCAAATCGTATGAAATGAATGAGCAGAATATCAATAAAATAACGTAAATTTGTATGAAAATAAAGATGCAAAATACCCATTAAAAAAAGCATATTTTTATAAAAATACATATACAAAAATACACATAGAATAATTAAATTTTTATTAAAATTAATATACAAAATACATATACAATAAAGTAAATTTGTATTGAAAAAATATGCAAAATACACATAAAAGTGTAAATTTGTTTAAAAATCTATATACGAAAACACATAATATAACGAAGATTTCTATAGAAATATATGTACAAAATACACATGAAATGATGTAAATACGTATAAAAATATATATACAAAATACACATTAAATAATTTCAATTCTCGTCAAATTAAATAAACAAAATATCAATAAAAGAATGTGTATTTGTATGAAAATAGATATACAAAATACTCATAAAATAACCTGTTTGTTTAAAACTATATACAAAAATACACAAAAATAATTTAAATTTGTATGAAAATAAATATACAAAATACACATAAAATCAGGTAAATTTGTATTAAAATACATATACAAAATACACATAAAATAATGGAAGTTTGAATGAAAATATATAAACATATACACTTAAAATAACGTAAATTTGTATCAAATATATATACAAAATACTAATTAAATAATGTAAATATGTATAAAAAAATATATTCAAGACACAAATAGAATAATGTAAAATCGTATCAAAATAAATACACAAAATATTAATAAAATAATGTAAATTTGTATAAAAATAAAGATGCAAAATAACCATAAAATAACGCTTTTTTTTTTTTTAAATATATATACCAAAATACACATAAAATATGAAAATTTGTATTAAAATAAATATAAAAAATGCACATACTTTAAGGTAAATTTGTATTGAAATAGATATGCAAAATACATAATAAAACAATGTAAATTTGTTTCAAAATATATATACGAATACACATAAAATAACGTTGATTTCTATAAAATATATACAAAATACATAAAATGAAGTAAAAACCAATAAAAAATGAATACAAAATACACAAAAAATCGTATCAAATAAATAAACAAAATACCAGTAAAAGAATGTGTATTTGTATAAATATAAATATACAAAATACACATAAAATATCGTAAATTTGTATAAAACTATATACAAAAATACACAGAACAAATACACATTCTTTTATTGGTATTTTGTTTATTTATTTTGTTTCGAACTCATATTATTTTATGTGTATTTTGTTTACATTTTTTTTTATACGTATTTACCTAATTTTATGTGAATTTTGTATATAAATGTTTATAGAAATCTACGTTATTTTATGTGTATTCGTATATATTTTGAAACAAATTTACATTGTTTTATATGTATTTTTGCATATCTCTTTCAACAGAAGTTTACCTTATTGTATGTGCATTTTGTATATTTATTTCAATACAAATTTAAATATTTTATGTGTATTTTGGTATATATATTTTTATAAGAAATGCGCTATTTGATGGGAATTTTGCATCTTTATTTTCATACAAATTTACATTATTTTATTAATATTCGGTATATTTATTTTGATACGATTTTACATTATTCTATTTGTTTTTTGTATATATATTTTTTTATACATATTTACATTATTTAATGTGTATCTTGCATATATATTACATACAAATTTATTATCTATTATTTATTTTCATATAAATACACATTCTTTTCATGATATTTTGTTTATTTATTTTGTCACGAATTTACATTACTTAATATGTATTTTATATATATATTTTTATACGTATTTACATAATTTCATGTGTATTTTGTATATATATTTCTATAGAAATCTACGTTATTTTATGTGTATTCGTATATATATTTTGAAACAAATTTACACTGTTTTATTTGTATTTTGAGTTTTTTCAATATAAATTTACATTATTTAAATGTGTGCATTTTGTATATCAATCTTAATGCAAATTTAATTATTCTTTGTGTATTTTTGTATATGTATTTAAAAAAAAATGCTTTACCTTATGGGTATTTTGCATCTTTATTTTCATACAAATTTAAATTATTTTATTGATATTCTGTGTACCCATTTTGATACGATTTTACATTATTCTATGCATAACAAAAATAAATACAAAATACACAAAAATAGATATGTAAAATACATATAAACAATGTAAATTTGTTTCAAAATATATATACGAATACACATGAAATAAGGTAGATTTCTATAAAAATATATATACAAAATACACATAAATTAATGTAAATTAGTATCAAAATAAATAAACAAAATACCAATAAAAGAATGTGTATTTTTATAAATATATATATATACAAAATACACATTAAATAATATAAATTTGTTTAAAACTATACAAAATACACATGAAATGATGTAAATACGTATAAAAATATATATACAAAATACACATTAAATAATGTAAATTCGCGTCAAAATAAATAAACAAAATATCAATAAAAGAATGTGTATTTGTATGAAAATAGATATACAAAATACACATAAAATAACCTAAATTTGTATCAAACTATATACAAAAATACACAAAAATATTTTAAATTTGTATGAAAATAAATATACAAAATACACATAAAATTAGGTAAATTTGTATTGAAATACATACACAAAATACACATAAAATAATGTAAATTTGAATGAAAATACATAAACAAATACACTTAAAATAACGTAAATTTGTATAAAAAATATGTACAAAACACAAATAGAATAATGTAAAATCGTATCAAAATAAATACACAGAATATTAATAAAATAATGTAAATTTGTATGAAAATAAAGAAGCAAAATACCCATAAAATAACGCATTTTTTTCATTTTTAAAAATATATATACCAAAAGACACATCAAAAAATTAAATTTGTACTAAAATAAATATACAAAAAACACATACAATAGGGTAAAATTGTATTGAAATAGATATGCAAAATACATATAAAACAATGTAAATTTGTTTCAAAATATATATACGAATACACATAAAATAACGTAGATTTCTATAAAAATATATATAGAAAATACACATAAAATGAAGTAAATACGTATAAAAAAAATGTATACAAAATACACATAAAATAATGTAATTTAGTATTAAAATAAATAAACAAAATACCAATAAAAGAATGTGTATTTGTATGAATATAAATATACAAAATACACATAAAATAACGTAAATTTATATAAAACTATATACAAAAATACACAGAAGTAATTAAATTTGTATGAAAATATATACAAAATACACACGAAATAAGATAAATTTGAATTGAAATATATATACAAAATACATGAAATAAAGTAAATTTGTATCAAAATATTTATTCAAATACATATAATAACGTAAATTTGTATGAAAATATATAAACAAATACATATTAAATAATGTAACATACGTATAAAAAATATGTACAAAATACACATATAATCATGTAATTCGTATCAAAATAAATAAACAAAATACCAATAAAATAATATAAATTTGTATGAGTAAACGTGTATGTTGCATATTTTTTCAATACAAATTTACCTTATTATATACGCATTTTGTATATTAATTTTAATACAAATTTAATTCTTCGATGTGTATTTTTGTATCTGTATTTTTATAAACATATGCTTTATTTTTTGGGTATTTTGCATCTTTATTTTCATATAAATTTACATTATTTTATTGATATTCTGCTCATTCATTTTGATACGAATTTACATTATTCTATCTGTATTTTGTATATATTTTCATACAAATTTACGATATTTATGTTTAAAAATATGTACAAAATGTACATATAATCATGTAATTCGTATCAAAATAAATAAACAAAATACCAATAAAATAATATAAATTTTTATGAGTAAACGTGTATGTTGCATATTTTTTCAATACAAATTTACTTTATTATATACGCATTTTGTGTATTAATTTTAATACAAATTTAATTATTAGATGTGTATTTTTGTATCTGTATTTTTATAAACATATGCTTTATTTTTTGGGTATTTTGCATCTTTATTTTCATACAAATTTACATTATTTTATTGATATTCTGCTCATTCATTTTGATACAAATTGACATTATTCTATATGTATTTTGTATATATTTTTCATACAAATTTACGTTATCTTATGTGTATTTGTTTATATATTTTGACAATAAATTTACAATATTTTATGGGTATTTGTATATACATTTCAAAGAAATTTACATAGTTTTATGTGTATTTTGTATCTATTTCATACAAACTCAAATTATTTCTATGTATTTTGCATATATTTTAATACAAATTTTAGTTATGTTATGTGTATTTTGTAAATTTATTTTCATTCAAATATATATTATTTTATTGGTGTTTTGTTGATTTATATTGATACGAATTTACATTATTTTATATGAACTTTGTATATATATTTTTATACGCTTTTACATTATTTAATATTTATTTTGAATATATATTCATGGTATTTTATGTGTATTTGTATATATATTTTTATATAAATTTACATTATTTTATGTGTATTTTGTACATATATTTTTTTACAAATCTTCCTTATTTTATGTTTATTTTGTATGTGTATTTTGTATATTTATATTTATTCAAATACACATTCTTTTATTGGTATTTTGTTTATTTATTTTAATTCGAATTTACATTATTTTATGTGTATTTTGTATACATTTTTTTATACGTATTTACTTAATTTTAAGTGTATTTTGTATATATATTTTTTATAGAAATCTACGTTTTTTTATTTGTATTCGTATATATATTTTGAAACAAATTTACATTGTTTTATATGTATTTTTGCATATCTCTTTCAATACAAATTTACCTTATTTTATGTGCATTTTGTATATTTATTTCAATGCAAATTTAAATATTTTATGTGTATTTTGGTATATATATTTTTATAAGATTACGAAAATTTGAATAAAAATATATACAAAAAAACAAAAAAATAAATTTCAATTTGTATGAAAATAGATATACAAAATACATATAATTAGTTAAATTTGTATTTAATACATGTACAAAATACCCATAAAATAATGTAAATTTGTATGAAATGAAA
This sequence comes from Eriocheir sinensis, assembly GCF_024679095.1. Lineage (NCBI taxonomy): Eukaryota > Metazoa > Arthropoda > Malacostraca > Decapoda > Varunidae > Eriocheir > Eriocheir sinensis. The sequence goes on along the minus strand of NW_026110906.1, from coordinate 616,192 downwards.
ACAAATTCACATAAAATTCGGTAAAATAAATAAACCAAATATCAATAAAAGAATGTGTATTTGTATGAAAATAGATATACAAAATACACATAAAATAACCTAAATTTGTATCAAACTATATACAAAAATACACAAAAATATTTTAATACAAATTCAAATATTTTATGTGTGTCTTGGTATAAATATTTTTATAAAAAATGCGTTATTTTATGGGTATTTTGCATCTTAATTTTCATACAAATTTACATTATTTTATTAATATTCTGTGTATTTATTTTGATACGATTTTATATTATTCTATTTGTGTTTTGTATATATTTTTTTATACATATTTACATTATTTAATGTGTATTTTTTATATATATTTTATACAAATTTACGTTATTTTAAGTGTATTTGTTTATATATTTATAAATTTGTATTGAAATACATACACAAAATACACATAAAATAATGTAAATTTGAATGAAAATACATAAACAAATACACTTAAAATAACGTAAATTTGTATAAAAAAAATATGTACAAAACACAAATAGAATAATGTAAAATCGTATCAAAATAAATACACAGAATATTAATAAAATAATGTAAATTTGTATGAAAATAAAGAAGCAAAACACTCATAAAATGACGCATTTTTTTTTATTTATAAAAATATATATACCAAAATACACATCAAAAAATTAAATTTGTATTAAAATAAATATACAAAAAACACATACAATAAGGTAAATTTGTATTGAAATAGATATGCAAAATACATATAAAACAATGTAAATTTGTTTCAAAATATATAAACGAATACACATAAAATAACGTAGATTTCTATAAAAATATATATACAAAATACATATAAAATGAAGTAAATACATATAAAAAAAAATGTATACAAAATACACGTAAAATAATGTACATTCGTATCAAAATAAATATACAAAATACCAATAAAAGAATGTGTATTGTATAAATATAAATATGCAAAATACACATAAAATAACGTAAATTTATATAAAGCTATATACAAAAATACACAGAAGTATTTTAATTTGTATGAAAATAGATATACAAAATAAGGTAAATTCGTTTCAAATTCAATAAACAAAATTCAGATAAAAAAAAAGTATATTTGAAGAAATAATAAATATACAAAATACACATAAAATAACGAAAATTTGTTTGAAAATATATAAAAAAATAAACAAAAATAATTTCAATTTGTATGAAAATAAATATACAAAATACACATGTATTTTGTATATCTATTTTCACACAAATTTAATTACTTCTGTGTATTTTTGCATATAGTTTTATATAAATTTACGTTATTTTATTTGAATTTGTATATTTATATTTATACAATACACATTCTTTTATTAGTATTTTGTTTATTTATTTTGATACGAGTTTACATTATTTTATGTGTATTTTGTATACCTTTTTTTATACGTATTTACTTCATTTTATGTGTATTTTGTATATTTATTTTCATAGAAATCTACGTTATTTTATGTGTATTCGTATATATATTTTGAAAAAAATTTACATGGTTTTATATGTATTTTGCATATCTATTTCAATACAAATTTACCTTATTGTATGTGCATTTTGTATATTTATTTTAATACAAATTCAAATATTTTATGTGTGTCTTCGTATAAATATTTTTATAAAAAATGCGTTATTTTATGGGTATTTTGCATCTTAATTTTCATACAAATTTACATTATTTTATTAATATTCTGTGTATTTATTTTGATACGATTTTATATTATTCTATTTGTGTTTTGTATATATTTTTTTTATACATATTTACATTATTTAATGTGTGTTTTTATATATATTTTATACAAATTTACGTTATTTTAAGTGTATTTGTTTATATATTTTCATTCAAATTTACATTATTTTATGTGTATTTTGTAAATGTATTTCAATACAAATTTACCTAATTTTGTATTTTGTATATTTATTTTCATACAAATTAAAATTATTTTTGTGTATTTTTGTATATAGTTTTATACAAATTTAGGTGATTTTATGTGTATATTGTATATCTATTTTCATACAAATACACATTCTTTTATTGATATTTTGTTTATTTATTTTGACGCGAATTTACATTATTTAATGTGTATTTTATATATATATTTTTATACGTGTTTACATCATTTGATGTGTATTTTGTATATATATTTCTATAGAAATCTACGTTGATTTATGAGTATTCGTATATAGATTTTGAAATAAATTTACACTGTTTTATGTGTATTTGCATATTTTTTCAATACAAATTTACCTTATTGTATATGCATTTTGTATATTAATTTTAATACAAATTTAATTATGCTATGTGTATTTTTGTATATGTATTTTTATAAAAATATGCTTTATTTTATGGGTATTTTGCATTTTTATTTTCATACAAATTTACATTATTTTATTTATATTCTGTTTATTTTTTTTTGAAACATTTTTACATTATTCTATGTGTATTTTGTATATCTATTTTTATACGTATTTACTTAATTTATGTGTATTTTGTATATATATTTTTATAGAAATCTACGTTATTTTATGTGTATTCGTATATATTTTGAAACAAATTTACATTGTTTTATATGTATTTTTGCATATCTCTTTCAATACAAGTTTACCTTATTGTATGCATTTTGTATATTTACTTCAATACAAATTTAAATATTTTATGTGTGTTTTGGTATATATATTTTATAAGAAATGAGCTATTTGATGGGAATTTTGCATCTTTATTTTCATACAAATATACATTATTTTATTAATATTCGGTGTATTTATTTTGAAACGATTTCACATTATTCTATTTGTTTTTTTGTATAAATTTTTTTTATACATATTTACATTATTTAATGTGTATCTTGCATATATATTTTATACAAATTTATTATCTATTATTTATTTCATGCAAATACACTTTCTTTCATGATATTTTGTTTATTTATTTTGACACGAATTTACCTAGATATGTATTTTGTATATATTATTTTTACGTATTTACTTAATTTATGTGTATTTTGTATATATATTTCTATAGAAATCTACGTTATTTTATGTGTATTCATATATATATTTTCAAACAAATTATTTTTGTTTTATATGTATTTTAATATCTCTTTCAATACATATTTACCTTATTGTATATGCATTTTGTATATTTATTTCAATACAAATTTAAATATTTTATGTGTATTTTTGGTATATATATTTTATAAAAATGCGCTATTTTAGAATTTTGCATCTTTCTTTTCATAAATTTACATTATTTCATTGATATTCTGTATTTATATTGATAGATTTTACATTATTCTATTTCTTTTTGTATGTATTTTTTATACAAATTTACATTATTTAATGTGTATCTTGCATATATATTTTATACAGATTTACGTTATTTTAAGTGTATTTGTTTATATATTTCATTAAAATTTACATTATTTATGTGTATTTTGTATATGTATTTCAACACAAATTTACCTAATTTTATGTGAATTTGTATATTTCTAACCATACAAATTTAAAATTTTGTGTATTTTGTATATAGTTTTATACAAATTTAGTTTATTTTATGGACGCATTTACATTATTTAATGTGTGTTTTGTATATATATTTTATGCAAATTTACTTTTATTTATGTGCATTTTGTACATATATTTTTTTAGAAATTTGTTATTTTATGTGTATTTGTATATGTATCTCATACAAATTTATATTATTTTATTGCTATTTTGTTTATTTGTTTTGATACGAATGAAAATAGATATACAAAATATACATAAAATAAACTAAATTTTTATTAATATATATATTCAAAATACATAAATAATGTAAATTTGTATAAAATATTTTAACAGATGCGATAAAAACGTAAATTTGTTTTTAAAATATACAATATACACATTTAATAATTTAAATATTTATAAAAAAAAATATATTCAAAAAACAAATAGAATAATGTAAAATCGTCGATCAAAATAAATACACTGGAATGGTTAATAAAAACAATGTAAATTTGGCCAGCGGGAAAATAAAGATGCAAAATACCCATTAAATAACGCATTTTTTTATAAAATATATATACCAAAATACACATGAAAAAATTAATTTGTAATTAAAATAAATATACAAAATACTTATACAATAAGCAGTAAATCTGTATTGAAATAGATATGCAAAAGAAATACATATAAAACAAGCATCAAAATTTGAAAATTTTAAAATATATATATTGAATACATAAATAACAATAGATTATGTATAAAATATATATATACAAAATACACATAAACAATGAAGTAAATACAATATAAGAAAAAATGTATTATACAAAATACACATAAAATAATGTGAAATTCGTATCAAAATAAATAAACAAAATAATATTGAAAAGAATGTGTATTTGTATAAATATAAATATACAAATACACATAAAATAACAATAAATTGTATAAAACTATATACAAAAATACACAGAAGCATTAAATTCGTATAAGAAAATAGATATACAAAATACAGATAAAATATGCCAAATTTGAATTAAATGTGTATATAGACAAAATACCATATTTAATAATGTAATATTTGTATCAAAAATATTTATAAAAATATTATATATTAACGTAAAATTTGTTTAAAAATATATAAACAAAAATACACATTAAGCAATGTAAATACGTATTTCTCAGTAATTTTAATATGATACAAAATACACAAATAATTTCATAGGTAATTGCATACAAACTAACAAACATTTAAATTATCAATAAAATAATGTAAATTTGTATGAGAAAACATATACAAATACATATAAAATAACATTTTGTGCATATATTTATAGAAATTTGCATTATTTATGTCCAAAGTTTTATGAATTTTTACGTAAAATAAAGTGCAACTTGGATATTTATATATATACAAATACACATATTCTTTTATTGTTATAATGTAACCAGTACATAAAATAACCTAAATTTGTAGCAAACTATATACAAAAATACACAAAAATATTTTAAATTTGTATGGAAATAGAGATAAAAAATATACATAAAATTAGGTAAATTTGTATTGAAATACATACACAAAATACATATAAAATAATGTAAATTTGAATGAAAATACATAAACAAATACACTTAAAATAACGTAAATTTGTAAAAAAAAATATGAACAAAACACAAATAGGATAATGTAAAATCGTATCAAAATAAATACACAAAATATTAACAAAATAATGTAAATTTGTATGAAAATAAAGAGGAAAAATACCCATAAAATAACGCATTTTTTTATTTATAAAAATATATATACCAAAATACACATAAAAAAATTAAATTTGAATTAAAATAAATATATAAAAAACACATACAATAAGGTAAATTTGTATTGAAATAGATATGCAAAATACATATAAAACAATGTAAATTTGTTTGAAAATATATATACGAATACACATAAAATAACGTAAATTTCTATAGAAATATATATACAAAATACAAGTATAAAAATATATATACAAAATACACATTAAATAATGTAAATTCGTGTCAAAATAAATAAGGAAAATATCAATAAAAGAATGTGTATTTGTATGAAAATAGATATACAAAATACACATAAATTAACGTAAATTTGTATAAAACTATATAAAAAAAATACACAAAAATAATTTAAATTTTTTTGAAAATAAATATACAAAATATACTTAAAATTAGGTAAATTTGTATAAAATATATATACAAAATACTTATTAAATAATGTAAATATGTATAAAATATATATATACAAAACACAAATAGAATAATGTAAAATCGTATCATAATAAATACACAGAATGTAAATAAAATAATGTAAATTTGTATGAAAATAAAGATGCAAAATACTCATAAAATAATGTAAATATAAATATAAATATATATATATAATATATATATATATATATATATATATATATATATATATATATATATATATATATATATATATATATATATATATATATATATATATATATATATATATATATATATATATATATATATATATATACAAAATACACATTAAATAATGTAAATTCGTCAAAATAAATAAACAAAATTTCAATAAAGAATGTATTTGTATTAAAAAATATATATACACATAATAAGATAACATAAATTTGTATAAAACTATATACAAAAATACACAAAAATAATTTAAATTTGTATGAAAAAAAATATACAAAATACACATAAAATTAGGTAAATTTGTATTGAAATACATATACAAAACACACAAAATAATGTGAATTTGAATGAAAATATCCATAACAAATACACTTAAAATAACGTAAATTTGTATAAAAAATATATATACAAAACACAAATAGAATAATGTAAAATCGTATCAAAATAAATACACAGAATATTAATAAAATAATGTAAATTTGTATGAAAATAAAGAAGCAAAATACCGATAAAATAACGCATTTTTTTTATAGAAATATATATACCAAAATACACATAAAAATATTAATTTGTATTAAAATAAATATACAAAATACACATACAATAAGGTAAATCTGTATTGAAATAGATATGCAAAATACATATAAAGCAATGTAAATTTGTTTCAAAATATATATACACATAAAATATTTGAATTTGTATTAAAATAAATATACAAAATGCACATACAATAAGGTAAATTTGTATTGAAATAGATATGCAAAATACATATAAAACCATGAAAGTTTTTTTTCAAAATATATGTACGAATACACATAAAATAACGTAGATTTCTATGAAAATAAATATACAAAATACACATAAAATGAAGTAAATTTATATAAAACTATATGCAAAAATACACAAAAGTAATTAAATTTGTGTGAAAATAGATATACAATATACATGTGTATTTTCTATATTTATTTTCATACAAATTGAACATATTTTATGTTTATTTGTATTATACAAATTACACATTATTTTATGTATTTTGTATATATATTTATACAAATTTACGTAATTTTATGTGTATTTTATCTGAATTTTATATTTGAATTTGAAACAATTTATTTTGTATATCTATTTTATAAAATACAAATTAAAATACTTCTGTGTATATATTTGCAAAATATAATTTTTATGTGTATTTTGTATATTTATATATACAAAACACATTCTTTTATTGGTATTTTGTATATCTATTTTGATACAAATTTACATTATTTTATGTGTATTTTGTATACCTTTTTTATAGATATTTACTTCATTTTATGTGTATTTTGTATATTTATTTTCATAGAAATCTACGTTATTTTATGTGTATTCGTATATATATTTTGAAAAAAATGTACATGGTTTTATATTATTTTCCATATCTATTTCAATACAAATTTACCTAATTTTATGTGTATTCTGTATATTTATTTTCATACAAATTTAAAATATTTTTGTGTATTTTTGTATATAGTTTGATACAAATTTAGGTTATTTTATGTGTATTTTGTATATCTATTTTCATACAAATACACATTCTTTTATTGATATTTTGTTTATTTATTTTGACGCGAATTTACATTATTTAATGTGTATTTTGTATATATATTTTTATACGTATTTACATCATTTCATATGTATTTTGTATATATATTCCTATAGAAATCAACGTTATTTTATGTGTATTCGTATATATATTTTGAAACAAATTTACACTGTTTTATGTGTATTTTGCGTTTTTTTTTCAATACAAATTTACCTTATTGTATGTGCATTTTGTATATTAATTTTAATACGAATTTAATTATTCTAAGTGTATTTTTGTATATGTATTTAAAAAAAAATGCTTTATTTTATGGGTATTTTGCATCTTTATTTTCATACAAATTTAAATTATTTTATTGATATTCTGTGTACTTATTTTGATAAGATTTTATAATATTCTATGTATAACAAAAATAAATACAGAATACACAAAAATAGATATGCAAAATACATATAAACAATATAAATTTGTTTCAAAATATATAAATACATGTATAAAATACACATAAAATAATGTAAATTTGTACGTTCTTTTATTGGAATTTTGTTTATTGATTTTGATACGAATTTTCATTATTTTAGGTGTATATGATATATATATATATATATATATATATATATATATATATATATATATATATATATATATATATATATATATATATATATATATATATAGATATATATAGAGATATATATATATATATATATATATATATATATATATATATATAGATATATATATATATTTATACTTATTAACATAATTTTATATGTATTTTTAATATATATTTTTTTTTAAATTTACTCTATTTTATGTGTATTCGTATATATATTTTGATACAAATTTACATTATTTATGTGGGTTTCGCATATCTGTTTCAATACAAATTTTCTTTATTGTATGTGCCTTTTGTATATTTATTTTGATACAAATTTAATTATTTTATGTGTATTTTTGTATATATATTTTTAAACAATTAGGCGTTATTATATGGGTATTTTAGATCTTTATTTTCATACAAATTTACATTATTTTATTGATAGTCTGTTTATTTATTTTGATACGATTTTACGTTATTCTGTGTATTTTGTATACATATTTTTAGACATATTTACATTATTTAATGTATATTTTGTACATATATTTCATGGAAATTTACGTTATCTTATGTGTATTTGTTTATATAGTTTCATACAAATTTACATTATTTTATGTGTATTTTGTATATGTATTTCAATAAAAATTTGCCTAAATTCATGTGTACTTCGCATATCTATTTTCAAACAAATTTAAATTTTTTTGTTTATTTTTGTATATATTTTTATACAAATTTTGTTATTTTATTTGTATTTTGTATATATGTTTTCCAACAAATATACATTCTTTTAGAGGAAATTTTGTTTATTTATTTTGATATGAATTTACATTATTTTATGTGTATTTTGTATATATATTTTTCTATGTATTTACATTATTTAATGTGTATTTTGTATATATATTTTTATAAATTTTACGTTATTTTATTGTGTGTATTCGTATATATTTTGATACAAATTTACTTTATTTTATGTTTTTTGCATATCTATTTCAATAAAAATCTACCTTATTGTATGTGTATTTTGTATATTTATTTTAATACAAATTTAATTATTTTATGTGTATTTTTGTATATATTTTTTTTTAATATGAGTTATTTTATGGGTATATTGCATCTTTAATTTTATAAATTTTTACATTACGTACATATCTTTTATACGTATTTACATTATTTAATGTGTATTTTGTTTATATGTTTTTATACAAATTTACGTTATTATATGTGTATTTGAATATATATTTTGATACAAATTTACATTATTTTATGTATTTTCTATATATTTATTTTAATACAAATTAATTTTTTCATGTTTATTTTGGTATATATATTTTTATAGAAAATGCGTTATTTAATGGGTATTTTGCATCTTTATTTTCATACAAATTTACATTGTTTTATTAATATTCTGTGTATTTATTTTGATACGATTTTACATTATTCTATTTGTGTTTTGTATATATTTTTTTAAACATAATTACATTATTTAATGTGTATTTTGTATATTTTAAAACAAATTTACGTTATTTTATGCGCATCTGTTTAAATATTTTGATACAAATTTACATTATTTTATGTATTTTGTATATATATTTCAATACAAATTTACTTTATTTTATGTATATTTTGTTTATCTATTTTCATTCGTATCAAAATAAATAAACAAAATAGCAATAAAATAATGTAAATTTGTATGAGAAAAAATATACAAATACACATAAATTAACGCAAATTTCAAAAAAAAATATATGTACAAAAATGCACATAAAATAAAGTAAATTTGCATAAAAGTATATATACAAAACACACATTAAATAATGTAAATGGGTACATAAAATAACCTAAATTTGTATAAAACTATATACAAAAATACACAAAAATATTTAAAATTTGTATGAAAAGAAATATACAAAATACACATAAAATTAGGTAAATTTGTATTGAAATACATATACAAAATACACATAAAATAATGTAAATTTGAATGAAAATATATAAACAAATACACTTAAAATAACGTAAATTTGTATAAAATATATATGCGAGATACACATTAAATAATGTAAATGTGATTAAAAAAATATATACAAAAAACAAATAGAATAATGTAAAATCCTATCAATATAAATACACAGAATATCAATAAAATAATGTAAATTTGTATGAAAAGAAAGATGCAAAATTCCCATAAAATAGCGCATTTTTTTTTTAAATATATATACTAAAATACACATAAAATATTTAAATTTGTATTGAAATAAATATACAAAATGCATATACAGTAAGGTAAATATGTATTGAAAGAGACACTCAAAAATACATATAAAACAAAGTAAATTTGTTTCAAAATATATATACGAATACACATAAAATAACATAGATTTCTATAGAAATATATATACAAAATACACATGAAATTATGTTAATACTTATAAAAATATATATACAAAATACATATCTAGGTAAATTCATGTCAAAATAAATAAACAAAATATCATGAAAAGAATGTGTATTTGTATGAAAATAAATAATAGATAATAAATTTATATGAAATATATGTGCAAGATACACATTAAATAATATAAATATGTATAAAAAAAAATAGAACAAATAGAATAATGTGAAATCGTATCAAAATAAATACACCGAATATTAATAAAATAATGTAAATTTGTATGAAAATAAAGATGCAAAATTCCCATCAAATAGCGCATTTCTGATAAAAATATATATGCCAAAATACACATAAAATATTTAAATTTGTATTGAAATAAATATACAAAATGCACATACAAGAAGGTAAACTTGTATTGAAAGAGATATGCAAAAATACATATAAAAATATGTAAATTTGTTTCAAAATATATATACGAATACACATAAAATAACGTAGATTTCTATGAAAATAAATATACAAAATACACATAAAGTGAAGTAAATACGTATAAAAAAAGGTATAAGAATGTGTATTTGTATAAATATAAATATACAAAATACACATAAAATAACGTAAATTTATATAAAACTATATACAAAAATACACCGAAGTAATTAAATTTGTATGAAAATATATACAAAATACACACAAAATAAGCTAAATTTGAATTGAAATATATATACAAAATACATGAAATAAAGTAAATTTGTATCAAAATATTTATATAAATACACATATAATAACGTAAATTTGTATTAAGATATATAAACAAAATACACATTAAATAATGTAAATACTTATAAAAAAATATGTACAAAATTCACATATAATCATATAATTCGTATCAAAATAAATAAACAAAATACCAATAAAATAATATAAATTTGTATGAGTAAACGTGTATGTTGCATATTTTTTCAATACAAATTTAACTTATTATATACGCATTTTGTATATTAATTTTAATACAAATTTAATTATTCGATGTATATTTTTGTATCTGTATTTTTATAAACATATGCTTTATTTTTTGGGTATTTTGTATCTCTATTTTCATACAAATTTATATTATTTTATTGATATTCTGCTCATTCATTTTGATACGAATTGACATTATTCTATGTTTATATTGTATATATTTTTCATACAAATTTACGTTATTTTATGTGTATTTGTTTATATATTTTGACACAAATTTACAATATTTCATGGCTATTTTGTATATACATTTCAAAAGAAATTTAACTAGTTTTATGTTTTTTTTTTATATCTATTTTCATACAAACTCAAATTATTTCTATGTATTTTTGTATATATTTTAATACAAATTTTAGTTATGTTATGTGTATTATGTAAATTTATTTTCATTCAAATATATATTATTTTATTGGTGTTTTGTTGATTTATATTGATACGAATTTACAGTATTTTATATGTACTTTGTATATATATTTTTATACGCTTTTACATTATTTAATATTTATTTTGAATATATATTTTTATACAAATTCATGGTATTTTATGTGTATTTGTATATATATTTTTATATAAATTTACATTATTTTATGTGTATTTTGTACATATATTTTTTTACAAATCTACCTTATTTTATGTTTATTTTGAATGTGTATTTTGTATATTTATATTTATCCAAATACACATTCTTTTATTGGTATTTTGTTTATTTATTTTAATTCGAATTTACATTATTTCATGTGTATTTTGTATACATTTTTTTATACGTATTTACTTAATTTTATGTGTGTTTTGTATATATATTTTTATAGAAATCTACGTTTTTTTATTTGTATTCGTATATATAATTTGAAACAAATTTATATTTATATGTATTTTTGCATATCTCTTTCAATACAAATTTACCTTATTGTATGTGCATTTTGTATATATATTTCAATGCAAATTTAAATATTTTATTTGTATTTTGGTATATATATTTTTATAAGATTATGAAAATTTGAATAAAAATATATACAAAAAAACAAGAAAATAAATTTTAATTTGTATGAAAATATATATACAAAATACACATATAATTAGTTAAATTCGTTTTTAAATACATGTACAAAATACACATAAAATAATGTAAATTTGTATGAAATGAAAACAAATTCACATAAAATTAGCGTCAAAATAAATAAACAAAATATCAATAAAAGAATGTGTATTTGTATGAAAATAGATATACAAAATACACATAAAATAACCTAAATTTGTATCAAACTATATACAAAAATAAACAAATTTTTTTTAAATTTGTATGAAAATAAATATACAAAATACACATAAAATTAGGTAAATTTGTATTGAAATACATACACAAAATACACATAAAATAATGTAAATTTGAATGAAAATACATAAACAAATACACTTTAAATAACGTAAATTTGTATAAAAAAATATGTACAAAACACAAATAGAATAATGTAAAATCGTATCAAAATAAATACACAGAATATTAATAAAATAATGTAAATTTGTATGAAAAAAAAGAAGCAAAATACCCATAAAATAAAGCATTTTTTTTATTTATGGAAATATATAAACCAAAATACACATCAAAAAATTAAATTTGTATTAAAATAAATATACAAAAAACACATACAATAAGGTAAATTTGTATTGAAATATATATACGAATACACATAAAATAACGTAGATTTCTATAAAAATATATATACAAAATACAAATAAAATGAAGTAAATACGTATAAAAAAAATGTATACAAAATACACATAAAATAATGTAAATTCGTATCAAAATATATATACAAAATACACATAAAATGAAGTAAATACGTATAAAAAAATGTATACAAAATACACATAAAATAATGTAAATTCGCATCAAAATAAATATACAAAATACCAATAAGAGAATGTGTATTTGTATAAATATAAATATACAAAATACACATAAAATAACGTAAATTTATATAAAACTATATACAAAAATACACAGAAATATTTTAATTTGTATGAAAATAGATATACAAAATAAGGTAAATTCGTTTCAAATTCAATAAACAAAATCCAGATAAAAGAACGTATATTTGTAGAAAAAATTGAAAATCTTTATGAAAATATATAAAAAATAAACAAAAATAATTTCAATTTGTATGAAAATAAATAAAATTAGGTTAATTTGTATTGAAATACATATACAAAATACACATAAAATAATGTAAATTTGAAAGAAAAAATATAAACAAATACACATATAATAACGTAAATTTGTATGAAATATATGTACAAAATACACATTAAATAATGTAAATATGTATAAAAAAATATATACAAAACACAAATAGAATAATGTAAAATCGTATCAAAATATATACACAGAATATTAATAAAATAATGCAAATTTGTATGAAATTTATCAAATAATGCAATTTTTTAAAAATTATTGATACCAAAATACACATAAAAAATGTCAATTTGTATTAAAATAAATATACAAAATGCACATACAATAAGGTAAATTTGTATTGAAATAGATATGCAAAATACATATAAAATAATGTAAATTTGTTTCAAAATATATATACGAATACACATAAAATAACGTAAATTTCTATAAAAATACATATATAGAAAATACACATAAAATTAAGTAAATACTTATAAAAAAAATGTATACAAAATACACAGAAAATAATGTAAATTCGAATAAATGTAAATAAACAATATACCAATAAAAGAATGCGTATTTGTATAAATATAAATATACAAAATGCACATAAAATAACGTAAATTTATATAAAACTATATACATAAAATAACGCAAATTTCTATAAAAATATATGCACAAAAATGAACATAAAATAAATTTGCATAAAAATATATACAAAACACACATTAGATAATGTAAATGAGTATAAAAATATGTATAGAAAATACCTATGAAATAATCTAAATTCGTATCGAATTTAATTAAGAAAATACCAATAAAATATTGTAGTTTTGGATGAAAATATATATACAAAATACACATAAAATAACCTAAATACAAATACAAATATACACATAAAATATTGTATTTTGTATATACATTTCAGTTCAAATTTAGCTTATTTTATTTGTATTTTGTATATCTATTTTCATACGAATTTAATTACTTCTGTGTATTTTTGTATATAGTTTTATACAAATTTACGTTATTTTATGTGTATTTTGTATATTTATATTTATACAAATACACATTCTCTTATTGGTATTTTGTTTATTTATTTTGATACGAACTTACATTATTTTATGTGTATTTTGTATACATTTTCTTATGCGTATTTACTTCATTTTATGTGTATTTTGTATATATATTTTTATACAAATGTACTTTATTTTATGTGTATTCGTATATATATTTTGAAACAAATTTACATTGTTTTATATGTATTTTGCACATCTATTTCAATACAGATTTACCTTATTGTATGTGTATTTTGTATATTTATTTTAATACAAATTCATTTTTTCATGTGTATTTTGGTATATATATTTTTATATAAAATGCGTTATTTAATGGGTATTTTGCATTTTTATTTTCATACAAATTTACATTGTTTTATTAATATTCTGTGTATTTATTTTGATACGATTTTACATTATTCTATTTGTTTTTATATATATTTTTTTATACATATTTACATTATTTAATGTGTATTTTGTATATTTTAAAACAAATTTACGTTATTTTATGCGCATCTGTTAAAATGTTTTGGTAAAAATTTACATTATTTTATGTATTTTATATATATATTTCAATACAAATTTAGTTTATTTTATGAATATTTTGTGTATTTATTTTCATTCGTATCAAAATAAATAAACAAAATAGCAATAAAATAATGTAAATTTGTATGAGAAAACATGTACAAATACACATTAAATAACGCAAATTTCTAAAAAAATTTATGTAAAAAAATGCACATAAAATAAAGTAAATTTGCATAAAAATACACATACAAAACACACATTAAATAATGTATATGCGTACATAAAATAACCTAAATTTGTACAAAACTATATACAAAAATACACAAAAATATTTAAAATTTGTATGAAAAGAAATATACAAAATACACATAAAATTAGGAAAATTTGTATTGAAATACATATACAAAATACACATAAAATAATGTAAATTTGCATGAAAATATATAAACAAATACACTTAAAATAACGTAAATTTGTATAAAATATATATGCAAGATACACATTAAATAATGTAAATGTGTATAAAAAAATATATACAAAAAAGAAATAGAATAATGTAAAATCATATCAATATAAATACACAGAATATCAATAAAATAATGTAAATTTGTATGAAAAGAAAGATGCAAAATTCCCATAAAATAGCGCATTTTTTATAAAAATATATATTACAAAATACACATAAAAAATTTAAATTTTTATTGAAATAAATATACAAAATGCATATACAGTAAGGTAAATATGTATTGGAAGAGATATTCAAAAGTACATATCAAACAAAGTAAATTTGTTTCAAAATATATATACGAATACACATAAAATAACGTAGATTTCTATAGAAATATATATACAAAATACACATGAAATTATGTAAATACGTATAAAAATATATATACAAAATACATATCTTGGTAAATTCGTGTCAAAATAAATAAACAAAATATCATGAAAAGAATGTGTATTTGTATGAAAATAAATAATAGATAATAAATTTGTATAAAATATATTTGCAAGATACACATTAAATAATGTAAATATGTATAAAAAAATATATACAAAAAAACAAATAGAATAATGTGAAATCGTATCAAAATAAATACACCGAATATTAATAAAATAATGTAAATTTGTATGAAAATAAAGATGCAAAATTCTCATCAAATAGCGCATTTCTTATAAAAATATATATACCAAAATACACATAAAATATTTAAATTTGTATTGAAATAAATATACAAAATGCACATACAATAAGGTAAACTTGTATTGAAAGAGATATGCAAAAATACTTATAAAACAATGTAAATTTGTTTCAAAATACGAATACACATAAAATAACGTAGATTTTTATATAAATATATATACAAAATACACATAAAATTAAGTAAATACGTATAAAAATAGAATAAAAATAAACAATATAAATAAAATAATGTAAATTTGTATGAAAATAAAAATGCAAAATACCCATAAAATAAAGCATATTTTTATAAAAATACCTACACAAAAATACACATAGCATAACTAAATTTGTATTAAAATTAAATTTACTGAATGCATATACAATAAGGTAAATTTGTATTGAAAAAATATGCAAAATACACATAAAACAGTGTAAATTTATTTCAAAATCTATATACGAATACTCATAAATCAACGTAGATTTCTATAGAAATATATATACAAAATACACATCAAATGATGTAAACACGTATAAAAATATATATATAAAATACATATTCAATAATGTAAATTCAATAAATAAATAAAATATCAATAAAAGAATGTGTATTTGTATGAAAATAGATATACAATATACACATAAAATCACCTTAATTTGTATAAAACTATATACAAAAATACACAAAAATAATTTTAATTTGTATGAAAATAAATATACAAAATACACATAAATTAGGTAAATTTGTATTGAAATACATATACAAAATACACATAAAATAATGTAAATTTGAATGAAAATATATAAACAAATACACTTAAAATAACGTAAATTTGTATAAAATATATATAAAAAAACACATTAAATAATGTAAATATGTATAAAAAAATATATACAAAACACAAATAGAATAATATAAAATCGTATCAAAATAAATACACAGAATATTAATAAAATAATGTAAATTTGTATGAAAATTAAGATGCAAAATACCCATAAAATAACGCATTTTTTATAAAAAATATATATACCAAGACACATAAAATATTTGAATTTGTATTAAAATAAATATACGAAATGCACATACAATAAGGTAAATTTGTATTGAAATAGATATGCAAAATACATATAAAACCATGTAAATTTTTTTCAAAATATATATACGAATACACATAAAATAACGTAGATTTCTATGAAAATAAATATACAAAATACACATCAAATGAAGTAAATACGTATAAAAAAGGTATACAAAATACACATAAAATAATGTAAACTCGTATCAAAATAAATAAACAAAATACTAATAAAAGAATGTGTATTGTATAAATAAATATACAAAATACAAATAAAATAACGTAAATTTATATAAAACTATATGCAAAAATACACAAAAGTAATTAAATTTGTGTGAAAATAAATATACAAAATACATGTGTATTTTGTATATTTATTTTCATACAAATTGAAATTATTTTTGTTTATTTTTTTATATATTTTCATACAAATTTTCGTTATTTTATGTGTTTTTTTATATTTATTTTTTCTACAAATATATGTTCTTTTATCTGAATTTTGTTTATTGAATTTGAAACGAATTTTTCTTATTTTGTATATCAATTTTCATACAAATTAAAATACTTCTGTGTATTTTTGTATATAGTTTTATATAAATTTACGTTATTTTATGTGTATTTTGTATATTTATATTTATACAAATACACATTCTCTTATTGGTATTTTGTATATTTATTTTGATGCGAATTTACATTATTTTATATGTATTTTGTATACATTTTTTTATACGTATTTGTGTTCATTTTATGTGTATTTTGTATATATATTTTTATAGAAATCTACGTTATTTTATGTGTATTCGTATATATATTTTGAAACAAATTTACATTGTTTTATATGTATTTTGCATATCTATTTCAATACAAATTTACCTTATTGTATGTGTTTTTTATATATTTATTTTAATACAAATTTAATTTTTTTATGTGTATTTTGGTATATATGGTAAGGTAAATTTGTATTGAAAGAGATATTCAAAAATACATATAAAACAATGTAAATTTGTTTCAAAATATATATACGAATACACATAAAATAACGTAGATTTCTATAAAAATATATACAAAATACACATAAAAAGAGGTAAATACGTATAAAAAAATGAATACAAAATACACATAAAAATCGTATCAAAATAAATAAACAAAATACCAGTAAAAGAATGTGTATTTGTATAATTATAAATATACAAAATACACAAAAAATATCGTAAATTTGTATAAAACTATATACAAAAATACACAGAAGTAATTAAATTTGTATGAAAATATATATACAAAATACAGCTAAAATAAGGTATATTTGAATTGAAATGTACATACAAAATACATAAAATAATGTAAATCTGTATCAAAATATTTATACAAATACATATAATAACGTAGATTTGTTTAAAAATATATAAACAAAATACACATTAAGTAATGTAAATACGTATAAAAAATATGTACAAAATACACATATAATCATGTAATTCGTATCAAAATAAATAAACAAAATAGCAATAAAATAATGTAAATTTGTATGAGAAAACATATACAAATATCGCAAATTTCTATAAAAATATATGTACAAAAATGCACATAAAATAAAGTAAATTTGCATAAAAATATATATACAAAACACACACTAAATAATGTAAATCCGTACATAAAATAACCTAAATTTGTATGAAACTATATACAACAATACACAGAAATAATTTAAATTTGTTTGAAAAGAAATATACAAAATACACATAAAATTAGGTAAATTTGTATTGAAATACATATACAAAATACACATCAAATAATGTAAATTTGAATGAAAATATATAAACAAAAACACTTAAAATAACGTAAATTTGTATAAAATATATATGCAAGATACACATTAAATAATGTAAATGTGTATAAAAAAAATATATACAAAAAGCAAATAGAATAATGTAAAATCGTATCAAAATAAATACACAAAATATCAATAAAATAATGTAAATTTGTATGAAAATAAAGATGCTAAATTCCCAAAAATTATCCCATTTTTTATAAAAATATATTTACCAAAATACACATAAAATAAAAAATGCACATACAATAAAGTAAATTTGTATTGAAAAAATATGCAAAATACACATAAAACAATGTAAATTTGTTTCAAAATATATATACGAATACACATAAAATAACGCAGATTTCTATATAAATATATATACAAAATACACTTGAAATAATGTAAATACGTATAAAAATATATATACAAAATACACATTAAATAATGTTAATTCGTGTGAAAATAAATAAATAAATATCATGAAAAGAATGTGTATTTGTATGAAAATAGATATACAAAATACACATAAAATAACCTAAATTTGTATAAAACTATAAACAAAAATACACAAAAATAATTTAAACTTGTATCAAAATAAATATACAAAAAACATATAAAATTAGGTAAATTTGTATTGAAATACATATACAAAATACACATAAAATAATGGAAATTTCCAAAAATCCAAAAATACGAATTTAGATTATTTCATAGGTATTTTGTATACATATTTTTATACTCATTTACATTATCTAATATGTGTTTTGTATATATTTTTTTATTAAAACTAATTTTATGTGCATTTTTGTACATATATTTTTAATGAAACTTAAAACGTTATTTTATGTGTATTTTGTATATGTTTTCTCATACAAATTTTACATTATTTAATTAGTTTTTTGTTTATTTATTTTGATACGAATGACGAATGAATTGATTATTTGTGTATTTTGTAAATATTTTTTTATACGTATTTACATTACTTAATGTGTATTTTGTTTATATATTTTTTTACAAATTTACGTTATTATATGTGTATTTGTTAAAAATATTTTGAAACGAATTTCCTTTATTTTATATATTTTGTATATATATTTCAATTCAAATTTAGCTTATTTTGTGTGTATTTTGTATATCTATTTTCATACAAATTTAATTACTTCTGTGTATTTTTGTATATAGTTTTATACAAATTTACGTTATTTTATGTGCATTTTGTATATTTATATTTATACAAATACACACTCTCTTATTCGTATTTTGTTTATTTATATTTATACGAATTTACATTATTTTATGTGTATTTTCTATACATTTTTGATTCGTATTTACTTAATTTTATTTGTATTTTGTATATATATATTTATAGAAATCTACGCTATTTTATGTGTATTCGTATATATATTTTGAAACAAAGTGACATTGTTTTATATGTATTTTGCATATCCATTTCAATACAAATTTACCTTATTGTATGTGCATTTTGTATATTTATTTTAATACAAATTCAAATATTTTATGTGTATTTTGGTATATATAATTTTATAAAAAATGCGTTATTTTATAGGTATTTTGCATCTTATTTTTCATACAAATGTACATTATTTTATTAATATTCTGTGTATATATTTTGACACGATTTTATATTATACTATTTGTGTTTTGTATATATTTTTTTATACATATTTTCATTATTTAATGTGTATTTTTTATATATATTTTATACAAATTAACGTTATTTTAAGTGTATTTGTTTATATATATTCATTCAAATTTACATTATTTTAAGTGTATTTTGTATATGTATTTCAATACCAATTTTTCCTAATTTTATGTGTATTTTGTATATTTATTTTCATACAAATTTAAATTATTTTTGTGTTTTTTTGTATAAACATATAGAGTAAATATCTATGAAAATATATATTCAAAATACAAATAAAATTATGTAAATAAGTATAAAAATATATATATCAAATACACCTAAAAAATAAAAATTCGTATCTAGATAAATAAACAAAATTCCGATAAAAGAACGTATATTTGTAGGAAAATAAATATACAAAATAAACATAAAAATACGAAAATTTGAATAAGAATATATACAAAAAAACAAAAAAATAAATTTCAATTTGTATGAAAATAGATATACAAAATACACATATAATTAGTTATATTTGTATTTAAATACATGTACAAAATACACATAAAATAATGTACATTTGCATGAAATGAAAACAAATTCACATAAAATAACGTACATTTGTATAAAATAGATATACAAAATATACATAGAATAATGTAAAATCGTATCAAAATAAATACACAGAATATCAATAAAATAATGTAATTTTGTATGAAAATAAAGATGCAAAATACCCATAAAATAAAACATATTTAAAAAAAAAACATATAGAAAAATACACACAGAATAATTAAATTTGTATTAAAATTAATATACAAAATGCACGTACAATAAGATAAATTTGTATTGAAAAAATATACAAAATGCATAAAAGTGTAAATTTATTTAAAAATCTATATACAAATACACATAAAATAACGTAGATTTCTATATATATATATATATATATATATATATATATATATATATATATATATATATATATATATATATATATATATATATATATATATATATATATATATATATATATATATATATATATATATATATATATATATATATATATATATATTTATATAAAATACACATGAAATGAAGTAAATACGTATAAAAAAAATATATATATATATATATATATATATATATATAAATATATATATATATATATATATATATATATATATATATATATATAAATATATTTATATATATATATATATATATATATATATATATATACACATTAAATAATTTAAATTCTCGTCAAAATAAATAAACAAAATATCAATAAAAGAATGTGTATTTGTATGAAAATAAATATACAAAATACTCATAAAATAACCTAAGTTTGTATAAAACTATATACAAAAATACACAAAAATAGTTTAAATTTGTATGAAAATAAATATACAAAATACACATAAAATTAGGTAAATTTGTATTTAAATACATATACAAAATACACATAAAATAATGGATATTTGAATGAAAATATATAAACATATACACTTAAAATAACGTAAATTTGTATCAAATATATATACAAAATACACATTAAATAATGTAAATATGTATAAAAAAATATATACAAAACACAAATAGAATAATGTAAAATCGTATCAAAATAAATTCACAGAATATTAATAAAACAATGTAAATTTGTATGAAAATAAAGATGCAAAATACCCATTAAATAACGCATTTTTTATAAAAATATATATACCAAAATACACATGAAAAAATTAATTTGTATTAAAATAAATATACAAAATACACATACAATAAGGTAAATCTGTATTGAAATAGATATGCAAAATACATATAAAACAATGTAAATTTGTTTAAAAATATATATACAAATACACATAAAATAACGTAGATTTGTATAAAGATATATATATATACAAAATACACATAAAATGAAGTAAATACGTATAAGAAAATGTATACAAAATACACATAAAATAATGTAAATTCGTATCAAAATAAATAAACAAAATGTATTGTATAAATATAAATATACAAAATACACATAAAATAACGTAAATTTGTATAAAACTATACAAAAATACACAGAACTAATTAAATTCATATGAAAATAGATATACAAAATACAGATAAAATAAGCTAAATTTGAATTGAAATGTATATACAAAATACAATATTTTATGTGTATATTTTTTATTTGTATTTAGGTTATTATATGTGTATTTTGTATATATATTTTCATCCAAAATTACATTATTTTATTGGTATTTTCTTAATTTAATTCGATACGAATTTAGATTATTTCATAGGTATTTTCTATACATATTTTTATACTCATTAACATTATCTAATGTGTGTTTTGTATATATATTTTTATGCAAATTTATTTTATTTTCATTTTTGTACATATATTCTTATAGAAATTTGCTTTATTTTATGTATATAGTTTTATATAAATTTACGTTATTTTATGTGCATTTTGTAAATTTATATTTATACAAATACACATTCTTTTATTGGTATATTGTTTATTTACATTTATACGAATTTACATTATTTTATGTGTATTTTGTATACATTTTTTTATACGTATTTACTTAATTTTATATGTATTTTGTATATGTATTTTTATAGAAATCTACGTTATTTTATGTGTATTCGTAAATATATTTTGAAACAAATGTACATTATTTTATATGTATTTTGCATATCTATTTCAATACAAATTTACCTTATTGTATGTGCATTTTGTATATTTATTTTAATACAAATTGAAATATTTTATGTGTATTTTGGTATCAATAATTTTATAAAAAATGCGTTATTTTATAGGTATTTTGCATCTTAATTTTCATACAAATTTGCATTATTTTATTAATATTCTGTGTATATATTTTGATACGATTTTACATTATTCTATTTGTGTTTTGTATATATTTTTTTATACATATTTACATTATTTAATGTGTATTTTGTACATATATTTCATACAAATTTACGTTATTATATGTGTATTTGTTTATATATTTTCTTTCAAATTTACATTATTTTATGTGTATTTTGTATATGTA
This sequence comes from Eriocheir sinensis, assembly GCF_024679095.1. NCBI lineage: Eukaryota > Metazoa > Arthropoda > Malacostraca > Decapoda > Varunidae > Eriocheir > Eriocheir sinensis. Next base: position 592,080 of record NW_026110906.1, on the reverse strand, counting down.
TTTCAATACAAATTAACCTAATTTTATTTATTTTCATACAAGTTGAAATTATTTTTGTTTATTTTTTTATATATTTTCATACAAATTTTCGTTATTTTATGTGTATTTTGCATATTTATATTTTCTACAAATATACGTTCTTTTATCTGAATTTTGTTTATTGAATTTGAAACGAATTTACCTTATTTTGTATATCTATTTTCATACAAATTAAAATACTTCTGTGTATTTTTGTATATAGTTTTATATAAATTTACGTTATTTTATGTGTATTTTGTATATTTATATATATACAAATACACATTCTTTTATTGGTATTTTGTATATTTATTTTGATGCGAATTTACATTATTTTATGTGTATTTTGAGTACATTTTTTTTATACGTATTTACTTCATTTTATATGTATTTTCTATATATATTTTTATAGAAATCTACGTTATTTTATGTGTATATATATATATATATATATATATATATATACATATATATATATATATATATATATATATATATATATATATATATATATATATATATATATATATATATATATATATATATATATATATATATATATATATATATATATATATATATATATATATATATATATATATATATATATATATATATATATATATATATATATATATATATATATATATATATATATATATATATATATATATATATATATATATATATATATATATATATATATATATATATATATTATATAATTTACATTGTTTTTGTATATATATTTATTATCTATTTCAATACAAATTTTACCTTATTGTATGTGTTTTCAAATATTTATTTTAATACAAATTTAATTTTTTTATGTGTATTTTGGTATATATGGTAAGGTAAATTTGTATTGAAAGAGATATTCAAAAACACATATAAAACAATGTAAATTTGTTTCAAAATATATACGAATACACATAAAATAACGTAGATTTCTATAAAAATATATACAAAATACACATAAAATGAAGTAAATACGTATAAAAAAATGAATACAAAATACACATAAAAATCGTATCAAAATAAATAAACAAAATACCAGTAAAGAATGTGTATTTGTATAAATATAAATATACAAAATACACAAAAAATATCGTAAATTTGTATAAAACTATATACAAAAATACACAGAAGTAATTAAATTTGTATGAAAATATATATACAAAATACAGCTAAAATAAGCTAAATTTGAATTGAAATGTACATACAAAATACATAAAATAATGTAAATCTGTATCAATATATTTATACAAATACATATAATAACGTAGATTTGTTTAAAAATATATAAACAAAATACACATTAAGTAATGTAAATACGTATAAAAAATATGTACAAAATACACATATAATCATGTAATTCGTATCAAAATAAATAAACAAAATAGCAATAAAATAATGTAAATTTTTATGAGAAAACATATACAAATAACGCAAATTTCTATAATAATATATGTCCAAAAATGCACATAAATAAAGTAAATTTGCATAAAAATATATATACAAAACAAACACTAAATAATGTAAATGCGTACATAAAATAACCTAAATTTGTATAAAACTATATACAAAAATACACAAAAATAATTAAAATTTGTTTGAAAAGAAATATACAAAATACACATACAATTAGGTAAATTTGTATTGAAATACATATACAAAATACACATCAAATAATGTAAATTTGAATGAAAATATATAAACAAATACACTTAAAATAACGTAAATTTGTATAAAATATATATGCAAGATACACATTAAATAATGTAAATGTGATTAAAAAAATATATACAAAAAACAAATAGAATAATGTAAAATCGTATCAAAATAAATACACAGAATATCAATAAAATTCCCAAAAATTATCGCATTTTTTATAAAAATATATTTACCAAAATCCACATGAAATATTTAAATTTGTATTGAAATAAATATACAAAATGCATATACAGTAAGGTAAATTTGTATTGAAAGAGATATTCAAAAATACATATAAAACAATGTAAATTTGTTTCAAAATATATATACGAATACACATAAAATAAAGTAGATTTCTATAGAAATATATATACAAAATACATATAAAATTATGTAAATACGTATAAAAATATATATAAAAAATACATATCAAATAATGTAAATTCGTGTCAAAATAAATAAAAAAAATATCATGAAAAGAATGTGTATTTGTATGAAAATAGATAATAGATAATAAATTTGTATAAAATATATATGCAAGATACACATTAAATAATGTAAATATGTATAAAAAATATATACAAAAAAAGATAGAATAATGTAAAATCGTATCAAAATAAATACACAGAATATCAATAAAATAATGTAAATTTGTATGAAAATAAAGATGCAAAATTCCCAAAAATTATCGCATTTTTTATAAAAATATATTTACCAAAATACACATGAAATATTTAAATTTGTATTGAAATAAATATACAAAATGCATATACAGTAAGGTAAATTTGTATTGAAAGAGATATGCAAAAATACATATAAAACAACGTAAATTTGTTTCAAAATATATATACGAATACAAATAAAAAAAACGTAGATTTCTATAAAAATATATATACAAAATACACTTAAAATTAAGCATATACGTATAAAAAAATGTATACAAAATACACATTAAATAATGTAAATTCGAATTAAAATAAATAAACAAAATACCAATAAAAGAATGTGTATTTGGATAAATATCAATATACAAAATACACATACAAAATAAACATAAAATAAGGTAGATTTGTAATAAAATATATGTACAAAATACACATAAAATAATGTAAATTTATATGAAAATATATATACAAATACACATAAAATACCATGAATTTGTATAAAAATATATATTCAAAATAAATATGAAATAATGTAAAAGCGTATAAAAATATATATACAAAGTACATATAAAATAATGTAAATTCGTATCAATATAAATCAACAAAACACCAATAAAATAATATATATTTGAATGAAAATAAATTTACAAAATACACATAACATAACTAAAATTTGTATTAAAATATATACAAAAATACATAGAAATGATTTGAGTTTGTGTGAAAATAGATATACAAAATACACATAAAACTAGGTAAATTTCTTTTGAAATGTATATACAAAATACCCATAAAATATTGTAAATTTGTGTCAAAATATATAAACAAATACACATAAAATAACGTAAATTTGTATGAAAAATATATACAAAATACACATAGAATAATGTAAATTCGTATCAAAATGAATGAGCAGAATATCAATAAAATAATGTAAATTTGTAGGAAAATAAAGAAACAAAATGCCCAAAAAATAAAGCATATGTTTATAAAAATACCGATAAAAAAATACATATCGAATAATTAAATTTGTATTAAAATTAATATACAAAATGCGTATATAATAAGGTAAATTTGTATTGAAAAAATATGCAACATACACGTTTACTCATACAAATTTATATTATTTTATTGGTATTTTGTTTATTTATTTTGATACGAATTACATGATTATATGTGTATTTTGTACATATTTTTTATAAGTATTTACATTATTTAATGTGTATTTTGTTTATATATTTTCATACAAATTTACGTTATTATATGTGTATTTGTATAAATATTTTGATACAAATTTACTTTATTTCATGTATTTTGTATATATATTTCAATTAAAATTTAGCTTATTTTGTGTGTATTTTGTATATATTTTCATACAAATTTAATTACTTCTGTGTATTTTTGTATATACTTTTATATAAATTTACGTTATTTTATGTGTATTTTGTATATTTATATTTATAAAAATACATATTCTTTTATTGGTATTTTGTTTATTTATTTTGATATATAAAATTTATTTATTTTGATATACAAAATACATGTGTATTTTGTATATTTATTTTCATACAATTTTTTTTTCTTTTTATTTATTTTCATACAAATTTTCGTTATTTTATGTGTATTTTGTATATTTTTTTTTCTACAAATATACGTTCTTTTATCTGAATTTTGTTTATTGAATTTGAAACGAATTTACCTTATTTTGTATATCTATTTTTATACAAATTAAAATACTTCTGTGTATTTTTGTATGTAGTTTTATATAAATTTACGTTATTTTATGTGTATTTTGTATATTTATATTTATACAAATACACATTCTTTTATTGGTTTTTTTTTTTTAAACGATTTTACATTATTTTACGTGAATTTTGTATTCATTTTTTTATCTGTAATTACTTCATTTTATGTGTATTTTGTATATATATTTTTATAGAAATCTACGTTATTTTATGTGTATTCGTATATATATTTTGAAACAAATTTACATTGGTTTATATGTATTTTGCATATCTATTGCAATACAAATTTACCTTATTGTATGTGTTTTCCATATATTTATATTAATACAAATCTAATATTTTTATGTGTATTTTGGTATATATATTTTTATAAATAAAAAAATGCGTTATTTTATGGGTATTTTGCCTCTTTATTTTCATACAAATTTACATTATTTTATTAAAATTCTGTGTATTTATTTTGACACGATTTTACATTATTCTATTTGTGTTTTGTATATATTTTTTTATACAAATTTACGTTATTTTAAGTGTATTTGTTTATATCTTTTAATTCAAATTTACATTATTTTATGTGTATTTTGTATATGTATTTCAATACAAATTTACCTAATTTTATATGTATTTTGTATATTTATTTTCATACAAATTTAAAATACTTTTGTGTATTTTTGTATATAGTTTGATACAAATTTAGGTTATTTTATGTGTATTTTGTATATCTATTTTCATACAAATATAAATTCTTTTATTGATAATTTGTTTATTTATTTTGACGCGAATTTACAGTATTTAATGTGTATTTTGTATATATATTTTTATACGTATTTACATCATTTCATGTGTATTTTGTATATATCCTTATTGTATGTGCATTTTGTATATTTATTTCAATACAAATTTAAATATTTTATGTGTATTTTGGTATATATATTTTTATAAGAAATGAGCTATTTGATGGGAATTTTGCATCTTTATTTTCATAGAAATTTACATTATTTTATTAATATTCGGTATTTTTATTTTGATACGATTTTACATTATTCCATTTGCTTTTTGTATATATATTCTTTTTATACATATTTACATCATTTAATGTGTATCTTGCATATATATTTCATACAAATTTATTATCCATTATTTATTTTCATACAAATACACATTCTTTTCATGATATTTTGTTTATTTATTTTGACACGAATTTACATTACTTAATATGTATTTTGTATATATATTTTTATACGTATTTACATAATTTCATGTAAATTTTGTATATATATTTCCATAGAAATCTACGTTATTTTATGTGTATTCGTATATATATTTTGAAACAAATTTACACTGTTTTATTTGTATTTTGCGTTTTTTTTCAATAAAAATTTATCTTATTGTATGTGTGCATTTTTTATATTAATTTTAATACAAATTTAATTATTCTATGTGTATTTTTGTATATGTATTTAAAAAAAAATGCTTTATCTTATGGGTATTTTGCATCTTTATTTTCATACAAATTTAAATTATTTTATTGATATTCTGTGTACTTATTTTGATACGATTTTACATTATTCTATGTATAACAAAAATAAATACAGAATACACAAAAATAGATATGCAAAATACATATAAACAATGTAAATTTGTTTCAAAATATATATACGAATACACATGAAATAAGGTAGATTTCTATCAAAATATATATACAAAATACACATAAAATCAAGTAAATACGTATAAAAAATGTATATAAAATACACATAAAATATTGTAAATTAGTATCAAAATAAATAAACAAAATACCAATAAAACAATGTGTATTTGTATAAATATATATATATATATATATATATATATATATATATATATATATATATATATATATATATATATAGATATATATATATATATATATATATATATAAAAAATAGACATTAAATAATATAAATTTGTTTAAAACTATACAAAATACACATGAAATGATGTAAATACGTATAAAAATATATATACAAAATACACATTAAATAATGTAAATTCGCGTCAAAATAAATAAATAAAATATCAGTAAAAGAATGTGTTTTTGTATGAAAATAGATATACAAAATACACATAAAATAACCTAAGTTTGTACCAACTATATACAAATATACACAAAAATATTTTAAATTTGTATGAAAATAAATATACAAAATACACATAAAATTAGGTAAATTTGTATTGAAATACATACACAAAATGCACATAAAATAATGTAAATTTGAATGAAAATACATAAGCAAATACACTTAAAATAACGTAAATTTGTATAAAAAAAATATGTACAAAACACAAATAGAATAATGTAAAATCGTATCAAAATAAATACACAGAATATTAATAAAATAATGTAAATATGTATGAAAATAAAGAAGCAAAATACCCATAAAATAATGCATTTTTTTTTTATTTATAAAAACATATATACCAAAATACACATCAAAAAATTTAATTTATTAAAATAAATATACAAAAAACACATACAATAAGGTAAATTTGTATTGAAATAGATATGCAAAATACATATAAAACAATGTAAATTTGTTTCAAAATATATATACGAATACACATAAAATAACGTAGATTTCTATAAAAATATATATACAAAATACACATAAAATGAAGTAAATACGTATAAAAAAAAATATACAAAATACACATAAAATAACGAAAATTTGTATGAAAATAAAAAAAAATATATAAAAAAATTGTATGAAAATAAATTTACAAAATACACATGTATTTTGTATGTCTATTTTCACACAAATTTAATTACTTCTGTGTGTTTTTGCATATAGTTTCATATAAATTTACGTTATTTTATTGTATTTTGTATATTTATATCTATACAATACACATTCTTTTATTAGTATTTTGTTTATTTATTTTGATACGAGTTTACATTATTTTATGTGTATTTTGTATACCTTTTTTTATACGTATTTACTTCATTTTATGTGTATTTTGTATATTTATTTTCATAGATATCTATGCTATTTTATATGTATTCGTATATATATTTTGAAAAAAATTTACATGGTTTTATATGTATTTTGCATATCTATTTCAATACAAATTTAACTTATTGTATGTGCATTTTGAATATTTATTTTAATACAAATTTAAATATTTTATGTGTGTCTTGGTATATATATTTTTAAAAAAATGCGATATTTTATGGGTATTTTGCATCTTAATTTTCATACAAATTTACATTATTTTATTAATATTATGTGTATTTATTTTGATACGATTTTATATTATTCTATTTGTGTTTTGTATATATTTTTTTATACATATTTACATTATTTAATGTGTATTTTTTATATATATTTTATACAAATTTACGTTATTTTAAGTGTATTTGTTTATATATTTTCATTCAAATTTACATTCTTTTATGAGTATTTTGTAAATGTATTTCAATACAGATTTACCTAATTTTATGTGTATTTTGTATATTTATTTTCATACAAATTAAAATTATTTTTGTGTATTTTTGTATAAAGTTTTATACAAATTTAGGTGATTTTAAGTGTATATTGTATATCTATTTTCATACAAATACACATTCTTCTATTGATATTTTGTTTATTTATTTTGACGCGAATTTACATTATTTAATGTGTATTATATATATATATATATATATATATATATATATATATATATATATATATATATATATATATATATATATATATATATATATATATATATATATATATATATATATATATATATATATATATATATATATATATATATATATATATATATATATATATATATATATATATATATATATATATATATATATACGTGTTTACATCATTTGATGTGTATTTTGTATATATATTTCTATAGAAATCTACGTTGACTTATGAGTATTCGTATATAGATTTTGAAATAAATTTACGCTGTTTTATGTGTATTTTGCATATTTTTTCAATACAAATTTACCTTATTGTATATGCATTTTGTATATTAATTTTAATACAAATTTAATTATGCTATGTGTGTTTTTGTATATGTATTTTTATAAAAATATGCTTCATTTTATGGGTATTTTGCATTTTTATTTTCATACAAATTTACTTGATTTTATTTATATTCTGTTTATTTTTTTTAAATAATTTTACATTATTCTATGTGTATTTTGTATATCTATTTTTATACGTATTTACTTAATTATATGCGTATTTTGTATATATATTTTTATAGAAATCTACGTTATTTTATGTGTATTCGTATATATATTTTAAAACAAATTTACATTGTTTTATATGTATTTTTGCATATCTCTTTCAATACAAGTTTACCTTGTTGTTTGTGCTTTTTGTATATTTATTTCAATACAAATTTATATATTTTATGTGTATTTTGGTATATATATTTTTATAAGAAATGCGTATTTGATGGGAATTTTGCATCTTTATTTTCATACAAATTTATATTATTTTATTAATATTCGGTGTATTTATTTTGTTACGATTTCTCATTATTCAATTTTTTTTTGTATATATATTTTTTATACATATTTACATTATTTAATGTGTATCTTGCATATATATTTCATAAAAATTTATTATATATTATTTATTTTCATACAAATTCTTTTCATGATATTTTGTTAATTTATTTTGACACGAGTTTACCTAGATATGTATTTTGTATATATATTTTTATATGTATTTACATAATTTCATGTGTATTTTGTATATATATTTCTATAGAAATCTACGTTATTTTATGTGTATTCGTATATATATTTTGATACAAATTTACTTTGTTTTATACGTATTTTTGAATATCTCTTTCAATACATATTTACCTTACTGTATATGCTTTTTGTATATTTATTTCAATACAAATTTAAATATTTTATGTGTATTTTGCTATATATATTTTTATAAAAAATGCGCTATTTTATGGGAATTTTGCATCTTTCTTTTCATACAAATTTACATTATTTTATTGATATTCTGTGTATTTATATTGATAGGATTTTACATTATTGTATTTCTTTTTTGTATATATTTTTTTATACACATTTACATTATTTAATGTGTATCTTGCATATATATTTTATACAAATTTACGTTATTTTAAGTGTATTTGTTTATATATTTTCATTCAAATTTACATTATTTTATGTGCATTTTGTATATTTATTTCAATACAAATTTAAATTTTTTATGTGTATTTTGGTATATATATTTTTATAAGAAATGCGCTATTTGATGGGAATTTTGCATCTTTATTTTCATACAAATTTACATTATTTTATTAATATTCGGTATTTTTATTTTGATACGATTTTACATTATTCCATTTGCTTTTTGTATATATATTCTTTTTATACAAATTTACATCATTTAATGTGTATCTTGCATATATATTTCATACAAATTTATTATCCATTATTTATTTTCATACAAATACACATTCTTTTCATGATATTTTGTTTATTTATTTTGACACGAATTTACATTACTTAATATGTATTTTGTATATATATTTTTATACGTATTTACATAATTTCATGTGTATTTTGTATATATATTTCCATAGAAATCTACGTTATTTTATGTGTATTCGTATATATATTTTGAAACAAATTTACACTGTTTTATTTGTATTTTGCGTTTTTTTTCAATAAAAATTTACCTTATTGTATGTGTGCATTTTTTATATTAATTTTAATACAAATTTAATTATTCTATGTGTTTTTTTGTATATGTATTTAAAAAAAAAATGCTTTATCTTATGGGTATTTTGCATCTTTATTTTCATACAAATTTAAATTATTTTATTGATATTCTGTGTACTTATTTTGATACGATTTTACATTATTCTATGTATAACAAAAATAAATACAGAATACACAAAATTAGATATGCAAAATACATATAAACAATGTAAATTTGTTTCAAAATATATATACGAATACACATGAAATAAGGTAGATTTCTATCAAAATATATATACAAAATACACATAAAATCAAGTAAATACGTATTAAAAATGTATATAAAATACACATAAAATATTGTAAATTAGTATCAAAATAAATAAACAAAATACCAATAAAACAATGTGTATTTGTATAAATATATATATAAATATATATATATAAATATATAAATATATATAAATATATATATAAATATAAACATATATATATAAATATATATATATATATATATATATATAGACAAAAAACACTATAAAAAATATAAATTTTTTAAAAACTATACAAAATACACATGAAATGATGTAAATATGTATAAAAATATATATACAAAATACACATTAAATAATGTAAATTCGCGTCAAAATAAATAAATAAAATATCAGTAAAAGAATGTGTATTTGTATGAAAATAGATATACAAAATACACATAAAATAGCATAAGTTTGTACCAACTATATACAAATATACACAAAAATATTTTAAATTTGTATGAAAATAAATATACAAAATACACATAAAATTAGGTAAATTTGTATTGAAATACATACACAAAATGCACATAAAATAATGTAAATTTGAATGAAAATACATAAACAAATACACTTAAAATAACGTAAATTTGTATAAAAGAAATATGCACAAAACACAAATAGAATAATGCAAAATCGTATCAAAATAAATACACAGAATATTAATAAAATAATGTAAATATGTATGAAAATAAAGAAGCAAAATACCCATAAAATAATGCATTTTTTTTATTTATAAAAACATATATACCAAAATACACATCAAAAAATTTAATTTATTAAAATAAATATAAAAAACACATACAATAAGGTAAATTTGTATTGAAATAGATATGCAAAATACATATAAAACAATGTAAATTTGTTTCAAAATATATATACGAATACACATAAAATAACGTAGATTTTTATAAAAATATATTTACAAAATACACATAAAATGAAGTAAATACGTATAAAAAAATGTATACAAAATACACATAAAATAATGTAAATTCGTATCAAAATAAATAAACAAAATACCAATAAAAGAATGTGTATTTGTATAAATATAAATATACAAAATACACATAAAATAACGTAAATTTGTATAAAACTATATACAAAAATACACAGAAGTATTTTAATTTGTATAAAAATAGATATACAAAATAAGGTAAATTCGTTTCAAATTCAATAAACAAAATTCAGATAAAAGAACGTATATTTGTAGAAAAAAATATACAAAATACACATAAAATAACGAAAATTTGTATGAAAATAAAAAAAAAATAAAAAAAAAAATTGTATGAAAATAAATATACAAAATACACATGTATTTTGTATATCTATTTTCACACAAATTTAATTACTTCTGTGTGTTTTTGCATATAGTTTCATATAAATTTACGTTATTTTATTTGTATTTTGTATATTTATATTTATACAATACACATTCTTTTATTAGTATTTTGTTTATTTATTTTGATACGAGTTTACATTATTTTATGTGTATTTTGTATACCTTTTTTTATACGTATTTACTTCATTTTATGTGTATTTTGTGTATTTATTTTCATAGATATCTATGCTATTTTATATGTATTCGTATATATATTTTGAAAAAAATTTACATGGTTTTATATGTATTTTGCATATCTATTTCAATACAAATTTAACTTATTGTATGTGCATTTTGAATATTTATTTTAATACAAATTTAAATATTTTATGTGTGTCTTGGTATATATATTTTTAAAAAAATGCGATATTTTATGGGTATTTTGCATCTTAATTTTCATACAAATTTACATTATTTTATTAATATTATGTGTATTTATTTTGATACGATTTTATATTATTCTATTTGTGTTTTGTATATATTTTTTTATACATATTTACATTATTTAATGTGTATTTTTTATATATATTTTATACAAATTTACGTTATTTTAAGTGTATTTGTTTATATATTTTCATTCAAATTTACATTCTTTTATGAGTATTTTGTAAATGTATTTCAATACAGATTTACCTAATTTTATGTGTATTTTGTATATTTATTTTCATACAAATTAAAATTATTTTTGTGTATTTTTGTATAAAGTTTTATACAAATTTAGGTGATTTAAGTGTATATTGTATATCTATTTTCATACAAATACATTCTTCTATTGATATTTTGTTTATTTATTTTGACGCGAATTTACATTATTTAATGTGTATATATATATATATATATATATATATATATATATATATATATATATATATATATATATATATATATATATATATATATATATATATATATATATATATATATATATATATATATATATATATATATATATATACGTGTTTACATCATTTGATGTGTATTTTGTATATATATTTCTATAGAAATCTACGTTGATTTATGAGTATTCGTATATAGATTTTGAAATAAATTTACGCTGTTTTATGTGTATTTTGCATATTTTTTCAATACAAATTTACCTTATTGTATATGCATTTTGTATATTAATTTTAATACAAATTTAATTATGCTATGTGTGTTTTTGTATATGTATTTTTATAAAAATATGCTTCATTTTATGGGTATTTTGCATTTTTATTTTCATACAAATTTACTTTATTTTATTTATATTCTGTTTATTTTTTTTTAAATAATTTTACATTATTCTATGTGTATTTTGTATATCTATTTTTATACGTATTTACTTAATTTTATGCGTATTTTGTATATATATTTTTATAGAAATCTACGTTATTTTATGTGTATTCGTATATATATTTTAAAACAAATTTACATTGTTTTATATGTATTTTTGCATATCTCTTTTAATACAAGTTTACCTTGTTGTATGTGCATTTTGTATATTTATTTCAATACAAATTTATATATTTTATGTGTATTTTGGTATATATATTTTTATAAGAAATGCGTATTTGATGGGAATTTTGCATCTTTATTTTCATACAAATTTATATTATTTTATTAATATTCGGTGTATTTATTTTGTTACGATTTCTCATTATTCTATTTGTTTTTTGTATATATATTTTTTATACATATTTACATTATTTAATGTGTATCTTGCATATATATTTCATACAAATTTATTATCTATTATTTATTTTCATACAAATTCTTTTCATGATATTTTGTTTATTTATTTTGACACGAGTTTACCTAGATATGTATTTTGTATATATATTTTTATATGTATTTACATAATTTCATGTGTATTTTGTATATATATTTCTATAGAAATCTACGTTATTTTATGTGTATTCGTATATATATTTTGATACAAATTTACTTTGTTTTATACGTATTTTTGAATATCTCTTTCAATACATATTTACCTTACTGTATATGCTTTTTGTATATTTATTTCAATACAAATTTAAATATTTTATGTGTATTTTGCTATATATATTTTTATAAAAAATGCGCTATTTTATGGGAATTTTGCATCTTTCTTTTCATACAAATTTACATTATTTTATTGATATTCTGTGTATTTATATTGATAGGATTTTACATTATTGTATTTCTTTTTTGTATATATTTTTTTATACACATTTACATTATTTAATGTGTATCTTGCATATATATTTTATACAAATTTACGTTATTTTAAGTGTATTTGTTTATATATTTTCATTCAAATTTACATTATTTTATGTGTATTTTGTATATGTATTTCAATAGAAATTTATCTAATTTTATGTGTATTTTGTAATTTTCTTTTCATTCAAATTTTAAATATTTTTGTGTATTTTTGTATATAGTTTTATACAAATTTAGGTTATTTTATGTACGCATTTACATTATTTAATGTGTGTTTTGTATATATATTTTTACGCAAATTTACTTTATTTTATGTGCATTTTTGTACATATATTTTTTTAGAAATTTGCGTTATTTTATGTGTATTTGTATATATTTTCTCATACAAATTTACATTATTTTATTGCTATTTTGTTTATTTATTTTGATACGAATGAAAATAGATATACAAAAAATACATAAAATAAACTTAATTTGAATTGAAATATATATACAAAATACATAAAATAATGTAAATTTGTATCAAAATATTTTAACAGATGCGCATAAAATAACGTAAATTTGTTTTAAAATATACAAAATACACATTAAATAATGTAAATATGTATAAAAAAATATATACAAAACACAAATAGAATAATGTAAAATCGTATCAAAGTAAATACACAGAATATTAATAAAACAATGTAAATTTCTATGAAAATAAAGATGCAAAATACCCATTAAATAACACATTTTTTTATAAAAATATATATACCAAAATACACATGAAAAAATTAATTTGTATTAAAATAAATATACAAAATACACATACAATAAGGTAAATCTGTATTGAAATAGATATGCAAAATACATATAAAACAATGTAAATTTGTTTCAAAATATATATACGAATACACATAAAATAACGTAGATTTGTATAAAAATATATATACAAAATACACATAAAATGAAGTAAATACGTATAAGAAAATGTATACAAAATACACATAAAATAATGTAAATACGTATAAAAAATATGTACAAAATACACATATAATCATGTAATTCGTATCAAACTAAATAAACAAAATATCAATAAAATAATGTAAATTTGTATGAGAAAACATATAGAAATACATATAAAATATCGCTAATTTCTATAAAAATATATGTCCAAAAATAAACGTAAAATAAATTAGCTTTGGATAAAAATATATATTCAAAACACACATTAAATAAAGTAAATGTGTACATAAAATAACCTAAATTTGTATAAAACTATATACAAAAAACACAAAAATAATTTAAATTTGTATGAAAAGAAATATACAAAATACACATAAAATTAGGTTAATTTGTATTGAAATACATATACAAAATACACATAAATTACTGTAAATTTGAAAGAAAATATATAAACAAATACACATATAATAACGTAAATTTGTATGAAATATATATTCAAAATACACATTAAATAATGTAAATATGTATAAAAAAATATATACAAAACACAAATAGAATAATGTAAAATCGTATCAAAATATATACACAGAATATTAATAAAATAATGTAAATTTGTATGAAAATAAAGATGCAAAATACGTATAAAATAACGCATTTTTTATAAAATTATTGATACCAATATACACTTAAAATATTTGAATTTGTTTTAAAATAAATATACAAAATGCACATACAATAAGCTAGATTTGTATTGAAATAGATATGCAAAATACATATAAAATAATTTAAATTTGTTTTAAAAATATATATACGAATACACATAAAATAACGTAGATTTCTATAAAAATACATACACAATATACACATAATATTAAGTAAATACGTATAAAAAAATGTATACAAAATACACATAAAATAATGTAAATTCGTATAAATGTAAATAAACAATATACCAATAAAAGAATGTGTATTTGAATAAATATAAATATTCAAAATGCACATAAAATAACGAAAATTTATATAAAACTATATACATAAAATAACGCAAATTTCTATAAAAATATATGTACAAAAATGAACATAAAATAAATTTCCATAAAAATATATATAAATAACACACTTTAGATAAAGTAAATGAGTATAAAAATATGTATACAAAATACCTATGAAATAATCTAAATTCGTATCGAATTAAATTAAGAAAATATCAATAAAATAATGTCATTTGGATGAAAATATATATACAAAATACACATAAAATATCCTAAATACAAATACAAATATACACATAAAATAATTTAATATTGAATGAAATAAATATACAAAATAAACATAAAATAAGGTAAATTTGTAATGAAATATATGAAAAAATACACATAAAATAATATAAATTTGTATGAAAATATATATACAAATACACATTAAATAACATGAATTTGTATAAAATTTGTATCAAAATATATACTTATACACACAATAAAATAACGTAATTTTTTTATAAAAAAGTATATACAAAATACACATAAAATAATTTAAATACGTAGAAAAATATATATACAAAAAACACATAAATCAATGTAAATTTGTATGAAAATATAAAAGCAAATACACATAAAATAATGTAAATTTGGATAAAATATATATACAAAATGAACATTAAATAATGTAAATATGTATAAAAAAAATATACAAAATACACATAGAATAATGTTAAATCGTATCAATATAAATAAAGAGAATATCAATAAAATAATGAAAATTTGTATGAAAATAAATATGCAAAATATCCATATAATAACGCATATTTGCATAAAAATATATATACAAAAATACATATAAAATAATTAGATTTGTATTAAAATAAATATACAAAATGCACGTACAATAAAGTAAATTTGTATTGAAATAGATATGCAAAATACACATCAATAATGTAAAGTTGTATCAAAATATATATACGAATACTCATAAAATAGAGTAAATTTCTATGAAAATGTTCATATAAAATAGATATACAAAATACACATATAACTAGTTAAATTTGTATTTAAATACATGTACAAAAAACACATAAAATAATGTATATTTGTATGAAATGAAAACAAATACATTTTATATAAAATATATATACAAAATACACTTAGAATAATGTAAAATCATATCAAAATAAATATACAGAATATCAATAAAATAATATAAATTTGTATGAAAATAAAGATGCTAAATACCCATAAAATAAAGCATATTTTTATAAAAATACATATAAAAAAATACACATAGATTAATCAAATTTGTATTAAAATTAATATACAAAATGCACATTCAATAAGGTAAATTTGTATTGAAAAAATATGCAAAATACACATAAAACAATGTAAATTTGTTTCAAAATATATATACGAATACACATAAAATAACGCAGATTTATATAGAAATATATATACAAAATACACTTGAAATAATGTAAATACGTATAAAAATATATACACAAAATACACATTAAATAATGTTAATTCGTGTCAAAATAAATAAACAAAATATCATGAAAAGAATGTGTATTTGTATGAAAATAGATATACAAAATACACATAAAATAACCTAAATTTGTATAAAACTATATACAAAAATACACAAAAATAATTTAAACTTGTATGAAAATAAATATACAAAAAACATATAAAAATAGGTAAAAATACACATAAAATAATGTAAATTTGAATGAAAATATATAAACATATAGACTTAAAATAACGTAAATTTGTATCAAATATATATACAAAAAAAACATTAAATA
The DNA here is from genome assembly GCF_024679095.1 of Eriocheir sinensis. Taxonomy (NCBI): domain Eukaryota; kingdom Metazoa; phylum Arthropoda; class Malacostraca; order Decapoda; family Varunidae; genus Eriocheir; species Eriocheir sinensis. Next base: position 574,598 of record NW_026110906.1, on the reverse strand, counting down.
ATGTAAATATGTATAAAAAATATATATACAAAACACAAATAAAATAATGTAAAATAGTATCAAAATAAGTACAGAAAATATTAAAAAAATAATGTAAATTTGTATGAAAATTAAGATGCAAAATACCCATCAATAACGCATTTTTTATAAAAAAATATATATACGAAAAAACATAAAATATTTGATTTTGTATTAAAATAGATATACAAAATACTTATAAAATAAGCTAAATTTGAATTGAAATATATATACAAAAAACATAAAATAATGTAAATTTGTATCAAAATACCTATACAAATACACATATAATAACGTTAATTTGCATAAAAGTATATAAACAAAATACAAATTAAATAATGTAAATACGTATAAAAAATGTACAAAATACACAAATAATCATGTAATTCGTATCAAAATAAGTAGACAAAATACGAATGAAATAAGGTAAATTTCTATGAGAAAACATATACAAAATACACATAAATAACGCAAATATCAATAAAAATATATATAATATAATATATTTTTATACATATTTAAAATATTTAATGTATATTTTGTATATATATATTTTATCCAAATTTACGTGATTTTATATGTATTTGTTTATATATTTTCATACAAATTTACATTATTTTATGTGAGTTTTGTATATGTATTTCAATACAAATTTGCCTAACTTTATGTGTATTTTGCATATCTATTTTCAAACAAATTTAAATTATTTTTGTGTATTTTTGTATATATTTTTATACAAATTTTAGTAATTTTATTTGTTTTTTGTATATATGTTTTCCTACAAATATACATTCTTTCATTGGAATTTTGTGTATTTAATTTTTTACGAATTTTCATTATTGTATGTGTATTTTGTATATATATTTTTCTACGTATTTAAACTATTTTATGTGTATTTTATATATAGATTTTCATAAAAATTTACGTTATTTTATTGTGTGTATTCGTATATATTTTGAAACAAATTTTATACAAATTCATGTTATTTTATGTGTCTTTGTATATATATTTTCATACAAATTTATATTATTTTATGTGTATTCTTACATATATTTTATTACAAATTTACCTTATTTTATGTTTATTTTGTATATTTATTCCATTCAATTTTAAACTATTTAATGTGTATATTTGTATTTGTATTCAGGTTATTTTATGTGTGTTATCTATATATATTTTCATCCAAAATTACATTATTTTATTGTTATTTTCTTAATTTAACTCGATACGAATTTAGACTATTTCATAGGTATTTTGAATACATATTTTTATACTCATTTACATTATCTATTGCGTGTTTTTGTATATATTTTTTTATGCAAACTAATTTTATGTGCATTTTTGTACATATATTTGTATAGAAACTTAAAACGTTATTTTATGTGTATTTTGAACATGTTTTCTCATACAAATTTATATTATTTAATTAGTTTTTTTTTTTTTTTTGATGCGAATGACTTGATTATTTGTGTATTTTGTAAATATTTTTTTATACGTATTTACATTACTTAATGTGTATTTTGTTTATATATTTTTTTACAAATTTACGTTATTATATGTGTATTTGTTAAAAATATTTTGAAACGAATTTACTTTATTTTATGTATTTTGTATATATATTTCAATTCAAATTTAGCTTATTTTGTGTGTATTTTGTATATCTATTTTCATGCAAATTTAATTACTTCTGTGTATTTTTGTATATAGTTTTATTTTGTTTTTTTATACTTATTCGAATTTACATTATTTTATGTGTTTTTTGTATACATTTTTTTTATTCGTATTTACTTAATTTTATTTGTATTTTGTATATATATATTTATAGAAATCTACGTTATTTTATGTGTATTCGTATATATGTTTTGAAACAAATTTACATTGTTTTATATGTATTTTGCATATCTATTTCAATATAAATTTACCTTATTGTATGTGCATTTTGTATATTTATTTTAATACAAATTCAAATATTTTATGTGTATTTTGGTATATATAATTTTAAAAAAATGCGTTATTTTATAGGTATTTTGCATCTTAGTTTTCATACAAATGTACATTATTTTATTAATATTCTGTGTATATATTTGATACGATTTTATATTATACTATTTGTGTTTTGAATATATATTTTTTATACATATTCTCATTTTTTAATGTGTATTTTTTATATATATTTTATACAAATTAACGTTATTTTAAGTGTATTTGTTTATATAATTTCATTCAAATTTACATTATTTTAAGTTTTTTTTTATATGTATTTCAATACAAATTTACCTTATTTTATGTGTATTTTGTATATTTATTTTCATACAAATTTAAATATTTTTGTGTTTTTTTCTATATACATATAGAGTAAATTTCTATGAAAATATATTTTCAAAATACATATAAAATTATGTAAATAAGTATAAAAATATATATATCAAATACACCTAAAAAAATGAAAATTCGTATCAAAATAAATAAACAAAATTCCGATAAAAGAACGTATATTTGTAGGAAAATAAATATACAAAATACACATAAAATTACGAAAACAAAACAAAAAAATAAATTTCAATTTGTATAAAAATAGATATACAAAATTCACATATAATTAGTTAAATTTGTATTTAAATACATGTACAAAATACACATAAAATAATGTAAATATGTATGAAATGAAAACAAATTCACATAAAATAACGTACATTTGTATAAAATAGATATACAAAATATACATAGAATAATGTAAAATCGTATCAAAATAAATACACAGAATATCAATAAAATAAAGTAATTTTGTATGAAAATAAAGATGCAAAATACCCATAAAATAAGGCATATTTTTTTTAAAATACATATACAAGAATACACATAGAATAATTAAATTTGTATTGAAATTAATATACAAAATGCACGTACAATAAGGTAAATTTGCAATGAAAAAATATACAAAATGCACATAAAACATTGTATATTTGTTTCAAAATATATATACGAATACACATAAAATAACGTATATTTCTATAGAAATATATATACAAAATACACATGAAATGACGTAAATACGTATAAAAATATATATACACAATACACATTAAATAATGTAAATTCGCATCAAAATAAATAAACAAAATATCAATAAAAGAATGTGTATTTGTATGAAAATAAATATACAAAATACACATTAAATATTGTAAATTTGTATAAAACTCTATTCAAAAAATACACAAAAATAATTTAAATTTGTATAAAAATATATATACAAAATACACATAAAACTTGTTAAATTTCTATTGAAATACATATACAAAATACACATAAAATAATGTAAATTTGAATGAAAATATAAAAACAAATACACTTAAAATAACGTAAATTTGTATGAAATATATATAGAAAATACACACTAAATAATGTATATATGTATAAAAAAAAATGTATACAAAACACAAATAGAATAATGTAAAATAGTATCAAAATAAATACACAGATTATTAATAAAATAATGTAAATTTGTATGAAAATAAAGATGCAAAATACCCATAAAACAACGCATTTTTTTGGAAAATATATATACCAAAATACACATAAAATATTTGAATTTTTATTACTATAAATATACAAAATGCACATACAATAAGGTAAATTTGTATTGAAATAGATATGCAAAATACACATAAAACAATGTAAATTTGTTTCAAAATATATATACGAATACACATAAAATAACGTAGATTTCTATAAAAATATATATACAAAATACACATAAAATTAAGTAAATACAAATAAGGAAATGTATACAAAATACACATAAAATAATGTAAACTCGTATCAAAATAAATTAACAAAAGACACATAAAATAAGCTAAATTTGAATTGAAATAAATATAGAAAATACATAAAATAATGTATTTTTGTATCAAAATATATATTCAAATACACATATAATAACGTAAATTTGTATAAAAATATATAAACAAAATACACATTAAATAATGTAAATACGTATAAAAGATATGTACGTCATGTAAAAATTTTTAAAATTAAAGATGCAAAATACCCATAAAATAAATCATATTTAAAAAAATATATATACAAAAATACACATAAAATAATTGAATTTGTATTAATATAAATATACAAATTACACATACAATAAGGTAGAATTTTATTGAAATAGATATGCAAAAAACACATAAAATAATGATTTTTTTTTTATCAAAATATATACGAATACACTCAATAAAATTACGTAAATTTTTATGAAAATATATATATATATATAAAATACACATAAAATAATGTAAATACATAGAAAAATATATATACAAAATACACATAAAATAATGTAAATTCTTATCAAAATAAATAAACAAAATTTACTCAAAAAGAATGTATATTTGTAGGAAAATATATATACAAAATACAAATAAAATAATTTAAATTTGTTTGAAAATAGATATGCAAAATACACATGAAATTAGGCAAATTTTTATTGAAATACTTATACAAAATACACATAAAATAATGTAAATTTGTATGAAAATATGTAAACAAATACACATAAGATAACGTAAATTTCCATAAAATATATGTACAAAATATACATTAAATAATGTAAATATGTCTAAAAATATATTTACAAAATACACTGAATAACGTAAAATCGTATCAAAATAAATAAACAGACTATCAATAAAATAATGTAAATTTGTATGAAAATAAAGATGCAAAATACCCATATAATAACGCATATTTGTTTAAAAATATATATACAAAAATAAACATAAAATAATTAAATTTGTATCAAAATAAATATACAAAAGGCACATACAATAAAGAAAACTTGTATTGAAATAGATATGCGAAATACACATAAATAATGTAAATTTGTATCAAAATATATATACGAATACACATAAAATAGAGTAAATTTCTATGAAAATATACATACACAATACATATAAAATGATGTAAATAAGTATAAAAATATATATATCAAATACACCTAAATAATGTAAATTCGTATCAAAATAAATAAACAAAATTCCGATAAAAAACGTATATTTGTAGGAAAATAAATATACAAAATACACTTAAAATAACGAGAATTTGTATAAAAATATATAAAAAAAAACACGAAAATCATATCAATTTGTATGAAAATTAATATACAAAATACACATATAATTAGTTAAATTTATATTTAGATACATGTACAAAATACACATAAAAAATGTAAATTTGTATGAAATGAAAACAAATACACATAAAATAAGGTACATTTGTATAAAATATATATATACAAAATGCACATAGAATAATGTAAAATCGTATCAAAATAAGTACACAAAATATCAATAAAATAATTTAAATTTGTATGAAAATAAAGATGCAAAATACCGATAAAATAAAGCATATTTAAAAAAAAAATACATATACAAAAATACACATAGAATAATTAAATTTGTATTAAAATTAATATACAAAATGCACATACTATAAGGTAAATTTGTATTGAAAAAAAATGCAAAATACACATAAAACAGTGTAAATTTGTTTCAAAATATATAAACGAATACACATAAAATAACGTAGATTTCTATAGGAATATATATACAAAATACACATGAAATGATGTAAATACGTATAAAAATATATATACAAAATACACATTAAATAATGAAAACTCGCGTCAAAATAAATAAACAAAATATCAATAAAAGAATGTGTATTTGGGTGAAAATAAATATACAAAATACACATAAGATAATCTAAATTTGTATAAAACTATATACAAAAATACATAAAAATAATTTATATTTGTATGAAAATAAATATACAAAATACACATAAAATTAGGTAAATTTGTATTTAAATACATATACAAAATACACATAAAATAATGTAAATTTGAATGAAAATACATGAACAAATACACTTAAAATAACGTAAATTTGTATAAAAAAATATATACAAAACACAAATAGAATAATGTAAAATCGTATTAAAATAAATACACAGAATATTAATAAAATAATGTAAATTTGTATGAAAATAAAGAGGCAAAATACCCATAAAATAACGCATTTTTTTTATTTATAAAAATATATATACCAAAATAAACATAAAAAAAATAAATTGGTATTAAACTAAATATATAAAAAACACATACAATAAGGTAAATTTGTATTGAAATAGATATGCAAAATACATATAAAACAATGTAAATTTGTTTCAAAATATATATACGAATACACATAAAATAACGTAGATTTCTATAAAAATATATATACAAAATACACATAAAATGAGGTAAATACGTATCAAAAAATGAATACAAAATACATATAAAATAATGTAAATTCGTATCAAAATAAATAAACAAAATACCAATAAAAGAATGTGTATTTGTATAAATATAAATATACATAATTCACATAAAAAGTATTATATAAATTTACGTTATTTTATGCGTATTTTTTATATTCATATTTATACAAATACACATTCTTTTATTGGTATTTTGTTTATTTATTTTGCTACGAATTTACATTATTTTATGTATTTTGTATACATTTTTTTATACGTATTTACTTCATTTTACGTGTTTTTTGTATATATATTTTCATAGAAATCTACGTTATTTTATGTGTATTCGTATACATTTTTTGAAACAAATTTACATTGTTTTATATGTATTTTGCATATCTATTTCAATACAAATTTAAATTAGTGTATGTGTATTTTGTATAATTATTTTAATAGAAATTTTATTTTTTTATGTGTATTTTGGTATATATATTTTTATAAGAAAATGTGTTATTTTAATGGGTATTTTTCTTCTTTATTTTCATACAAATTTACATTATTTTATTAATATTCTGAGTATTTATTTTGAGACGATTTTACAATATTATATTTGTGTTTTCTCTATATTTTTTTTTATATATTTTTACATTATTTAGTTTGTATTTTGTATATATATTTCGTACAAATTTACGTTATTTTAAGTGTATTTGTTTATGTATTTTCATTCAAATCTACATTATTTTATGTGTATTTTGTATACGTATTTCAACACAAATTTACCTAATTTTATGTGTATTTTGTATATATATTTTCATAGAAGTTTAAATTATTTTTGTGTATTTCTGTATATGTTTTTTACAAATTTAGGTTATTTTATGTGTATTTTGGATATCTATTTTCATACAAATACACATTCTTTTATCGATATTTTGTTTACTTAATTTGACGCGAATTTACATTATTTAATGTGTATTTTGTATATATATTTTTATACGTATTTACATCATTTCATGTGTATTTTGTATATATATTTCTATAGAAATCTACGTTATTTTATGTGTGTTTGTAAATATATTTTGAAACAAATTTACACTGTTTTATGTGTATTTTGCATATTTTTTCAATACAAATTTTCCTTATTGTATGTGGATTTTGTATATTAATTTTAATACAAATTTAACTATTCTATGTATATTTTTGTTTATGTAATTTTATAAAAATATGCTTTATTTTATGGGTATTTTGCATCTTTATTTTTATACAAATTTACATTATTTTATTGATACTCTGTGTATTTGTTTTGATACGATTTTACATTATTCTATGTGTATTTTGTATATATATTTTATACAAATGTACGTTATTTTATGTGTAATTGTTTTCATTTCATACAGATTTACATTATTTTATGTGTATTTTGTACATGTATTTAAATACAAATTTAACTAATAATATGTGTATTTTGTATATCTATTTTCATACAAATTGAAATTATTTTTTTTGTGTGTGTATATATTTTTATACAAATTTTTGCTATTTTATGTGTATTTTGTATATTTATTTTCCAAAAAATATACGTTCTTTTATCGGAATTTTGTTTATTTATTTTGATACGAGTTTACATTATTTTAGGGGTATTTGGTATATATATTTTTATATTTATTTACACCATTATATATGTTTTTTGTATGCATATTTTCATAGAAATTTACTCTATTTTATGTGTATTCGTATATATCTTTTGATAAAAATTTACATTATTTATGTGTATTTTGCATATCTATTTTAATATAAATTTACTTTATTGTATGTGCATTTTTTATTTATATTTTAATACAAATTTAATTATTTCATGTGTATTTTTGTATTTTTATTTTTATCACATTTACATTATTTTATTGATATTCTGTTCATTTATTTTTATACGAGCTAATATTATTTTATGTGTATTTTGTATATATATATATATATATATATATATATATATATATATATATACATGTATATATATATATATATATATATATATATATATATATATATATATATATATATATATATATATATATATATATATATATATATATATATATATTTTTTTTTTTTTTTTTTATACATATTTACATTATTTAATGTCTATTTTGTATATATATTTTATCCAAATTTACGTTATTTTATGTGTATTTCTTTATATATTTTCATACAAATTTACATTATTTTATGTGTATTTTGTATAAGTATTTCAATACAAATTTGCCTAATTTTATGTGTATTTTGCATATCTCTTTTCAAACTAGTTTAACTTATTTTTGTGGATTTTTGTATATATTTTTATGAAAAATTTAGTTATTTTTTTTGTATTTTGTATATATATTTTCCTACAAATATACACTCTTTTATTGGAATTTTGTCTATTTATTTTGATACGAATTTACATTATTTTATGTGTGTTTTGTATATATACTTTTCTAGGTATTTAAATTATTTTATGTGTATTTTGTATATACATTTTCATAAAAATTTACGTTATTTTCTTGTGTGTATTCGTATATATTTTGAAACAAATTTTATTCAAATTCATGTTATTTTATATGTATTTGTATAAATATTTTCATACAAATTTAGATGTGTATTTTGTATACATTTTTTATACGTATTTACTTAATTTTATGTGTAAGTTATTTTGTGTATTCGTATATATATTTTTAAACAAATTTACATAGTTTTGTATGTATTTTGCATATCTATTTCAATACAAATTTACCTTAATGAATGTGCATTTTGTATATTTATTTTAATAGAAATTTAAATATTTTATTTGTATTTTGGTACATATATATTTTCTAAAAAATGCGTTATTTTATGGATATTTGCATCTTTATTTTCATACAATTTTACATAATTTTATTAAAATTCTGTGTATTTATTTTGATACGATTTTACCCTATTCTATTTGTGTTTTGTATATATTTTTTCCATTCATATTTGCATTATTTAATGTATATTTTGTATATATACTTTATACAAATTTACGTTATTTAAAGTGTATTTGTTTATATATTTTCATTCAAATTTACATTATTTTATGTGTATTTTGTATATGTATTTCAATACAAATTTACCTAATTTTATTTGTATTTTGTATATTTATTTTCATACAAATTTATATTATTTATGTGTATTTTTGTATGTATTTTTTATATATATTTTTATAGAAAACTGCGTTTTTTTATGTGTATTCGTATATATATTTTGAAATATATTTACCTTGATTTATGTGTGTTTTGCATATCTATTTCAATACAAATTTACCATATTGTTTGCTCATTTTGTATATTAATTTTAATACAAATTTAATTATTTTATGTGTAATTTTGTATATGTATATTTATAAAAAATATGCTTTATTTTATGGGTATTTTGCATCTTTATTTTCATACAAATTTACCTTATTTTATTGACATTCTGTGTATTTATTTTGATACAATTTTACATTATTCTATGTGTATTTTGTATATATATTTTATAAAATGTAAGCTAAATTTGAGTTGAGATCTATATACAAAATACATAAAATAATGTAAATTTGTATCAAAATATCTATACAAATACACATATAATAAAGTAAATTTTTAAAAAAATATATAAACAAAATACACATTAAAAAATGTAAATACGTATAAAAAAATATGTACAAAATACACATATAATCATGTAATTCGTATCAAAATAAATAAACAAAATACCAATAAAATAATGTAAATTTGTGTGAGAAAACATATACAAAATACACATAAAATAACGCAAATTTCTATAAAAATATATGTACAAAAATGCACATAAAATAAAGTAAATTTGCATAAAAATATATATACAAAACACATTAGATAATGTAAATGAGTAAAAAAATATGTATACAAAATACCTATGAAATAATCTAAACTCGTATCAAATTAAATTAAGAAAATACCAATAAAATAATGTAATTTTGGATGAAAATATATATAGAAAATACACATAAAATAACCTAAATACAAATACAAATATACACATAAAATAATTTAAAATTAAAAGAAATAAATATAAAAAATAAACATAAAATAAGGTAAATTTGTAATGAAATATATGTAAAAATACACATAAAATAATATAAATTTGAATGAAAATATATATACAAATACACATAAAATAACATGAATTTGTATAAAATTTGTATCAAAATATATACGAATACACACAATAAAATAACGTAATTTTTTATGAAAAGATATATACAAAATACACATAAAATATTGTAAATATGTAAGGAAAATATATACAAAATACACCTAGAATAATGTAAAATTGTATCAATATAAATGTACAGAATATCAATAAAGTAATGTAAAAATGAAAACAAAGATTATCTAATGTGTGTTTTGTATATATATTTTTATGCAAATTTATTTTATGTTCATTTTTGTACATATATTTTTAAAGAAATTTGCGTTATTTTATGTATATAGTTTTATATAAATTTACTTTATTTTATGTTTATTTTGTATATTTATATTTATACAAATACACATTCTTTTATTGGTATATTGTTTATTTAAATTTATACGAATTTACATTATTTTATGTGTATTTTGTATATATTTTTTATACGTATTTACTTAATTTTATGTGTATTTTGTATATGTATTTTTATAGAAATCTACGTTATTTCATGTGTATTCGTGTATATATTTTGAAATAAATTTACATTATTTTATATGTATTTTGCATATCTATTTCAATACAAATTTACCTTATTGTATGTGCCTTTTGTATATTTATTTTAATACAAATTCAAATATTTTATGTGTATTTTGCTATCTATAATTTATTAAAAAAAATGCGTTATTTTATAGGTATTTTACATCTTAATTTTCATACAAATTTACATTATTTTATTAATATTCTGTGTATATATTTTGATACGATTTTACATTATTCTATTTGTGTTTTGTATATATTTTTTTATACATATTTACATTATTTAATGTGTTTTTTGTATATATATTTCAAACAAAATTATGTTATTTTATGTGTATTTGTTTATATATTTTCTTTCAAATTTACATTATTTTATGTGTATTTTGTATACAAAATACACATAAAATAGCGTAAATTTGTATAAAACTTTATACAAAAATATACAAAAATAATTAAATTTGTATAAAAATATATAAACAAAATACACATTAAATAATGTAAATACGTATAAAAGATATGTACAAAATACACATATAATAATGTAATTCGTATCAAAATAAATAAACAAAATACCAATAAAATAATGTAAATTTGTATAAGAAAACACATACAAAATACACATAAAAGAACGGAAATTTCTATAAAAATATATGTACAAAAATGCACATAAAATAAAGTAAATTTGCATAAAATTATACATACAAAACACACATTAAATAATGTAAATGCGTATAAAAATGTGTATACAAAATACCTATGAAATAATCTAAATTCTTATCGAATTAAATTAACAAAATACCAATAAAATAATGTAATTTTTCGATGGAAATATATATAGAAAATACACATAAAATAACCTAAATACAAATACAAATATACACATAAAATAATTTAATATTAAATGAAATAAATATACAAAATAAACATAAAATAAGTTAAATTTGTAATGAAATATATGTACAAAATACACATCAAATAATGTAAATTTATATGAAAATATATATACAAATACACATAAAATACCATGAATTTGTATAAAAATATATATTCAAAATAAATATTAAATAATGTAAATGCGTATAAAAATATATATACAAAGTACATATAAAATAATGTAAACTCGTATCAAAATAAATCAACAAAATACCAATAAAATAATATATATTTGAATAAAAAGAAATTTACAAAATACACATAACATAACTAAAATTTGTATTAAAATATATACAAAAATACATAGAAATAATTTGAATTTGTATAAAAATAGATATACAAGATACGCGTAAAACTAGGTAAATTTCTTTTGAAATATATATACAAAATACCAATAAAATATTGTTAAATTGTGTCAAAATATATAAACAAATACACATAAAATAATGTAAATTTGTATGGAAATAATATACAAAATACACATAGATTAAAGTCAATTCGTATCAAAATGAATGACCAGAATATCAATAAAATTATGTAAATTTGTATGAAAATAAAGATGCAAAATACCCATGAGATAAAGCATATTTTTATAAAAATACATATACACAATTAAATAATGTAAATTCGCGTCAAAATAAATAAAAAAATTATAATAAAAGAATGTGAGTTTATATGAAAATAGATATACAAAATACACATGAAATAACATAAATTTGTATTAAACTATGAACAAAAATACACAAAAATAATTTAAATTTGTATGAAAATAAATATACAAAATACACATAAAATTAGGTATATTTGTATTTAAATACATACACAAAATACACTTAAAATAATGTAAATTTGAATGAAAATATATAAACAAATACACTTAAAATAACGTAAAATTGTATAAAATATATATACAAAATACACATTAAATAATGTAAATATATATAAAAAAATATATACAAAACACAAATAGAATAATGTAAAATCGTATCAAAATGAATACACAGAATGTTAATAAAATAATGTAAATTTGTATGAAAATTAAGATGCAAAATACCCATAAAATACGCATTTTTTATAAAAATGTACATACTAAAATACACATGAAATAATTGAATTTGTATTAAAATAAATTTACAAAAAGCACATACAATAAGGTTAATCTGTATTTAAAAAGATATGCAGAATACATATAAACAATGTAAATTTGTTTCAAAATATATATACGAATACACATAAAATAAGGTAGATTTCTATAAAAATATATATACAAAATACACATAAAATTAAGTAAATACGTATAAAAAATGTATACAAAATACACATACAATAATGTAAATTCGTATCAAAATAAATAAACAAAACACCAATACAAGAATGTATATTTGTATAAATATAAAAATACAAAATACACATTAAATAACGTAAATTTGTAATTTACATTATTTTATTAATATTCTGTTTATTTATTTTGATACGATTTAACATTATTCTTTGAGTATTTTGTATATATATTCTTATACATATTTACATTATTCAATGTATATTTTGTATATATATTTTTTCCAAATTTACGTTATTTTATGTGTATTTGTTTATATATTATCATACAAATTTACATTACTTTATGTGTATTTTGTATATGTATTTCTATGCAAATTTGCCTAACTTTATGTGTATTTTGCATATCTATTTTCAAAATAATTTAAATTATTTTTTTATATTTTTGTATCTATTTTTATACAAATTTGAGTTATTTTATTTGTATTTTGTATATATATTTTCCTACAAATATACATTCTTTTATTGGAATTTTGTTTATTTATTTTGATACGAGTTTACATTATTTTATGTGTATTTTGTATATATATATTTTTCTACGTATTTACATTATTATATGTGTATTTTGTATACACAAACACCAATACAAGAATGTATATTTGTATAAATATAAAAATACAAAATACACATTAAATAACGTAAATTTGTAATTTGCATTATTTTATTAATATTCTGTTTATTTATTTTGATACGATTTAACATTATTCTTTGAGTATTTTGTATATATATATTCTTATACATATTTACATTATTTAATGTATATTTTGTATATATATTTTTTTCCAAATTTACGTTATTTTATGAGTATTTGTTTATATATTATCATACAAATTTACATTACTTTATGTGTATTTTGTATATGTATTTCTATGCAAATTTGCCTAACTTTATGTGTATTTTGCATATCTATTTTCAGACTAATTTAAACTATTTTTTTTGTATTTTTGTATTTATTTTTATACAAATTTGAGTTATTTTATTTGTATTTTGTATATATATTTTCCTACAAATATACATTCTTTTATTGGAATTTTGTTTATTTATTTTGATACGAGTTTACATTATTTTATGTGTATTTTGTATATATATTTTTCTACGTATTTACATTTTTTGTATATATATTTAAAAAAAAAACTACATTATTTTATAGTGTGTATTCGTATTTATTTTGATACAAATTTTATACAAATTCATGTTATTTTATGTACATTTGTATATAAATTTTCATAGAAATTTATATTATTTTATGTGAATTTTTACATATTTTTCATTACAAATTTACTTTATTTTATGATTATTTTGTATATTTATTTCATTCAATCTTAAATTATTTTATGTGTATATTTGTATTTGTATTTAGGTGATTTTATGTGTATTTTCTATATATATTTTCATCCAAAATTACATTATTTTATTGGTATTTTCTTAATTTAACTCGATACGAATTTAAATTTCTTCATAGGTATTTTGTATACATATTTTATGTGTATTTTATATATGTTTTCTCATACAAATTTATATTATTTTATTGGTATTTTGTTTATTTATTTTGATACGAGTTATATGATTATATGTGTATTTTGTACATATTTTTTTATATATATTTACATTATTTAATGTGTATTTTGTTTATATATTTTTATACAAATTTACGTTATTATATATGTATTTGTATAAATATTTTTATACAACTTTACTTTATTTTCTGTATTTTGTATATATATTTCAATTCAAATTTAGCTTATTTTGTGTGTATTTTGTATATCTATTTTCATAAAATTTAATTACTTCTGTAAATTTTGAAATAAATTTACACTGTTTTATGTGTATTTTACATATTTTTTCAATACAAATTTACCTTATTGTATATGCATTTTGTATATTAATTTTAATACAAATTTAATTATGCTATGTGTATTTTTGTGTATGTATTTTTATAAAAATATGCTTTATTTTATGGATATTTTGCAATTTTATTTTCAAACAAATTTACATTATTTTATTTATATTCTGTTTATTTTTTTTAAACAATTTTACATTATTCTATGTGTATTTTGTATATCTATTTTTATACGTATTTACTTAATTTTATGTGTATTTTGTATATATATTTTTATAAAAATCTACGTTATTTTATGTGTATTCGTATATATATTTTGAAACAAATTTACATTCTTTTATATGTATTTTTGCATATCTCTTTCAATTCAAGTTTACCTTATTGTATGTGCATTTTGTATATTTATTTCAATACAAATTTAAATATTTTATGTGTATTTTGGTATATATATTTTTATAAGAAATGCGCTATTTGATGGGAATTTTGCATCTTTATTTTCATACAAATTTACATTATTTTTTTAATATTCGGTGTATTTATTTTGATACGATTTCACATTATTCTATTTGTTTTTTGTATATATTTTTTTTATACATATTTACATTATTTAATGTGTATCTTGCATATATATTTCATGCAAATTTATTATCTATTATCTATTTTCATACAAATACACATTCTTTTCATGATATTTTGTTTATTTATTTTGACACGAATTTACCTAGATATATATTTTGTATATATATTTTTATACGTATTTACATAATTTCATGTGTATTTTGTATATATATTTCTATAGAAATCTACGTTATTTTATGTGTATTCGTATATATATTTTGAAACAAATTTACATTGTTTTATATGTATTTTTGAATATCTCTTTCAATACATATTTACCTTACTGTAGCTGCATTTTGTATATTTATTTCAATACAAATTTAAATATTTGATGTGTATTTTGGTATATATATTTTTTATAAAAAATGCGTTATTTTATGGGAATTTTGCATCTTTCTTTTCATACAAACTTACATTATTTTATTGATATTCTGTGTATTTATATTGATAGGATTTTACATTATTATATTTCTTTTTTGTATATATTTTTTTATACACATTTACATTATTTAATGTGTATCCTGCATATATATTTTATACACATTTACGTTATTTTAAGTGTATTTGTTTATATATTTTCATTCAAATTTACATTATTTTATGTGTATTTTGTATATGTATTTCAATACAAATTTACCTAATTTTATGTGTATTTTGTATATTTCTTTTCATACAAATTTTAAATATTTTTGTGTATTTTTGTATATAGTTTTATACAAATTTAGGTTATTTTATGTACGCATTTACATTATTTAATGTGTGTTTTGCATATATATTTGTATGCAAATTTACTTTATTTTATGTGCATTTTTGTACATATATTTTTTTTGAAATTTGCGTTATTTTATGTGTATTTGTATATGTTTTCTCATACAAATTGATATTATTTTATTGCTATTTTGTTTATTTATTTTGATACGAATGAAAATAGATATACAAAATATACATAAAATAAACTAAATTTGTGTTGAAATATATATACAAAATACATAAAATAATGTAAATTTGTATCAAAATTTTTTAACAGATGCGCATAAAATAACGTAAATTTGTTTTAAAATATACAAAATACACATTAAATAATGTAAATATGTATAAAAAAAATATATACAAAACACAAATAGAATAATGTAAAATCGTATCAAAATAAATACACAGAATATTAATAAAACAATGTAAATTTGTATGAAAATAAAGATGCAAAAGACCCATTAAATGATGCATTTTTTATAAAAAATATATATACCAAAATACACATGAAAAAATTAATTTGTATTAAAATAAGTATACAAAATACACATACAATAAGGTAAATCTGTATTGAAATACATATGCAAAATACATATAAAACAATGTAAATTTGTTTCAAAATATATATACGAATACACATAAAATAACGAAGAATTTGTATAAAAATATATATACAAAATACACATAAAATGAAGTAAACACGTATAAGAAAATGTATACAAAATACACATAAAATAATGTAAACTCGTATCAAAATAAATAAACAAAATACCAATAAAAGAATGTGTATTTGTATAAATATAAATATACGAAATACACATAAAATGACGTAAATGTGTATAAAATTATACAAAAATACACAGAAGTAATTAAATTCGTATGAAAATAAATATACAAAATAGAGATAAAATAAGCTAAATTTGAATTGATATGTATATACAAAAATACATAAAATAATGTAAATTTGTATCAAAATATTTATAAAAATACATATAATAACGTAAATTTGTTTAAAAATATATAAACAAAATACAGATTAAGTAATGTAAATACGTATAAAAAATATGTACAAAATACACATATAATCATGTAATTCGTATCAAACTAAATAAACAAAATATCAATAAAATAATGTAAATTTGTATGAGAAAACATATACAAATACATATAAAATAACGCTAATTCCTATAAAAATATATGTCCAAAAATGAATGTAAAATAAAGTAACTTTGGATAAAAATATATATACACAACACACATTAAATAATGTAAATGCGTACATAAAATAACCTAAATTTGTATAAAACTATATACAAAAATACACAAAAATAGTTTAAATTTGTATGAAAAGATATATACAAAATACACATAAAATTAGGTTAATTTGTATTGAAATACATATACAAAATTCACTTAAAATAATGTAAATTTGAAAGAAAATATATAAACAAATACACATATAATAACGTAAATTTGTATGAAATATATATTCAAAATACACATCAAATAATGTAAATATGTATAAAAAAAATATATACAAAACACAAATAGAATAATGTAAAATCGTATCAAAATATATACTCAGAATATTAATAAAATAATGTAAATTTGTATGAAAATTAAGAGGCAAAATACCTATAAAATAACGCATTTTTTTATAAAATTATTGATACCAAAATACACATAAAATATTTGAATTTGTATTAAAATAAATATACAAAATGCACATACAATAAGGTAAATTTGTATTGAAATAGATATGCAAAATACATATAAAATAATGTAAATTTGTTTCAAAATATATACGAATATACATAAAATAACGTAGATTTCTATAAAATACATATACAAAATACATAATATTAAGTAAATACGAATAAAAATGTATACAAAATACACATAAAATAATGTAAATTCAAAATGTAAATAAACAATATATAAATAAAAGAATGTGTATTTGTATAAATATAAATATACAAAATGCACATAAAATAACGTAAATTTGTATAAAACTATATAAAAAAATACACAGAAAAAATACACATTCTTTTATTGGTATTTTGTTTATTTATTTTGTTTCGAATTTATATTATTTTATGTGTATTTTGTTTACATTTTTTTATACGTATTTACCTAATTTTATGTGTATTTAGTATATATATTTTTTATAGATATCTACGTTATTTATTTGTATTCGTATATATATTTTGAAACAAATTTACATTGTTTGATATGTATTTTTGCATATCTCTTTCAATAGAAGTTTACCTTATTGTATGTGCATTTTGTGTATATATTTCAATACAAATTTTAATATTTTATGCTTATTTTGGTATATATATTTTTATAAGAAATGCGCTATTTGATGGGAATTTTGCATCTTTTTTTTCATACAAATTTACATTATTTTATTAATATTCGGTGTATTTATTTTGATACGATTTTACATTATTCTATTTGTTTTTTGTATATATTTTTTTATACACATTTACATTATTTAATGTGTATCTTTGCATATATATTTCATACAAATTTATTATCTATTATTTATTTTCATACAACACATTCTTTTCATGATATTTTGTTTATTTATTTTGACAATGAATTTACATTACTTAATATGTATTTATATATATATATTTTTATACGTATTTACATAATTTCATGTGTATTTTGTATATATATTTCATAGAAATCTACGTTATTTTATGTGTATTCGTATATATTTTGGAAACAAATTTTCACAGTTTTATTTGTATTTATGTTTTTTTCAATACAAATTTACCTTATTGTATGTGCATTTTGTATATTAATTTTAATACAAATTTAATTATTCTATGTGTATTTTTGTATATGTATTTTTTAAAAAAATATGCTTTTTTTTATGGGTAATTTGCATCTTTATTTTCATACAAATTTAAATTATTTTATTGATATTCTGTGTACTTATTTTGATACGATTTTACATTATCTATGTATAACAAAAATAAATACAGAATACACAAAAATAGATATGCAAAATACATATAAACAAAGTAAATTTGTTTCAAAATATATATACGAATTCACTGAAATAAGGTGGATTTCTATAAAAATATATATACAAAATATACATAAAATTAAGTAAATACGTATAAAAATGTATACAAAATACACATAAAATAATGTAAATTAGTATCAAAATAAATAAACAAAATACCAATAAAAGAATGTGTATTTGTATAAATATATATACAAAATACATTAAATAATATAAATTTTTTAAAACTATACAAATACATGAAATAATGTAAATACGTATAAAAATATATATACAAAATACACATTAAATAATGTAAATTATGTCAAAATAAATAAACAAAATATCAATAAAAGTATGTGTATTTGTATGAAAATAGATATACAAAATACACATAAAATAACCTAAATTTGTATCAAACTATATACAAAATACACAAAATATTTTAAATTTGTATGAAAATAAATATACAAAATACATAAAATTAGGTAAATTTATTGAAATACATACACAAATACAATTAAAATAACGTAAATTTGTATAAAATATATAAACAAAATACACATTAAATAATGTAAATATGTATAAAAAAAATATACAAAACACAAATAGAATAATGTAAAATCGTATCAAAATAAATACACAGAATATTAATAAAATAATGTAAATTTGTATGAAAATAAAGAATCAAAATACCAATAAAATAACGAATTTTTTTTTTTATATATATATACCAAAATACACAAAAAATTAAATTTGTATTAAAATAAATATACAAAATACACATACAATAAGGAAAATTTGTTTTGAAATAGATATGCAATATACATATAAAACAATGTAAATTTGTTTCAAAATATATATTTGAATACACGTAAAATAACGTAGATTTCCATCAAAATATATATACAAAATACACAAAAAATGGAGTAAATACGTATAAAAAAATGTATACAAAATACACATAAAATAATGTAAACTCGTATCAAGATAAATAAACAAAATACCAATAAAAGAATGTGTATTTGTATAAATGTAAATATACAAAATACACTTAAAATTACGTAAATCTATATAATACTATATTAAAAAAAAAACAGAAGTAATTAAATTTGTATGAAAATATACAAAATACACAAAATAAGCTAAATTTGAATTGAAATATATATACAAAATACATAAAATAAAGTAAATTTGTATCAAAATATTTAGACAAATACACATATAATAACGTAAATTTGTATAAAGATATAAAAACAAAATACACATTAAATAATGTAAATAGGTATAAAAAATATGTAAAAAATACACATATAATCATGTAATTCGTATCAAGATAAATAAACAAAATACCAATAAAATAACGTTAATTTGTATGAGTAAACGTGTATGTTGTATATTTTTCAATACAAATTTACCTTATTATATACGCATTTTGTATATTAATTTTCATATAAATTTAATTATTCGATGTGTATTTTGTATCTGTATTTTTATAAACATATGCTTTATTTTTGGGTATTTTGCATCTTTATTTTCATACAAATTTACATTATTTTATTGATATTCTGCTCATTCATTTTGATACGAATTGACATTATTCTATTTGTATTTTGTCTATATTTTCATAAATTTACGTTATTTTATGTGTATTTGTTTATATATTTTGGACACAAATTTACAATATTTTATGGTATTTTGTATATACATTTCAAAAGAAATTTACCTAGTTTTATGTATATTTTGTATATCTATTTTCATACAAACTCAAATTATTTCTATGTATTTTGTATATATTTTAATACAAATTTTAGTTATGTTATGTGTATTTTGTAAATTTATTTTCATTCAAATATATATTATTTTATTGGTGTTTTGTTGATTTATATTGATACGAATTTACATTATTTTATATGTACTTTGTATATACATTTTTATACGCTTTACATTATTTAATATTTATTTTGAATATATATTTTTATACAAATTCATGGTATTTTATGTGTATTTGTATATATATTTTCATATAAATTTACATTATTTTATGTGTATTTTGTACATATATTTTATTACAAATCTACCTTATTTTATGTTTATTTTGTATGTGTATTTTGTATATTTATATTTATCCAAATACACATTCTTTTATTGGTATTTTGTTTATTTATTTTAATTCGAATTTACATTATTTTATGTGTATTTTGTATACATTTTTTTATACGTATTTACTTAATTTTGTGTATTTTGTATATATATTTTATAGAAATCTACGTTTTTTTATTTGTATTCGTATATATATTTTGAAACAAATTTACATTGTTTTATATGTATTTTTGCATATCTCTTTCAATACAAATTTACCTTATTGTATGTGCATTTTGTATATTTATTTCAATGCAAATTTAAATATTTTATGTGTATTTTGTATATATATTTTTATAAGAAATGCGCTATTTTATGGGAATTTTGCATCTTTATTTTCATACAAATTTACATTATTTTATTAATATTCGGTGTATTTATTTTGATACGATGTTACATTATTCTATTTGTTTTTTGTATATACTTTTTTATACATATTTACATTATTTAATGTGTATCTTGCATATATATTTTATACAAATTTATTATCTATTATCTATTTTCATACAAATACATATTCTTTTCATGATATTTTGTTTATTTATTTTGACACGAATTTACATTATTTGATATGTATTTTGTATATATATTTTATACGTATTTACATAATTTCATATGTATTTTGTATATATATTTCTATAGAAATCTACTTTATTTTATGTGTATTCGTATATATATTTTGAAACAAATTTACATTGTTTTATATGTATTTTTGAATATCTCTTTCAATACAAATTTACCTTACTGTATATGCATTTTGTATATTTATTTCAATACAAATTTAAATATTTTATGTATTTTGGTAAATATATTTTTATAAAAAATGCGATAATTTTGGGAATTTTGCTTTTTTATTTTCATACAAATTTACATTATTTTATTGATATTCTGTGTATTTATTTTGATACGATTTTACATTATTCTATTTGTTTTTGTATATATTTTTTTACACATTTACATTATTTAATGTGTATCTTGCATATATATTTTATACAAATTTACGTTATTTTAAGTGTATTTGTTTATGTATTTTCATTCAAATTTACATTATTTGATGTGTATTTTGTATATGTATTTCAATACAAATTTACCTAATTTTATGTGTATTTTGTATATTTCTTTTCAAACAAATTTAAATTATTTTGTGTATTTTGTATATAGTTTTATACAAATTTAGGTTATTTTATGTACGCATTTACATTATTTAGTGTGTTTTGTATATATATTTTATGCAAATTTACTTTTATTTTATGTGCATTTTGTACATATATTTTATAGAAATTTGCGTTATTTGTATGTTTTCTCATACAAATTTACATTATTTTATTGCTATTTTGTTTATTTATTTTGATACGAATTACATGATTATATGTATTTTGTACATATTTTTATACGTATTTACATTACTTAATGTGTATTTTGTTTATATATTTTTAAACAAATCTACGTTATTATATGTATTTGTATAAATATTTTGATACAGATTTACATTATTTTATGTATTATGTATGTACATTTCAATTCAAATTTAGCTTATTTTAGCTGTATTTTATATATATTTTCATACAATTTAATTATTTGTGTATTTTTGTATATAGTTTTATACAAATTTGCGATATTTTTTGTGTATTTTGTATATTTATATTTATACAAATACACATTCTTTTAGTGGTATTTTGTTTATTTATTTTGATACGATTTTTATGTGTATTTTCATTTTTTATACGTATTTACTTCATTTATGTATTGTATATATTTTTATGAAATCTGCGTTATTTTGTGTATTCGAATATATATTTTGAACAAATTTACATTGTTTTATATGTATTTTTGAATATCTCTTTCAATACAAATTTACCTTACCATATATACCAAAATACACATAAAAAAATTAAATTTGTATTAAAATAAATATATAAAAAACACATACAATAAGGTAAATTTGTATTGAAATAGATATGCAAAATACATATAAAACAATGTAAATTTGTTTCAAAATATATATACGAATACACATAAAATAACGTAGATTTCTATAAAAATATATATACAAAATACACATAAAATGAAGTAAATACGTATAAAAAAATGTATACAAAATACACATAAAATAATGTAAATTCGCATCAAAATAAATATACAAAATACCAATAAAAGAATGTGTATTTGTATAAATATAAATATACAAAATACACATAAAATAACGTAAATTTATATAAAACTATATACAAAAATACACAGAAGTATTTTAATTTGTATGAAAATAGATATACAAAATAAGGTAAATTCGTTTCAAATTCAATAAACAAAATTCAGATAAAAGAACGTATATTTGTAGAAAAAATAAATATACAAAATACACATAAAATAACGAAAATTTGTATGAAAATATATAAAAAAATAAACAAAAATAATTTCAATTTGTATGAAAATAAATAAAATTAGGTTAATTTGTATTGAAATACATATACAAAATACACATAAAATAATGTAAATTTGAAAGAAAATATATAAACAAATACACATATAATAACGTAAATTTGTATGAAATATATGTACAAAATACACATTAAATAATGTAAATATGTATAAAAAAATATATACAAAACACAAATAGAATAATGTAAAATCGTATCAAAATATATACACAGAATATTAATAAAATAATGCAAATTTGTATGAAAATTAAGATGCAAAATACCTATAAAATAACGCATTTTTTATAAAATTATTGATACCAAAATACATAAAATATTTCAATTTGTATTAAAATAAATATACAAAATGCACATACAATAAGGTAAATTTGTATTGAAATAGATATGCAAAATACATATAAAATAATGTAAATTTGTTTCAAAATATATATACGAATACACATAAAATAACGTAGATTTCTATAAAAATACATATACAAAATACACATAAAATTAAGTAAATACGTATAAAAAAATGTATACAAAATACACATAAAATAATGTAAATTCGTATAAATGTAAATAAACAATATACCAATAAAAGAATGTGTATTTGTATAAATATAAATATACAAAATGCACATAAAATAACGTAAATTTATATAAAACTATATACATAAAATAACGCAAATTTCTATAAAAATATATGCACAAAAATGAACATAAAATAAATTTGCATAAAAATATATATACAAAACACACATTAGATAATGTAAATGAGTATAAAAATATGTATAGAAAATACCTATGAAATAATCTAAATTCGTATCGAATTAAATTAAGAAAATACCAATAAAATAATGTAATTTTGGATGAAAATATATATACAAAATACACCTAAATACAAATACAAATATACACATAAAATATTGTATTTTGTATATACATTTCAATTCAAATTTAGCTTATTTTATCTGTATTTTGTATATCTATTTTCATACGAATTTAATTACTTCTGTGTATTTTTGTATATAGTTTTATACAAATTTACGTTATTTTATGTGTATTTTGTATATTTATATTTATACAAATACACATTCTTTTATTGGTATTTTGTTTATTTATTTTGATACGAATTTACATTATTTTATGTGTATTTTGTATACATTTTCTTATACGTATTTACTTCATTTTATGTGTATTTTGTATATATATTTTTATACAAATCTACGTTATTTTATGTGTATTCGTATATATATTTTGAAACAAATTTACATTGTTTTATATGTATTTTGCATATCTATTTCAATACAGATTTACCTTATTGTATGTGTATTTTGTATATTTATTTTAATACAAATTCATTTTTCATGTGTATTTTGGTATATATATTTTTATATAAAATGCGTTATTTAATGGGTATTTTGCATCTTTATTTTCATACAAATTTACATTGTTTTATTAATATTCTGTGTATTTATTTTGATACGATTTTACATTATTCTATTTGTTTTTGTATATATTTTTTTATACATATTTACATTATTTAATGTGTATTTTGTATATTTTAAAACAAATTTACGTTATTTTATGCGCATCTGTTAAAATATTTTGATACAAATTTACATTATTTTATGTATTTTGTATATATATTTCAATACAAATTTAGTTTATTTTATGTATATTTTGTATATCTATTTTCATTCGTATCAAAATAAATAAACAAAATAGCAATAAAATAATGTAAATTTGTATGAGAAAACATATACAAATACACATTAAATAACGCAAATTTCTAAAAAAATATATGTACAAAAATGCACATAAAATAAAGTTGATTTGCATAAAAATACATATACAAAACACACATTAAATAATGTAAATGCGTACAAATAATAACCTAAATTTGTATAAAACTATATACAAAAATACACAAAAATATTTAAAATTTGTATGAAAAGAAATATACAAAATACACATAAAATTAGGTAAATTTGTATTGAAATACATATACAAAATACACATAAAATAATGTAAATTTGAATGAAAATATATAAACAAATACACTTAAAATAACGTAAATTTGTATAAAATATATATGCAAGATACACATTAAATAATGTAAATGTGTATAAAAAAATATATACAAAAAAGAAATAGAATAATGTAAAATCCTATCAATATAAATACACAGAATATGAATAAAATAATGTAAATTTGTATGAAAAGAAAGATGCAAAATTCCCATAAAATAGCGCATTTTTTATAAAAATATATTTAACAAAAAACACATAAAATATTTAAATTTTTATTGAAATAAATATACAAAATGCATATACAGTAAGGTAAATATGTATTGAAAGAGATATTCAAAAATAATCAAACAAAGTAAATTTGTTTCAAAATATATATACGAATACACATAAAATAACGTAGATTTCTATAGAAATATATATAGAACATACACATGAAATAATGTAAATACGTATAAAAATATATATACAAAATACATATCTTGGTAAACTCGTGTCAAAATAAATAAACAAAATATCATGAAAAGAAGGTGTATTTGTATGAAAATAAATAATAGATAATGAATTTGTATGAAATATTTATGCAAGATACACATTAAATGATGTAAACATGTATAAAAAAATATATACAAAAAACAAATAGAATAATGTGAAATCGTATCAAAATAAATACACCGAATATTAATAAAATAATATAAATTTGTATGAAAATAAAGATGCAAAATTCCCACCAAATATCGCATTTCTTATAAGAATATATATACCAAAATACACATAAAATATTTAAATTTGTATTGAAATAAATATACAAAAATGCACATACAATAAGGTAAACTTGTATTGAAAGAGATATGCAAAAATACATATAAAACAAAGTAAATTTGTTTCAAAATACTAATACACATAAATATATATAAAAATACACATAAAATTAAGTAAATATGTATAAAAATAGATATACAAAATACACATAGAATAATGTAAAATTGTTTAAAAAAAAACAATATAAATAAAATAATGTAAATTTGTATGAAAATAAAAATGCAAAATACCCATAAAATAAAGCATATTTTTATAAAAATACATATACAAAAATACACATAGCATAATTAAATTTGTATTAAAATTAATATACAAAATGCATATACAATAAGGTAAATTTGTATTGAAAAAATAAGCAAAATACACATAAAACAGTGTAAATTTATTTCAAAATCTATATACGAATACTCATAAATCAAAGGAGATTTCTATAGAAATACATATACAAAATACACATCAAATGATGTAAACACATTAAATAATGTAAATTCGCGTCAAAATAAATAAACAAAATATCAATAAAAGAATGTGTATTTGTATGAAAATAGATATACAATATTCATATAAAATCACCTAAATTTGTATAAAACTATATACAAAAATACACAAAAATAATTTTAATTTGTATGAAAATAAATATACAAAATACACATAAAATTAGGTAAATTTGTATTGAAATACATTTACAAAATACACATAAAATAATGTAAATTTGAATGAAAATATATAAACAAATACAGTTAAAATAACGTAAATTTGTATAAAATATATATAAAAAATACATATTAAATAATGTAAATATGTATAAAAAATATATACAAAATACAAATAGAATAATATAAAATCGTATCAAAATAAATACACAGAATATTAATAAAATAATGTAAATTTGTATGAAAATTAAGATGCAAAATACCCATAAAATAACGCATTTTTATAAAATTATTGATACCAAAATACACAAAATATTTGAGATTGTATTAAAATAAATATACAAAATGCACATACAATAAGGTAAATTTGTATTGAAATAGATATGCAGAATACATATAAAATAATGTAAATTTGTTTCAAAATATATATAGGAATACACATAAAATAACGTAGATTTCTATGAAAATAAATTTACAAAATACACATAAAATGAAGTAAATACGTATAAAAAAAGGTATACAAAATACACATAAAATAATGTAAACTCGTATCAAAATAAATAAACAAAATACTAATAAAAGAATGTGTATTGTATAAATATAAATATACAAAATACAAATAAAATAACGTAAATTTATATAAAACTATATGCAAAAATACACAGAAGTAATTAAATTTGTGTGAAAATAGATATACAAAATACATGTGTATTTTGTATTTTTTTTTCATACAAATTGAAATTATTTTTGTTTGTTTTTTGTATATATTTTCATACAAATTTTCGTTATTTTATGTGTATTTTGTATATTTATTTTTTCTACAAATATACGTTCTTTTATCTGAATTTTGTTTATTGAATTTGAAACGAATTTACCTTATTTTGTATATCTATTTTCATACAAATTAAAATACTTCTGTGCATTTTTGTATATAGTTTTATATAAATTTACGTTATTTTATGTGTATTTTGTATATTTATATTTTTACAAATACACATTCTTTTATTGGTATTTTGTATATTTATTTTGATACGAATTTACATTATTTTATGTGTATTTTATATACATTTTTTATATGTTTTTACCTCATTTTATGTGTATTTTGTATATATATTTTTATAGAAATCTACGTTATTTCATGTGTATTCGTATATATATTTTGAAACAAATTTACATTGTTTTATATGTATTTTGCATATCTATTTCAATACAAATTTACCTTATTGAATGTGTTTTTTGTAAAAAAATTTAATACAAATTTAATTTTTTGATGTGTATATTGGTATATATATTTTTATAAATAAAAAAAAATGCGTTAATTTATGGATATTTTGCTTCTTTATTTTCATACAAATTTACATTATTTTATTAATATTCTGTGTATTTATTTTGATACGATTTTACATTATTTGTGTTTTGTACATATTTTGTTATACAAATTTACGTTATTTTAAGCGTATTTGTTTATGTTTTTTCATTAAAATTTACATTATTTTATGTGTATTTTCTGTATGTATTTCAATACAAATTTACCTAATTTTATGTGTATTTTGTATATTTATTTTCATACAAATTTAAAATATTTTTGTGTATTTTTGTATATTGTTTGATACAAATTTAGGTTATTTTATGTGTATTTTGTATATCTATTTTCATACAAATACACATTCTTTTATTGATATTTTGTTTATGTATTTTGACGCGAGTTTACATTATTTAATGTGTATTTTGTATATATATTTTTATACGGTATATATAAATTTATAAAAAATGCATTATTTTATAGGTATTTTGCATCTTAGTTTTCATACAAATGTACATTATTTTATTAATATTCTGTGTATATATTTTGATACGATTTTATATTATACTATTTGTGTTTTGTATATATTTTTTTTATACATATTTTCATTATTTAATGTGTATTTTTATATATATTTTATACAAATCAACGTTATTTTAAGTGTATTTGTTTATATAATTTCATTCAAATTTACATTATTTTAAGTGTATTTTGTATATGTATTTAAATACAAATTTACCTAATTTTATGTGTATTTTGTATATTTATTTTCATACAAATTTAAATTATTTTTGTGTTTTTTTGTATATACATATAGAGTAAATTTCTATGAAAATATATATTCAAAATACATATAAAATTATGTAAATAAGTATAAAAATATATATATCAAATACACTTAAAAAAATGAAAATTCGCATCAAAATAAATAAACAAAATTCCGATAAAAAAACGTATATTTGTAGGAAAATAAATATACAAAATACACATAAAATTACGAAAATTTGAAAAAAATATATAAAAAAAAAAAAAAAAATAAATTTCAATTTTTATGAAAATAGGTATACAAAATACACATATAATTAGTTAAATTTGTATTTAAATACAAAATACACATAAAAAATGTAAATTTGTACGTTCTTTTTTCGAATTTTGTTTATTGATTTTGATACGAATTTTCATTATTTATATATATATATATATATATATATATATATATATATATATATATATATATATATATATATATATATATATATATATATATATATATATATATATATATATATATATATATATATATATATATATATATATATATATATATATATATATATATATATATATATATTTATACTTATTTACATAATTTTATATGTATTTTTAATATATATTTTCATAGAAATTTACTCTATTTTATGTGTATTCGTATATATTTTGATACAAATTTACATTATTTATGTGTATTTCGCATATCTATTTCAATACAAATTTTCTTTATTGTATGTGCCTTTTGTATATTTATTTTGATACAAATTTAATTATTTTATGTGTATTTTTGTATATATATTTTTAAACAAATATGCGTTATTATATGAGTATTTTGCATCTTTATTTTCATACAAATTTACATTATTTTATTGATAGTCTATTTATTTTGATACGATTTTACGTTATTCTGTGTATTTTGTATACATATTTTTAGACATATTTACATTATTTAATGTATATTTTGTACATATATTTTATGGAAATTTACGTTATCTTATGTGTATTTGTTTATATAGTTTCATACAAATTTACATTCTTTTATGTGTATTTTGTATATGTATATAAAAAAAAATTTGCCTAATTTCATGTGTTTTTTGCATATCTATTTTCAAACAAATTTAAATTATTTTTGTGTATTTTTGTATATATTTTTATACAAATTTTTGTTATTTTATTTGTATTTTGTATATATATTTTCCTACAAATATACATTCTTTTAGAGGAAATTTTGTTTATTTATTTTGATACGAGTTTACATTATTTTATGTGTATTTTGTATATATATTTTTCT
Source organism: Eriocheir sinensis (assembly GCF_024679095.1). Taxonomy (NCBI): domain Eukaryota; kingdom Metazoa; phylum Arthropoda; class Malacostraca; order Decapoda; family Varunidae; genus Eriocheir; species Eriocheir sinensis. Next base: position 543,613 of record NW_026110906.1, on the reverse strand, counting down.
ATGTATTTACATTATTTAATGTGTATTTTGTATATATATTTTCATAAAAATTTACGTTATTTTATTGTGTGTATTCGTATATATTTTGATACAAATATACTTTATTTTATGTGTTTTTTGCATATCTATTTCAATAAAAATCTACCTTATTGTATGTGTATTTTGTATATTTATTTTAATACAAATTTAATTTTTTTATGTGTATTTTTGTATATATATTTTTTTAAATATGAGTTATTTTATGGGTATATTGCATCTTCAATTTTATAAATTTTTACATTACGTACATATCTTTTATACGTATTTACATTATTTAATGTGTATTTTGTTTATATATTTTTATACAAATTTACGTTATTATATGTGTATTTGAATTTATATTTTGATACAAATTTACATTATTTTATGTATTTTCTATATTTATTTCAATTCAAATTTAGCTTATTTTATGTGTCTTTTGTATATCTATTTTCACACAAATTTTTGTTTTGTTTATTTTTGTAATATAGTTTTATACAATTTTACGTTATTTTATGTGTATTTTGTATATTTATGTTTATACAAGTACACATTCTTTTATTGGCATTTAGTTTATTTATTTTGATACGAATTTACATTATTTTATGTGTATTTTGTATACATTTTCTTATACGTATTTACTTCATTTTATGTGTATTTTGTATATATTTTTATAGAAATCTACGTTATTTTATGTGTATTCGTATGTATATTTTGAAAGTAATTTACATTGTTTTATATGTATTTTGCATATCTATTTCAATACAAATTTACCTTATTGTATGTTCATTTTGTATTTCTATTGTAAAACAAATTTAAATATCTTATGTGTATTTTGGTATATATATTTTCATAAAAAATGCGTTGTTTTATGGGTATTTTGCATCTTTATTTTCATTCAAATTTACTTTATTTTATTAATATTCTGTGTATTTATTTTGATACTATTTTATATTATTCTATTTGTCTTTTGTATATATATTTTTTATACATATTTACATTATATATATATATATATATATATATATATATATATATATATATATATATATATATATATATATATATATATATATATATATATATATATATATATATATATATATATATATATATTTCTTACAAATTTACGTTTTTTGAAGTGTATTTGTTTATATATTTTCATTCAAATTTACATTATTATGTGTGTATTTTGTATATGTATTTCAATACAAATTTACCTAATTTTATGTGTATTTTGTATATTAATTTTCATACAAATTTTAATTATTTTTTGTGTATTTTTGTATAGACTTTTATACAAATTTACAATATTTAATGTGTATTTTGTCTATCTATTTTCATACAAATACTCATTCTTTTATTGATATTTTGTTTATTTATTTTGACACGAATTTTCATTATTTAATGTGTATTGTGTATATATATTTTTATACGTATTTACGTCATTTCATCTATTTTTTGTATATATATTTCTATAGAAATCTACATTATTTCATGTGTATTCGTATATATATTTTGAAACAAATATACATTGTTTTATGTGTATTTTGCATATTCTTTCAATATAAATTTCCCTTATTGTATGTGCATTTTGTATATATATATATATATATATATATATATATATATATATATATATATATATATATATATATATATATATATATATATATATATATATATATATATATATATATATATATATTTAAATATGAGTTATTTTATGTGTATTTTGTATATCTATTTTCATACAAATTTAATTACTTTTGTGTATTTTTGTATATACTGTTATATCAATTTACGTTATTTTATGTGTATTTTGTATATTTATATTTATACAAATACACATTCTTTTATTAGTATTTTGTTTATTTATTTCGATAGGAGTTTACATTATTTAATGTGTTTTTTGTACACATTTTTTTTTATACGTATTTACTTCATTTTATGTGTATTTTGTATATATATCTTTATAGAAATCTGCGTTATTTTATGTGTTTTCGTATATATGTTTTGAAACAAATTTACATTGTTTTATATGTATTTTGCATATATATTTCAATACAAATTTACCTTATTGTGTGTGCATTTCGTATATTTATTTTAATACAAATTCAAATATTTTATGTGTGTTTTGGTATATATATTTAAAAAAAAAGTGCGTTATTTTATGGGTATTTTGCATCTTTATTTTCATGCAAATTTATATTATTTTATTAATATTCTGTGTATTTATTTAATACGATTTTACATTATTCTATTTGTGTTTTGTATATATTTTTTTTATACATATCTACATTATTTAATGTGTATTTTGTATATATATTTCATACCATTTTACGTTATTTTAAGTGTATTTGTTTATATTTTTTCATTCAGACTTACATTATTTTATGTGTATTTTGTATATGTATTTCAATACAAATTTGCCTAATTTTATGTGTATTTTGCATATCTATTTTCAAACAAATTTAAATAATTTTTGTGTTTTTGTATATATTTTTATACAAATTTTAGTTATTTTATTTGTATTTTCTATATATATTTTCCTACAAATATACATTCTTTTATTGGAATTTTATCTATTTATTCTGATACGAATTTACTTTATTTTATATGTATTTTGTATATATATTTTTCTACGTATTTACATTATTTTATGTGTATTTTGTATATATATTTTCATAAAAAATTATTTTATTTTATTTTGTGTATTCGTATATAATTTGATACAAATTTTATACAAATTCATGTTATTTTATGTGTATTTGTATAAATATTTTCATACAAATCTACATTATTTTATGTGCATTTTTACATATATTTCATTACAAATTTACCTTATTTTATGTTTATTTTGAATATTTATTTCCTTCAATTTTAAATTATTTTATGTGTATATATGTATTTGTATTTTTACGTTATTTTATGTGTATTTTCTATATATATTTTCATCAAAAATTACATTATTTTATTGGTATTTTGTTAGTTTAATTCGATAAGAATTTAGATTATTTCATAGGTATTTTGTATACATATTTTTATACGCATTTACATTATTTAATGTTTGTTTTGTATATTTATTTTTATGGAAATTTACTTTATTTTATGTGTATTTGTATAAACATAAATATACAAAATGCATAGAAAATAAGGTAAATTTATATAAAACAATATACAAAGATACACAAAAGTAATTAAATTTGTATGAAAAAAGATATACAAAATACACACAAAATAAGCTTAATTTGAATTGAAATATATGTACAAAATACATAAAATAAAGTAAATTTGTATCAAAATATTTTTACAAATACACATGTAATTACGTAAATTTTATATAAAAATATATAAACAAAATACACATTAAATAATGTAATTACGTATAAAAATACATATACAAAATACACATATAATCATGTAATTCGTATCCAAATAAATAAACAAAATTCCAATAAAATAATGTTAATTTTTATGAGAAAACATATATAAAATACACATAAAATAAATAAATTTCTATAAAAATATATGTACAAAAATGCACATAAAATAAATTTGCATTAAAAAATATATACAAAACACACATTACATAATGTAAATGAGTATAAACATATGTATACAAAATACCTATGAAAAAATCTAAATTCGTATCGAGTTAAATAAAGAAAATACCAATAAAATAACGTAATTTTGGATGAAAATATATATAGAAAATACACATAAAATTACGTAAATACAAATACAAATATACACATAAAATAATTTAAAATTGAATGAAATAAATATACAAATAATCATAAAATAAGGTAAATTTGTAATGAAAAATATGTAAAAATACACGTAAAATAATATAAATTTGTATGAAAATATATATACAAATACACATAAAATAACATGAATTTGTATAAAATTTGTATCAAAATAAATAGGAATACACACAATAAAATAATGTAAATTTTTATTAAAATATATATACAAAATACACATAAAATAATGTAAATTTGTATGAAAATATATAAACAAATACACATAAAATAACGTAAATTTGGATAAAATATTTATACAAAATATACATTAAATAATGTAAATTCGTAGAAAAATATATATACAAATACACATAAAATAATGTAAACTCGTATCAAAATAAATAAACAAAATTATAATAAAAGATTGTATATTTGTAGGAAAATATATATACAAAATACAAAATACACAAAAATAATTTAAATTTATTTGAAAATAGATATGCAAAAATCATAAAGTTAGGCAAATTTGTATTGAAATACATATACAAAACACACATAAAATAATGTAAATTTGTGTGAAAATATATAAACAAATACACATAAAATAACGTAAATTTGGATAAAATATATATACAAAATATACATTAAATAATGTAAATATGTATAAAAATATATATACAAAATACACATAGAATAATGTTAAATCGTATCAAAATAAATAAACAGAATATCAATAAAATAATTTTAATTTGTATGAAAATAAAGATGCAAAATACCCATATAATACGCATATATGCATAAAAATATATATACAAAAATACACATGAAAAAATTAAATTTGTATTGAAATAAATATACAAAATGCATATACAATAAAGTAAATTTGTATAGAAATACATATGTAAAATACACATCAATAATGTAAATTTGTATCAAAATATATATACGAATACACATAAAAGAGAGTAAATTTCTATGAAAATATACATACAAAATACATATAAAATGATGTAAATTGTATAAAAATATATATACCAAATACACCTATAATAATGTAAACTCGTATCAAAATAAACAAACAAAATTCCGATAAAAGAACGTATATTTGAAGGAAAATAAATATACAAAATACACATAAAATAACGAAAATTTGTATAACAATATATACAAGAAAACCAAAAATAATTTCAATTTTTATGAAAATTGATATACAAAATACACAAATAATTAGTTAAATTTGTACAAATTTGTACATGTACAAAATACACATAAAATAATGAAAATTTGTATGAAATGAAAACAAATACACATAAAATAACGTACATTTGTATTAAATATATATACAAAATACACATAGAAAATAATGTAAAATCGTATCAAAATAAATACACAAAATATCAATAAAATAATGTAAATTTGTATGAAAATAAAGATGCAAAATACCAATAAAATAAAGCATATTTTTATAAAAATACATATACATAAATACACATTCAATAATTAAATTTGTAGTAAAATTAATATACAAAATGCACATACAATAAGGTAAATTTTTATTAAAAAAATACACATAAAACAATGTAAATTTGTTTCAAAATATATATACGAATACACATAAAATAACGCAGATTTCTATAGAAATATATATACAAAATACACTTGAGATGCTGTAAATACGTATAAAAATATATATACAAAATAGACATTAAATAATGTAAATTCGTGTCAAAATAAATAAACAAAATATCAATAAAAGAATGTGTATTTGTATGAAAATAGATATACAAAATACACATAAAATAACGTATATTTGTATAAAACTATATACAAAAATACACAAAAATAATTTAAACTTGTTTGAAAATAAGTATACAAAATACACGTAAAATTAGGTAAATTTGTATTGAAATACATTTACAAAACACACATAAAATAATGTAAATTTGAATTAAAATATATAAACAAATACACTTAAAATAACGTAAATTTGTATAAAATATATATACAAAATACACATTAAGTAATGTAAATATGTATAAAAAAATATATACAAAACCCAAATAGAATAATGTAAAATCGTAACAAAATAAATACACAGAATATTAATAAAATAATGTAAATTTAAATGAAAATAAAGGAGCAAAATATCCATAAAATAACACTTTTTTTTTAAATATACATACCAAAATACATATAATTTTTTTTTAATTTGTATTAAAATAAATATACAAAATGCACATAAAATAAGGTAAATTTATATTGATATGCAAAATACATATAAAACAATGTAAAATTTGTTTCAAAATATATATACGAATACACATAAAATAACGTAGATTTCTATAAAAATATATATACAAAATACACATAAAATGAAGTAAATACGTATACAAAATACACATAAAATAATGTACAATCGTTTCAAAATAAATAAATAAAATACCAATAAAAAAATGTGTATTTGTATAAAAATAAATATACAAAATACACATAAAATATCGTAAATTTATATAAAACTATATACAAAAATACACAAAAGTAGTTAAATTTGTATGAAAATAGATATACAAAATACACATAAAATAAACAAAATTTGAATTGAAACATATATATATATATATAATATATATATATATATATATATATATATATATATATATATATATATATATATATATATATATATATATATATATATATATATATATATATATATATATATATATATATATATATATATATATATATATATATATATATATATATATATATATATATATATATATATATATATATATATATATATATATATATATATATATATATATTTACAAAATACATCAAATAATGTAAATTTGTATCAAAATATTTATACAAATACACATATAATAACGTAAATTTGTATAAAAACACATAAACAAAATACACATTAAATAATGTAAATACGTATAAAAAATATGTAGAAAATACACATAATCATGTAATTCGTATCAAAATAAATAAACAAAATACCAATAATATAATGTAAATTTGTATGAGAAAACATATACAAAATACATATAAAATAACGCTAATTTCTTTAAAAATATATGTACAAAAATGCACATCAAATAAAGTAAATTTGCATCAAAATATATATACAAAACACACATTAAATAATGTAAATGCGTATAAAAAAATGTATAAAAAATACCTTTGAAATAATCTAAATTCGTATCGAATTAAATTAACAAAATACCAATAAAATAATGTAGTTTTGGATGAAAATGTATATAGAAAATACAAATAAAATAACCTAAATACAAATACAAATATACACATAAAATAATTTAAAATTGCATGAAATGAATATATGAAACAAACATAAAATAAGGTAAATTTGTAATGAAATATATGTAAAAATACACATAAAATAATTAAAATTTGTATGAAAATATGTATTCAAAGACGCATAAAATAACCTGAATTTGTATAAAATTTGTGTCAAAATATATACGAGAGCACACAATAAAATAACGTAAATTTTTATGAAAATATATATCCAAAATACACATAAAATAATGTAAATACGTAGAAACATATATATACAAAATACACATAAAGTAATGGAAATTCGTATCAAAATAAATAAACAAAATTGCAATAATAGAATGTATATATGTAGGAAAATATATATACAAAATAAAAATAAAATAACTAAAATTTGTATAAAAATTTATACAAAAATACGCAAAAAAAATTTAAATTTGTTTGAAAATAGATAGGCAAAATACACATAAAATTAGGCAAATTTGGATAGAAATACATATACAAAACACTCATAAAATAATGTAAATCTGTATGAAAATATATAAACAATGTATTTAAATACATTTACAAAATACACATCAAATAGTGTAAATTTGAATTAAAATATATCTACAAATACACTTCAATTAATGTAAATTTGTATAAAATATATATATAAAATCACATTAAATAATGTAAATATGTATACAAAAATATATACAAAACACAAATAGAATAATGTAAAATCGTATCAAAATAAATAAACAGAATATTAATAAAATAATGTAAATTTGTATGAAAATTAGGATGCAAAATACCCCAAAAATAGCGCATTTTTTATAAAAATATATATACCAAAACACACATAAAATATTTGAATTTGTATTAAAATAAATATACGAAATGCACACACAATAAGGTAAATTTGTATTGAAATAGATATGCAAAATACATATAAAACAATGTAAATTTGTTTCAAAATATATATACGAATACACATAAAATAAAGCATATTTCTATAAAGATATATATACAAAATACACATAAAATGAAGTAAATACATATAAAAAAATGTGTACAAATTACACATAAAATAATGTAAACTCGTATCGAAATAAATAAACAAAATACTAATAAAAGAATGTGTATTTGTATAAATATAAATATACAAAATACACATAAAACAACGTAAATTGATATAAAGGTATTTACAAAAATACACAAATTTAGTTTATTTTATGTGTATTTTTTATATCTATTTTCATACAAATTTAACTACTTCTGTGAATTTTTGTATATAGTTTTATATAAATTTACGATATTTTATGTGTATTTTGTATATTTATTTTTATACAAATACACATTTTTTTATTGGTATTTTGTTTATTTATTTTGATACGAATTTACATTATTTTATGTGTATTTTGTATACATTTTTTTATACGTATTTACTTCATTTTATGTGTATTTTGTATATATATTTTTATAGAAATCTACGTTATTTTATGTGTATTCGTATATATATTTTGAAACAAATTCTACATTGTTTTATATGTATTTTGCATATCTATTTCAATATAAATTTACCTTATTGTATACAAAAATACACAAAAAAAATTTAAATTTGTATGAAAAGAAATATACAAAATACAAGTAAAATTAGGTAAATTTGTATAAAATATATATGCAAGATAAACAAACACACTTAAATTAACGTAAATTTGTATAAAATATATATGCAAGATACACATTAAATAATGTAACTGTGTATGAAAAAATATATACAAAAAACAAATAGAATAATGTAAAATCGTATCAAAATAAATACACAGAATATCAATAAAATAATGTAAATTTGTATGAAAATAAAGATGCAAAATTCCCAAAAAATATCGCTTTTTTTATAAAAATATATATACCAAAATACACATAAAATATTAAAATTTGTATTGGAATATATATACAAAATGCATATACAGTAAGGTATATTTGTATTGAAAGAGATATTCAAAAATACATATAAAACAATGTAAATTTGTTTAAAAATATATATACGAATACACATAAAATAACGTAGATTTCTATAAAAATATATACAAAATTCACATAAAATGAAGTAAATACGTATAAAAAAATGAATACAAAATACACATCAAAATCGTATCAAAATAAATAATCAAAATACCAGTAAAAGAATGTGTATTTGTATAAATATAAATATACAAAATACACAAAAAATATCGTAAATTTGTATAAAACTATATACAAAAATACACAGAAGTAATTAAATTTGCATGAAAATATATATACAAAATACAGCTCAAATAAGCTAAATTTGAATTGAAATGTACATACAAAATACATAAAATAATGTAAATCTGTTTCAAAATATTTATACAAATACATATAATAGCGTAGATTTGTTTAAAAATATATAAACAAAATACACATTAAGTAATGTAAATACGTATAAAAAATATGTACAAAATACTCATATAATCATATAATTCGTATCAAAATAAATAAACAAAATAGCAATAAAATAATGTAAATTTGTATGAGAAAACATATACAAATAACGCAAATTTCTATAAAACTATATGTACAAAAATGCACTTAAAATAAAGTAAATTTGCATAAAAATATATATACAAAAGACACTCTAAATAATGTAAATGCGTACGTAAAATAACCTAAATTTGTATAAAACTATATACAAAAATACACACAAATAATTTATATTTTTTTGAAAAGAAATATACAAAATATACATAAAATTAGGTAAATTTGTATTGAAATACATATACAAAATACACATCAAATAATGTAAATTTGAATGAAAATATATAAACAAATACACTTAAAATAACGTAAATTTGTATAAAATATATATGCAAGATACACATTAAATAATGTAAATGTGTATAAAAAAATATATACAAAAAACAAATAGAATAATGTAAAATCGTATCAAAATAAATACACAGAATATCAATAAAATAATGTAAATTTGTATGAAAATAAAGATGCAAAATTCCCAAAAATTATCGCATTTTTTATAAAAATATATATACCAAAATACACATAAAATATTTAAATTTATATTGAAATAAATATACAAAATGCATATACAGTAAGGTAAATTTGTATTGAAAGAGATATTCAAAAATACATATAAAACAATGTAAATTTCTTTCAGAATAAATATACGAATACACATAAAATAAAGTAGATTTATAAAGAAATACATATACAAAATACATATGAAATTATGTAAATACGTATAAAAATATATATACAAAATACATATCAAATAATGTAAATTCGTGTCAAAATAAATAAACAAAATATCATGAAAAGAATGTGTATTTGTATGAAAATAGATAATAGATAATAAATTTGTGTAAAATATATATGCAAGATACACATTAAATAATGTAAATATGTATAGAAAAGGATATACAAAAAACAAATAGAATAATGTAACATCGTATCAAAATAAATACACAGAATATTAATAAGATAATGTAAATTTGTATGAAAAAAAAAGATGCAAAATTCCCATAAAATAGCGCATTTCTTAAAAAAATATATATACCAAAATACACATAAAATATTTAAATTTGTATTGAAATAAATATACAAAATGCACATACAATAAGGTAAATTTGTATTGAAAGAGATATGCAAAAATACATATAAAACAATGTAAATTTGTTTCAAAATATATATACGAATACAAATAAAAAAACGTAGATTTCTATAAAAATATATATACAAAATACACATAAAATTAAGTAAATACGTATAAAAAAATGTATACAAAATACACATAAAATAATGTAAATTCGAATTAAAATAAATAAACAAAATACCAATAAAAGAATGTGTATTTGGATATATATAAATATACAAAATACACATACAAAATAAACATAAAATTAGGTAGATTTGTAATAAAATATATATACAAAATACACATAAAATAATGTAAATTTATATGAAAATATATATACAAATACACATAAAATACCATGAATTTGTATAAAAATATATATTCAAAATAAATATTAAATAATGTAAAACCGTATAAAAATATATATACAAAGTACATATAAAATAATGTAAATTCGTATCAATATAAATCAACAAAACACCAATAAAATAATATATATTTGAATGAAAATAAATTTACAAAATACACATAACATAACTAAAATTTGTATTAAAATATATACAAAAATACATAGAAATAATTTGAGTTTGTATGAAAATAGAAATACAAAATACACATAAAACTAGGTAAATTTCTTTTAAAATGTATATACAAAATACCCATAAAATATTGTAAATTTGTGTCAAAATATATAAACAAATACACATAAAATAACGTAAATTTGTATGAAAAATATATACAAAATACACATAGAATAATGTCAATTCGTATCAAAATGAATGAGCAGAATATCAATAAAATAATGTAAATTTGTATGAAAATAAAGATGCAAAATACCCAAAAAATAAAGCATATGTTTATAAAAATACAGATACAAAAATACACATCGAATAATTAAATTTGTATTAAAATTAATATGCAAAATGAGTATATAATAAGGTAAATTTGTATTGAAAAAATATGCAACATACACGTTTACTCATACAAATTTATATTATTTTATTGGTATTTTGTTTATTTATTTTGATACGAATTACATGATTATATGTGTATTTTGTACATATTTTTTTATACGTATTTACATTATTTAATATGTATTTTGTTTATATATTTTCATACAAATTTACGTTATTATATGTGCATTTGTATAAATATTTTGATACAAATTTACTTTATTTCATGTATTTTGTATATATATTTCAATTCAAATTTAGTTTATTTTGTGTGTATTTTGTATATATTTTCATACAAATTTAATTACTTCTGTGTATTTTTGTATATAGTTTTATATAAATTTACGTTATATTAAGTGTATTTTGTATATTTATATTCATACAAATACACATTCTTTTATTGGTATTTTGTTTATCTATTTTGATACCAATTTACATTATTTTATGTGTATTTTGTATACATTTTTTATACGTATTTACTTCATTTTATGTGTATTTTGTATATATATTTTATAGAAATCTAAGTTATTTTGAGTAAACATATATATATATTTTGAAACAAATTTACATTCTGTTATATGTATTTAGCATTTCTATTTCAGTACAAATTTACCTTAATGAATGTGCATTTTGTATATTTATTTTAATACAATTTATTTTTATGTGTTTTTTGGTATATATATTTTATAAATAAAAAAGCGTTATTTTATGGGTATTTTGCTTTATTTTCATACAAATTTACATTATTTTATTAATATTCTGTGTATTTATTTTGATACGATTTTACATTATTCTATTTGTGTTTTGTACATAATTTTTGATACAAATTTACGTTATTTTTTTTGTATTTGTTTATGTATTTTCATTCAAATTTACATTATTTTATGTGCATTTTGTGTATGTATTTCAATACAAATTTACCTAATTTTATGTGTATTTTGTATATTTATTTTCATACAAATTTTAAATATTTTCGTGTAGTTTTGTATATAGTTTTATACAATTTTAGGTTATTTTATTTGTATTTTGTATATCTATTCTCATACAAATACACATTCTTTTATTGATATTTTGTTTATTTATTTTGACGCGAATTTACATTATTTAATGTGTTTTTTGTATATATATTTTTTATATGTATTTACATCATTTCATGTATATTTTGTATAGTTTTAAACAAATTTTTATTATTTATTGTGTATTTTGTATATATATATTTATACAAATACACATTCTTTTATTGGTATTTTGTTTATTTATTTTGATACTAATTTACATTATTTTATGTGTATTTTGTATACATTTTTTATACGTATTTACTTGATTTTATGTGTATTTTGTATATATATTTTTATAGACATCTAACTTATGTCATGTGTATTCGTATATATATTTTGAAACAAATTTACATTGTTTATATGTATTTTGCATATCTATTTTTGTGTATTCTGTATTTATTTTTGTTATACATAGAATAATGTAAAATCGTATCAAAATAAGTAAATTTGTATGAAAATAAAGATGCAAAATACCCATAAGATAAAGCTTTTTTTAAAAAAAATACATATACAAAAATACACATAGAATAATTAAATTTGTATTAAAATTAATATACAAAATGCACACATACAATAAGGTAAATTTGTATTAAAAAAAACGTAAAATACAAATAAAACAGTGTAAATTTGTTTCAAAATATACATACGAATACATATAAAATAACGTAGATTTATATAGAAATATATATACAAAATACACATGAAATTATGTAAATACGTATAAAAATATATATACAAAATACATATTAAGTAATGTAAATTCGTGTCAAAATAAATAAACAAAATATCATGAAAAGAATGTGTATTTGTATGAAAATAAATAATGGATAATAAATTTGTATGAAATATATATGCAAGATACACATTAAATAATGTAAAAATGTATAAAAAAATATATATATACAAAAAACAAATAGAATAATGTAAAATCGTATCAAAATAAATACACCGAATATTAATAAAATAATGTAAATTTGTATGAAAATAAAGATGCAAAATTCCCATCAAATAACGCATTTCTTATAAAAATATATATACCAAAATACACATACAATATTTAAATTTGTATTGAAATAAATATACAAAATGCACATACAATAAGGATATATACAAAATACACATGAAATGATGTAAATACGTATAAAAATATATATACAAAATACACATTAAATACTGTAAATTCGTCAAAATAAAAAACAAAATATCAATAAAAGAATGTGTATTTTTATTAAAATAGATATACAAAATACATAAAAATAACCTAAATTTGTATCAAACTATATACAAAAATACACAAAAATATTTTAAATTTGTATGAAAATAAATATACAAAATACATATAAAATTAGGTAAAGTTGTATTGAAATACATATACAAAATACATATAAAATAATGTAAATTTATAAAATAATGTAAATGTAAATAAATACACTTAAAATAACGTAAATTTGTATAAAAAAATATATACAAAACACAAATAGAATAATGTAAAATCGTATCAAAATAAATACACAGAATATTAATAAAATCATGTAAATTTGTATGAAAATAAAGAGGCAAAATACCCATAAAATAACGCATTTTTTTATTTATAAAAATATATATACCAAAATACACATAAAAAAAATAAATTTGTATTAAAATAAATATATAAAAAACACATACAATAAGGTAAATTTGTATTGAAATAGATATGCAAAATACATATAAAACAATGTAAATTTGTTTCAAAATATATATACGAATACACATAAAATATCGTAGATTTCTATAAAAATATATATACAAAATACACATAAAATGAAGTAAATACGTATAAAAAAATGTATACAAAATACACATAAAATAATGTAAATTCGTATCAAAATAAAAAATAAAAAATACCAATAAAAGAATGTGTATTTGTATAAATATAAATATACAAAATACACATAAAATAACGTAAATTTATATAAAACTATATACAAAAATACACAGAAGTATTTTAATTTGTATGAAAATAGATATACAAAATAAGGTAAATTCATTTAAAATTCAATAAAAAAAATTCAGATAAAAGAACGTATATTTGTAGAAAAAATAAATATACAAAATACACATAAAATAACGAAAATTTGTATGAAAATATATAAAAAAATAAACAAAAATAATTTCAATTTGTATGAAAATAAATATACAAAATACACATGTGTTTTTTATATCTATTTTCACACAAATTTAATTACTTTTGTGTATTTTTGCATATAGTTTCATATAAATTTACGTTATTTTATTTGTATTTTGTATATTTATATTTATACAATACACATTCTTTTATTAGTATTTTGTTTATTTATTTTGATACGAGTTTACATTATTTTATGTGTATTTTGTATACCTTTTTTTATACGTATTTACTTCATTTTATGTGTATTTTGTATATTTATTTTCATAGAAATCTATGCTAATTTATGTGTATTCGTATATATATTTTGAAAAAAAATTACATGGTTTTATATGTATTTTGCATATCTATTTCAATACAAATTTAAGTTATTGTATGTGCATTTTGAATATTTATTTGAATACAAATTAAAATATTTTATGTGTGTCTTGGTATATATATTTTTTATAAAAAATGCGTTATTTTATGTGTATTTTGCATCTTAATTTTCATACAAATTTACATTATTTTATTAACATTCTGTGTATTTATTTTGATACGATTTTATATTATTCTATTTGTGTTTTGTATATATTTTTTTATAAATATTTACATTATTTAATGTGTATTTTGTATATATATTTTATACAAATTTACGTTATTTTAAGTGTATTTGTTTATATATTTTCATTCAAATTTATATTATTTTATGTGTATTTTGTAAATATATTTCAATACAAATTTACCTAATTTTATCTGTATTTTGTATATTTATTTTCATACAAATTAAAATTATTTTTGTGTATTTTTGTATATAGTTTTATACAAATTTAGGTGATTTTATGTGTATATTGTATATCTATTTTCATACAAATACACATTCTTTTATTGATATTTTGTTTATTTATTTTGCCGTGAATTTACATTATTTAATGTGTATTTTATATATATATTTTTATACGTGTTTACATCATTTGATGTGAATTTTGTATATATATTTCTATAGAAATCTACGTTGATTTATGAGTATTCGTATATAGATTTTGAAATAAATTTACACTGTTTTATGTGTATTTTGCATATTTTTTCAATACAAATTTACCTTATTGTATATGCATTTTGTGTATTAATTTTAATACAAATTTAATTATGCTATATGTATTTTTGTATATATATTTTTAAAAAAATATGCTTTATTTCATTGGTATTTTGCATTTTTATTTTCATACAAATTTACATTATTTTATTTATATTCTGTTTATTATTTTTTGAAACAATTTTACATTATTCTATGTGTATTTTGTATATCTATTTTTATACGTATTTACTTAATTTTATGTGTATTTTGTATATATATTTTTATAGAAATCTACGTTATTTTATGTGTTTTCCTATATATATTTTGAAACAAATTTACATTGTTTTATATGTATTTTTGCATATCTCTTTCAATACAAGTTTACCTTATTGTATGTGCATTTTGTATATTTATTTCAATACAAATTTAAATATTTTATGTGTATTTTGGTATATATATTTTTATAAGAAATGCGCTATTTGATGGGAATTTTGCATCTTTATTTTCATACAAATTTACATTATTTTATTAATATTCGGTGTATTTATTTTGATTCGATTTCACATTATTCTATTTGTTTTTTGTATATATTTTTTATACATATTTACATTATTTAATGTGTATCTTGCATATATATTTCATACAAATTTATTATCTATTATTTATTTTCATACAAATACACATTATTTTCATGATATTTTGTTTATTTATTTTGACACGAATTTACCTAGATATGTATTTTGTATATATATTTTTATACGTATTTACATAATTTCATGTGTATTTTGTATATATATTTCTATAGAAATCTACGTTATTTTATGTGTATTCGTATATATATTTTGAAACAAATTTACTTTGTTTTATATGTATTTTTGAATATCTCTTTCAATACATATTTACCTTACTGTATATGCATTTTGTATATTTATTTCAATACAAATTTAAATATTTTATGTGTATTTTGGTATATATTTTTTTTTTAAAAATGCGCTATTTTATGGGAATTTTGCATCTTTCTTTTCATACAAATTTACATTATTTTATTGATATTCTGTGTATATATATTGATAGGATTTTACATTATTCTATTTCTTTTTTGTATATATTTTTTTATACACATTTACATTATTTAATGTGTATCTTGCATATATATTTTATACAAATTTACGTTATTTTAAGTGTATTTGTTTATATATTTTCATTCAAATTTACATTATTCTATTTGTATATGTATTTCAATACAAATTTACCTAATTTTATGTGTATTTTGTATATTTCTTTCATACAAATTTTAATATTTTGTGTATTTTTGTATATAGTTTTATACAAATTTAGATTATTTTATGTACGCATTTACATTATTTAATGTGTGTTTTGTATATATATTTTTATGCAAATTTACTTTATTTTATGTGCATTTTTGTACATATATATTTTTAGAAGTTTGCGTTATTTTATGTGTATTTGTACATGTTTTCTCATACAAATTAACATTATTTTATTGCTATTTTGTTTATTTATTTTGATACGAATGAAATTAGATATACAAAATATACATAAAATAAACTAAATTTGTATTGAAATATATATACAAAATACATAAAATAATGTAAATTTGTATCAAAATATTTTAACAGATGCGCATAAAATAACGTAAATTTGTTTTAAAATATACAAAATACACATTAAATAATGTAAATATGTATAAAAAAATATATACAAAAACAAATAGAATAATTTCAAATCGTATCAAAATAAATACACAGAATATTAATAAAACAATGTAAATTTGTATGAAAATAAAGATGCAAAATACCCATTAAATAACGCATTTTTTAAAAAAATATATATACCAAAATACACATGAAAAAATGAATTTGTATTAAAATAAATATACAAAATACACATACAATAAGGTAAATCTGTATTGAAATAGATATGCAAAATACATATAAAACAATGTAAATTTGTTTCAAAATATATATACGAATACACATAAAATAACGTAGATTTGTATAAAAATATATATACAAAATACATGTGCATTTTGTATATTAATTTTAATACAAATTTGATTAATCTATGTGTATTTTTGTGTATGTATTTTTATAAAAATATGCTTTATTATATGGGTATTTTGCATCTTTATTTTCATACAAATTTACATTATTTTATTGATATTCTGTGTATTTATTTTGATATGATTTTACATTATTCTATGTGTATTTTGTATATATATTTTATATAAAATGTATTTGTTTTCATTTCATACAAATCTACATTATTTTGTGTTTTTTGTACATGTATTTAAATACAAATTTAACTAGTTATATGTGTATTTTGTATATCTATTTTGAATGTATATTTTCATAGAAATTTACTCTATTTTATGAGTATTTGTAGATATATTTTGATATAAATTTACATTTTTAATTTGTATTTTGCATATCTATTTCAATACAAATTTACTTTATTGTACGTGCATTTTGTATATTTATTTTAATACAAATTTAATTATTTTATATGTATTTTTGTATATATATTTTTATGCAAATATGCGTTATTATATGGATGTTTTGCATCTCTATTTTCATACAAATTTACATTATTTTATTGATATTGTCTTTATTTATTTTGATACGATTTAACATTATTCTATGTGTTTTTTGTATATATTTTTATATATATATATTTACATTATTTAATGTTCATTTTGTATATATATTTTATCCAAATTTACATTATTTTATGTGTATTTGTTTATATATTTTCATACATATTTACATTATTTTATGTGTTTTTTGTATATATATTTTTCTACGTATTTAAATTATTTTATGTGTATTTTGTATATACATTTTCATAAAAAAATTACGTTATTTTATTGTGTGTATAAGTATATATTTTGATACAAATTTTATACAAATTCATGTTATTTAATGTGTATTTGTATATATATTTTCATACAAATTTATATTATTTTGTGTATTTTTTCATGTATTTCATTACAAATTTACCTTATTTTATGTTTATTTTGTATATTTATTTCATTCAATTTTAAATTATTTTATGTGTATATTTGTATTTGCATTTAAGTTATTTTAGTGTATTTTGTATATATATTTTCATCCAAAATTACATTATTTTATTGGTATTTCTTAATTTAATTCGATACGAATTTAGATTATTTCATAGGTATTTTGTATACATATTTTTATACTCATTTACATTATCTAATGTGTGTTTTGTATATATATTTTTATGCAAATTTGCGTTATTTTAAGTATATAGTTTTATATAAATTTACGTTATTTTATGTGCATTTTGAATATTTATATTTATACAAATACACATTCTTTTATGGGTATATTGTTTATTTACATTTATACGAATTTACATTATTTTATGTGTATTTTGTATACATTTTTTTATACGTATTTTCTTAATTTTATGTGTATTTTGTATATGTATTTTTATAGAAATCTACGTTATTTTATGTGTATTCGTATATATATTTTGAAACAAATTTACATTATTTTATATGTATTTTGCATATCTATTTGAATACAAATTTACCTTATTGTATGTGCATTTTGTATATTTATTTTAATATTTTAATTCATATATTTTGGTATCAATAATTTTATAAAAAATGCGTTATTTTATAGGTATATTGCATCTTAATTTTCATTTTATATGTACTTTGTATATATATTTTTATACGCTCTTACATTATTTAATATTTATTTTGAATACATATTTTTATACAAATTCATGGTATTTTATGTGTATTTGTATATATATTTTCATATAAATTTACATTATTGTATGTGTATTTTGTACATATATTTTATTACAAATCTACCTTATTTTATGTTTATTTTGTATGTGTATTTTGTATATTTATATTTATCCAAATACACATTCTTTTATTGGTATTTTGTTTATTTATTTTAATTCGAATTTACATTATACGTATTTACTTAATTTTATGTGTATTTTGTATATATATTTTTATAGAAATCTACGTTTTTTTCTTTGTATTCGTATATATATTTTGATGCAAATTTACATTGTTTTATAAGTATTTTTGCATATCTCTTTCAATACAAATTTGTATATTTATTTCAATGCAAATTTAAATATTTTATGTGTATTTTGGTATATATTTTTATAAGAAATGCGCTATTTTATGGGAATTTTGCATCTTTATTTTCATACAAATTTACATTATTTTATTAATATTCGGTGTTTTTATTTTGATACGATTTTACATTATTCTATTTGTTTTTTGTATATACTTTTTTATACATATTTACATTATTTAATGTGTATCTTGCATATATATTTTATACAAATTTATTATCTATTATCTATTTTCATACAAATAAACATTCTTTTAATGATATTTTGTTTATTTATTTTGACACGAATTTACATTATTTGATATGTATTTTGTATATATATTTTTATACGTATTTACATAATTTCATATGTTATTATATATATATATATATATATATATATATATATATATATTATATATATATATATATATATATATATATATATATATATTTAATAGATATTCAAAATACACCTAAAATAACCTAAATTTGTATCAAACTATATACAAAAATACACAAAAATATTTAAAATTTTTATGAAAATAAATATACTAAATACACATAAAATTCGGTAAATTTGTATGGAAATACATATACAAAATACACATAAAATAATGTAAATTTGAATGAAAATACATAAACAAATACACTTAAAACAACGTAAATTTGTATAAAAAAAATATATACAAAACACAAATAGAATAATGTAAAATCGTATCAAAATAAATACACAGAATATTAATAAAATAATGTAAATTTATATGAAAATAAAGAGGCAAAATACCCATAAAATAACGCATTTTTTTAATTTAAAAAAATATTTATACCAAATTACACATAAAAAAATTAGATTTGTATTAAAATAAATATATAAAAAACACATACAATAAGGTAAATTTGTATTGAAATAGATATGCAAAATACATATGAAGAAATGTAAATTTGTTTCAAAATATGTATACGAATACACATAAAATAACGTAGATTTCTATAAATATAAATATACAAAATACACATAAAATGAAGTAAATACGTTTAAAAAAATGTATACAAAATACACATAAAATAATGTAAATTCGTATCAAAATAAATAAACAAAATACCAATAAAAGAATGTGTATTTGTATAAATATACAAAATACACATAAAATAACGTAAATTTATATAAAACTATATACAAAAATACACAGAAGTAATTAAATTTGTATGAAAATATATACAAAATACACACAAAATAAGCTAAATTTGAATTGAAATATATATACAAAATACATGAAATAAAGTAAATTTGTATCAAAATATTTATACAAATACACATAATAACGTAATTTGTATGAAAATATAAACAAAATACACATTAAATAATGTAAATACGTATAAAAAAATATGTACAAAATATACATATAATCATGTAATTCGTATCAAAATAAATAAACAAAATACCAATAAAATAATATAAATTTGTATGAGTAAACGTGTATGTTGCATATTTTTTCAATACAAATTTACATTATTATATACGCATTTTGTATATTAATTTTAATACAAATTTAATTATTCGATGTGTATTTTTGTATCTGTATTTTTATAAACATATGCTTTATGTTTTGGGTATTTTGCATCTTTATTTTCATACAAATTTACATTAATTTATTGATATTCTGCTCATATTATATGATACGAATTGACATTATTCTATGTGTATTTTGTATATATTTTTCATACAAATTTACGTTATTTTATGTGTATTTGTTTATATATTTTGACACAAATTTACAATATTTTATGGGTATTTTGTATATACATTTCAAAAGAAATTTACCTAGTTTTATGTGTATTTTGTAAATCTATTTTCATTCATATATATATTATTTTATTGGTGTTTTCTTGATTTATATTGATACGAATTTACATTATTTTATATGTACTCTGTATATATATTTTTTTATACGCTTTTACGTTATTTAATATTTATTTTGAATATATATTTTTATACAAATTTTGAATTTTATGTGTATTTGTATATACATTTTCATATAAATTTACATTATTTTATGTGTATTTTGTACATATATTTTATTACAAATCTACCTTATTTTATGTTTATTTTGTATATGTATTTTGTATATTTATATTTATCCAAAAACACATTCTTTTATTGGTATTTTGTTTATTTTTTTTAAATCGAATTTACATTATTTCATGTGTATTTTGTATACATTTTTTTATACGTATTTTTTTATTTTTATGTGTATTTTGTAAATATATTTTTATAGAAATCTACGTTTTCTTATTTGTATTCGTATATATATTTTGAAACAAATTTACATTGTTTTATATGTATTTTTGCATATCTCTTTCAATACAAATTTACCTTATTGTATGTGCATTTTGTATATATATTTCAATACAAATTTAAATATTTTATGTGTATTTTGGTATATATATTTTTATAAGAAATGCGCTATTTGATGGGAATTTTGCATCTTTATTTTTATACAAATTTATATTATTTTATTAATATTCGATGTATTTATTTTGATACGATTTTACATTATTCTATTTGTTTTTTGTATATACTTTTTTATACATATTTATATTATTTAAGGTGTATCCTGCATATATATTTTATACAAATTTATTATCTATTATCTATTTTCATACAAATACACATTCTTTTCATGATATTTTGTTTATTTATTTTGACACGAATTTACATTATTTGATATGTATTTTGTATATATATTTTTATACGTATTCACATAATTTCATATGTATTTTGTATATATATTTCTACAGAAATCTACTTTATTTTATGTGTATTCGTATATATATTTTGAAACAAATTTACATTATTTTATATGTATTTTTGAATATCTCTTTCAATACAAATTTACCTTACTATATATGCATTTTGTATATTTATTTCAATACAAATTTAAATATTTTATGTGTATTTTGGTATATATTTTTATAAAAAATGCGATAATTTTTGGGAATTTTGCATCTTTATTTTCATACAAATTTACATTATTTTATTGATATTCTGTGTATTTATTTTGATACGATTTTACATTATTCTATTTGTTTTTTGTATATATTTTTTTATACACATTTACATTATTTAATGTGTATCTTGCATATATATTTTATACAAATTTACGTTATTTTAAGTGTATTTGTTTATATATTTTCATTCAAATTTACATTATTTGATGTGTATTTTGTATATGTATTTCAATACAAATTTACCTAATTTTATGTGTATTTTGTATATTTCTTTTCAAACAAATTTAAATTATTTTTGTGTATTTTTGTATATAGTTTTACACAAATTTAGGTTATTTTATGTACGCATTTACATTATTTAGTGTGTGTTTTGTATATATATTTTTATGCAAATTTACTTTATTTTATGTGCATTTTTGTACATATATTTTTATAGAAATTTGCGTTATTTGTATATGTTTTCTCATACAAATTTACATTATTTTATTGCTATTTTGTTCATTTATTTTCATACGAATTACATGATTATATGTGTATTTTGTACATATTTTTTATACGTATTTACCTTACTTAATGTGTATTTTGTTAATATATTTTTTAAACAAATATACGTTATTATATGTATTTGTATAAATATTTTGATACAGATTTACATTATTTTATGTATTTTGTATGTACATTTCAATTCAAATTTAGCTTATTTTAGCTGTATTTTATATATATATTTTCATACAAATTTAATTACTTCTGTGTATTTTTATACATAGTTTTATACAAATTTACGATATTTTATGTGTATTTTGTATATTTGTATTGATACAAATACACATTCTTTTACTGGTATTTTATTTATTTTGATACGATTTTTATGTGTATTTTGTATTCATTTTTTTATACGTATTTACTTCATTTTATGTGTTTTTTGTATATATTTTTATAGAAATCTATACATACAATGCACATACAATATGGTAAATTTGTATAGAAATAGATATGCAAAATACATATAAAACCATGTAAAAAAAATTTCAAAATATATATACGAAAACACATAAAATAACGTAGATTTCTATGAAAATAAATATAGAAAATACACATAAAATGAAATAAATACGTATAAAAAAAGGTATACAAAATACACATAAAATAATGTAAACTCGAATCAAAATAAATAAACAAAATACTAATAAAAGAATGTGTATTGTATAAATAAATATAAAATACAAATAAATACTGTAAATTTATAAAACTATATGCAAAAATACACAAAAGTAATTAAATTTGTGTGAAAATAGATATACAAAATACATGTGTATTTTGTATATTTATTTTCATACAAATTGAAATTATTTTTGTTAATTTTTTTATATATTTTCATACAAATTTTCGTTATTTTACGTGTATTTTGTATATTTATTTTTTCTACAAATATACGTTCTTTCATCTGAATTTTGTTTATTGAATTTGAAACGAATTTACCTTATTTTGTATATCTATTTTCATACAAATTAAAATACTTCTGTGTATTTTTGTATATAGTTTTATATAAATTTACGTTATTTTATGTGTATTTTGTATATTTATATTTATACAAATACACATTCTTTTATTGGTATTTTGTATATTTATTTTGATACGAATTTACATTATTTTATGTGTATTTTGTATACATTTTTTATACGTATCTAATTCATTTTATGTGTATTTTGTATATATATTTTTATAGAAATCTACGTTATTTTATGTGTATTCGTATATATATTTTGAAACAAATTTACATTGTTTTATATGTATTTTGCATATCTATTTCAATATAAATTTACCTTATTGTATGTGTTTTTTATATATTTATTTTAATTCAAATTTAATTTTTTATGTGTATTTTGGTATATATATTTTTATGAAAAAAAATGCGTTATTTTATGGGTATTTTGCCTCTTTATTTTCATACAAATTTACATTATTTTATTAATATTCTCTGTATTTATTTTGATACGATTTTACATTATTCTATTTGTGTTTTGTATATATTTTTTTATACAAATTTACGTTATTTTAAGTGTATTTGTTTATGTCTTTTCATTGAAATTTACATTATTTTATGTGTATTTTGTATATGTATTTCAATACAAATTTACCTAATTTTATGTGTATTTTGTATATTTATTTTCATACAAATTTAAAATATTTTTGTGTATTTTTGTATATAGTTTGATACAAATTTAGGTTATTTTATGTGTATTTTGTATATCTATTTTCATACAAATACACATTCTTTTATTGATATTTTGTTTATTTATTTTGACGCGAGTTTACAGTATTTAATGTGTATTTTGTATATATATTTTTATACGTATTTACATCATTTCATGTGTATTTTGTATAGTTGTAAACAAATTTATATTATTTAATGTGTATTTTGTATATATATATTTATACAAATACACATTCTTTTATTGGTATTTTGTTTATTTATTTTGATACTAATTTACATTATTTTATGTGTATTTTGTATACATTTTTTATAGGTATTTACTTAATTTTATGTGTATTTGTATATATTTTTTTATAGAAACCTACCTTATTTCATGTGTATTCGTATATATATTTTGAAACAAATTTACATTATTTATATGTATAATTAAATTTCCATTAAAATTAATATACAAAATGCGTATATAATAAGGAAAATTTGTATTGAAAAAATATGCAACATACACGTTTACTCATACAAATTTATATTATTTTATTGGTATTTTGTTTATTTATTTTGATACGAATTACATGATTATATGAGTATTTTGTACATATTTTTTTATACGTATTTACATTATTTAATGTGTATTTTGTTTATATATTTTCATACAAATTTACGTTATTATATGTGTATTTGTATAAATATTTTGATACAAATTTACTTTATTTCATGTATTTCGTATATATATTTCAATTCAAATTTAGCTTATTTTGTGTGTATTTTGTATATATTTTCATACAAATTTAATTACTTCTGTGTAATTTTGCATATAGTTTTATATAAATTTACTTTATTTTATATGTATTTTGTATAATTATATTTACACAAATACACATTCTTTAATTGGTATTTTGTTTATTGATTTTGATACGAATTTACATTATTTTATGTGTATTTTGTATACATTTTTTTATACGTATTTACTTCATTTTATGTGTATTTTGTATATATATTTTAATAGAAATCTACGTTATTTTATGTGTATTCGTATATATATTTTGAAACAAATTTACATTGTTTTATATGTATTTTGCATATCTAATTCAATACAAATTTACCTTATTGTATGTGTTTTTTGTATATTTATTTTAATACAAATTAAATTTTTTGATATGTATTTTGGTACATATATTTTTATAAATAAAAAAAATGCGTTATTTTATGGGTATTTTGCTTCTTTATTTTCATACAAATTTACATTATTTTATTAATATTCTGTGTATTTATTTTGATACGATTTTACATTATTTTTATTGTGTTTTGTACATATTTTTTTTTACAAATTTACGTTATTTTAAGTGTATTTGTTTATGTATTTTCATTCAAATTTACATTATTTTATGTGTATTTTGTGTATGTATTTCAGTACAAATTTACTCAATTTTATGTGTATTTTGTATATTTATTTTCATACAAATTTAAAATATTTTTGTGCATTTTTGGATATAGTTTGATACAAATTTAGGTTATTTTATGTGTATTTTGTATATCTATTTTCATACAAATACACATTCTTTTATTGATATTTTGTTTATTTATTTTGACGCGAGTTTACAGTATTTAATGTGTATTTTGTATATATATTTTTATACGTATTTACATCATTCGCGTCAAAATAAATAAACAAAATATCAATAAAAGAATATGTATTTGTATGAAAATAGATATACAAAATACACATAAAATAACCTAAATTTGTATCAAACTATATACAAAAATACACAAAAATATTTTAAATTTGTATGGAAATAAATATACAAAATACACATAAAATTAGGTAAATTTGTATTGAAATACATACACAAAATACACATAAAATAATGTAAATTTGAATGAAAATACATAAACAAATACATTTAAAATAACGTAAATTTGTATTAAAAAAATATGTACAAAACACAAATAGAATAATGTAAAATCGTATCAAAATAAATACACAGAATATTAATAAAATAATGTAAATTTGTATGAAAATAAAGAAGCAAAATACCCATAAAATTACGCATTTTTTTTATTTATAAAAATATATATACCAAAATACACATAAAAAAATTTAATTTGAATTAAAATAAATATATAAAAAACACATACAATAAGGTAAATTTGTATTGAAATAGATATGCAAAATACATATAAAACAATGTAAATTTGTTTCAAAATATATATACGAATACACATAAAATAACGTAGATTTCAACAGAAATATATATACAAAATACACATGAAATGATGTAAATACGTATAAAAATATATATACAAAATACACATTAAATAATGTAAATTCGTGTTAAAATAAATAAGGAAAATATCAATAAAAGAATGTGTATTTGTATGAAGATACATATAAAAAATACACATAAAATATCGTAAATTTGTATAAAACTATATATATAAATACACAAAAAAAATTAAATTTGAATGAAAATAAATATACAAAATAGTGAAATACACATAAAATTAGGTAAATTTTTATTGAAATACATATACAAAATACACATAAAATAATGTGAATTTGAATGAAAATACATAAACAAATACACTTAAAATAACGTAAATTTGTATCAAATATATATACAAAAAAATATATTAAATAATGTAAATATGTATAAAAAATATATATACAAAACACATATAAAATAATGTTAAATCGTATCAAAATAAATACAGAAAATATTAATAAAATAATGTAAATTTGTATGAAAATTAAGATGCAAAATACCCATAAAATAACGCATTTTAAAAAAATATATATATACAAAAAACATAAAATATTTGATTTTGTATTAAAATAAATAGATATACAAAATACACTTAAAATAAGCTAAATTTGAATTGAAATATATATACAAAATACATAAAATAATGTAAATTTGTATCAAAATACCTATACAAATACACATATAATAACGTAAATTTGTATAAAAATATATAAACAAAATACAGATTAAGTAATGTAAATACGTATAAAAAAAATTAAAAAATACACAAATAATCATGTAATTCGTATCAAAATAAATAGACAAAATACCAATAAAATAATGTAAGTTTCTATGAGAAAACATATACAAAATACACATAAATAACGCAAATATCAATAAAAATATATATAATTTAATATATTTTTATACATATTTAAAATATTTTATATATATATATATATATATATATATATATATATATATATATATATATATATATATATATATATATATATATATATATATATATATATATATATATATATATATATATATATATTATATATATATATATATATATATATATATATATATATATATATATATATATATTATCCAAATCTACGTGATTTTATATGTATTTGTTTATATATTTTCATACAAATTTACATTATTTTATGTGAGTTTTGTATAAGTATTTCAATACAAATTCGCCTAACTTTATGTGTATTTTGCATATCTATTTTTAAACAAATTTAAATTATTTTTGTGTATTTTTGTATATATTTTTATACAAATTTTAGTTATTTTATTTGTTTTTGTATATATATTTTCCTACAAATATACATTCTTTTATTTGAATTTTGTGTATTTAATTTTTTACGAATTTACATTATTTTATGTGTATTTTGTATATATATTTTTCTACGTATTTAAACTATTTTATGTGTATTTTATATATACATTTTCATAAAAATTTACGTTATTTTATTGTGTGCATTCGTATATATTTTGAAACAAATTTTATGCAAATTCATGTTATTTTATGTGTATTTGTATATATATTTTCATACAAATTGATATTATTTTATGTGTATTCTTACATATATTTTATTACAAATTTACCTTATTTTATGTTTATTTTGTATATTTATTTTATTCAATTTTAAATTATTTAATGTGTATATTTGTATTTGTATTTAGGTTATTTTATGTGTGTTTTCTATATATATTTTCATCCAAAATTACATTATTTTATTGTTTTTTCTTAATTTAACTCGATACGAATTTAGATTATTTCATAGGTATTTTGTATACATATTTTTATACTCATTTACATTATCTAATGTGTGTTTTGTATATATTTTTTTATGCAAACTAATTTTATGTGCATATTTTTGTATATATATTTAAAAAAAAATATGCTTAATTTTATGGGTATTTTGCACCTTTATTTTCATACAAATTTACGTTATTTTATTGATATTCTGTGTATTTATTTTGATACGATTTTACATTATTCTGTGTATTTTTTATATATATTTTATACAAATGTACGTTATTTTATGTGTATTTGTTTTAATTTCTTACAAATTTACATTATTTTATGTGTATTTTGTACATGTATTTAAAGACAAATTTAACTAATTATATGTGTATTTTGTATATCTATTTTCATACAAATTGAAATTATTTTTGTTTATTTTTGTATATATTTTCATACAAATTTTCGTTATTTTATGTGTATTTTGCATATTTATTTCTCTACAAGTATACGTTCTTTTATCTGAATTTTGTTTATTGAATTTGATACGAGTTTACCTTATTTTCTATATCTATTTTCATACAAATTTAATTACTTCTGTGTATTTTTGTATATAGTTTTATATTAATTTACGTTATTTTATGTGTATTTAGTATATATATATTTACACAAATACACATTCTTTTATTGGTATTTTTTTATACGAATTTACATTATTTTATGTGTATTTTGTATACATTTTTTATACGTATTTACTTCATTTTATGTGTATTTTGTATATATATTTTTATAGAAATCTACGTTATTTTATGTGTATTCGTATACATATTTTAAAACAAATTTACATTGTTTTATATGTATTTTGCATATCTATTTCAATAGAAATTTACCTTATTGTATGTGTTTTTTATATATTTATTTTAAAATAAGTTTCTTTTTTATGTGTATTTTGGTATACATTTTTTATAAATAAAAAAATGCTGTATTTTATGGGTATTTTGCCTCTTTATTTTCATACAAATTTACATTATTTTAATAATATTCTGTGTATTTATTTTGATACGATTTTACATTATTCTATTTGTGTTTTGTATATATTTTTTTATACAAATTTACGTTATTTTAAGTGTATTTTTTTATGTATTTTCATTCAAATTTACATTATTTTATGTGTAATTTGTATATGTATTTCAATACAAATTAACCTAATTTTATGTGTATTTTGTATATTTATTTTCATACAAATTTAAAATATTTTTGTGTATTTTTGTATATAGTTTGATGCAAATTTAGGTTATTTAATGTGTATTTTGTATATCTATTTTCATACAAATACACTTTCTTTTATTGATATTTTGTTGATTTATTTTGACGCGAATTTACATTATTTAATGTGTATTTTGTATATATATTTTTATACGTATTTACATCATCTCATGTGTATTTTGTATATATATTAGTATAGAAATCAACGATATTTTATGTGTATTCGTATATATTTTCTGAAACAAATTTACACTGTTTTATGTGTATTTTGCGTAATTTTTCAATACAAATTAACCTTATTGTATATGCATTTTGTATATTAATTTTAATACAAATTTAATTATTCTATGTCTATTTTTGTATAAGTATTTTAAAAAAAAATATGCTTTATATTATGGGTATTTTGCATCTTTATTTTCATACAAATTTAAATTATTTTATTGATATTCTGTGTACTTATTTTGATACGATTTTACATTATTCTATGTGTATTTAGTATATATATTTTATACAAATGTACGTTATTTTATGTGTATTTGTTTTCATTTCATACAAATTTACATAATTTTACGTGTATTTTGTACATGTATTTAAATACAAATTTAACTAATTATATGTGTATTTTGTATATCTATTTTCATACAAATTGATATTATTTTTGTTTTTATTTGTATATATTTTTATACAAATTTTCGTTATTTTATGTGTATTTTCGGTATTTATTTTCCTACATATATACGTTTTTTATCGGAATTTTGTTTATTTATTTTGATACGAATTTACATTATTTTAGGTGTATTTGATATATATATATTTTTATACTTATTTACATCATTTGATATGTATTGTGTATGTATATTTTCATAGAAATTTACTCTATTTTAGGTGTATTCGTATAAATATTTTGATACAATTTTACATTATTTATGTGTATTTTGCATATCTATTTCAATACAAATTTACTTTATTGTGTATATATATCTTTATACATTATTTAATGTTTATTTTGAATATATATTTTTATACTAATTCATGTTATTTTATGTGTATTTGTATTTATATTTTCATACAAATTTATATTATTTTTTGTGTATTTTGTACATATATTTCATTACAAATATACCATATATATGTTTATTTTGTATATTTATTTCATTCAATTTTAAATTATTTTGTGTATATTTGCACACATAAAATTAGGTAAATTTGTATTGAAATACATATACAAAATACACATAAAATAATGTAAATTTGAATGAAAATACATTAACAAATACACTTAAAATAACTTAGATTTGTATGAAAAAAAAACACAAATAGAATAATGTAAAATCGTATCAAAATAAATACAGAGAATATTAATAAAATAATGTAAATTTGTATGAAAATAAAGAGGAAAAATACCCATAAAATACCGCATTTTTTTTATTTATAAAAAAATGTATACCAAAATACACATAAAAAATTAAATTTGTATTAAAATAAATATATAAAAAACACATACAATAAGGTAAATTTGTATTGAAATAGATATGCAAAATACATATAAAACAATGTAAATTTGTTTTAAAATATGTATGCGAATACACATAAAATAACGTAGATTTCTGTAAAAATATATATACAAAATACACATAAAATGAAGTAAATTCGTATAAAAAAATGTATACAAAATACACATAAAATAATGTAAATTCGTATAAAAAAATACCAATAAAAGAATGTGTGTTTGTATAAATATAAATATACAAAAAACACATAAAATAACGTAAATTTATATAAAACTATATACAAAAATGCACATAAAATTAGTTTGCATAAAAAAATATTTACAAAACACACATTAGATAATGTAAATGAGTATAAAAATATCTATACAAAATACCTATGAAATAATCTAAATTCGTAACGAGTTAAATTAAGAAAATAACAATAAAATAATGTAATTTTGGATGAAAATATATATAGAAAACACATATAAAATAACCTAAATACAAATACAAATATACATTTTAAATAATTTAAAATTGAATGAAATAAATATACAAAATAAACATAAAATAAGGTAAATTTGTAATAAAATATATGTAAGAATACACATAAAATAATATAAATTTGTATGAAAATATATATACAAATACACATAAAATAACATGAATTTGTATAAAATTTGTTTCAAAATATATACGAATACACACAATAAAATAACGTAGATTTTTATGAAAATGTATATATAAAATACACATAAAATAGTTTAAATACGTAGAAAAATATATATACAAAATACACATAAAATTATGTAAATTCTTAAAAATTAAGTACACAAAATTCCAATAAAAGAATGTATATTTGTAGGAAAAAATATATACAAAAAACAAATATAATAACTAAAATTTGAATAAAAATATATACAAATATACACAAAAAAAATTTAAATTTGTTTGAAAATAGATATGCAAAATACACATGAATTTAGGCAAATTTTTATTGAAATACATATACAAAATACACATAAAATAATGTAAATTTGTATGAAACTATATAAACAAATACACATAAGATAACGTAAATTTGGATAAAATATATATATACAAAATATACATTAAATATTTTAAATATGTATAAAAATATATTATATTTTATATATTTTTATTGATATTTGCGTTATTTATGTGTATTTTGTATATGTTTTCTCATAGAAATTTACATTATTTTATTGGTATTTTGTCTATTTATTTTGATACGAATTACATGATTATTTCTGTATTTTTTACATTTTTTTATACGTATTTACATTATTTAATGTGTATTTTGTTTATATATTTTTATACAAATTTACGTTATTATATGTGTATTTGTATAGGTATTTTGATACAAATTTACAATATTTTATGTATTTTGTATATATATTTCAATTCAAATTTAGCTTATTTTATGCGTATTTTGTATATCTATTTATTTTAATTTTAATTTTATGGGTATTTTGGATCTTAATTTTCATACAAATTTACATTATTTTATTAATATTTTCTGTATTTATTTTGATACGATTTTACATTATTTTATTTGTCTTTTGTATATATTTTTTTATACATATTTACATTATTTAATTTTTTTTTGTATACATATTTGATACAAATTTACGTTATTTTAAGTGTATTTGTTTATGTATTTTCATTCAAATTGACATTATTGTATGTGTATTTTGTATATATATTTCAATACAAATTTACCTAATTTTATGTGTATTTTGTATATTTATTTTCATACAAATTTTAATTATTTTTGTGTATTTTTGTATATAGTTTTATACAAATTTATGTTATCTTATGTTTATTTTGTATATTTATTTTCATACAAATACACGTTCTTTTATTGATATTTTGTTTATTTATTTTGACGCGAATTTACATTATTTAATGTGTATTTTGTATATATATATATATATATATATATATATATATATATATATATATATATATATATATATATATATATATATATATATATATATATATATATATATATATATATTTATACGTATTTACATCCTTTCATGTGTATTTTGTATATTAATAAAAAATGCGTTATTTTATGGGTATTTTGCATCTTTATTTTCATACAAATTTACATTATTTTATTTACATTCTGTGTATTTATTATGATACGATTTTACATTATTCTATTTGTGTTTTGTATATATATTTTTTATACATATTTACATTATTTAATGAGTATTTTGTATATATATTTTATACAAATTTACGTTAAGTGTATTTGTTTATATATTTTCATACACATTTACATTATTTTATATGTATTTTGTATATGTATTTCTATAAAAATTTACCTAATTTTATGTGTATTTTGTATATTTATTTTCATACAAATTTAATTTATTTTTGTGTATTTATATATATAGTTTTATACAAATTTACGTTATTTTAAGTGTATTTGCTTATGTATTTTCATTCAAATTTACATTATTTTATGTGTATTTTGTGTATGTATTTCAATACAAATTTACCTAGTTTTATGTGTATTTTGTATATTTATTTCCATACAAATTTAAAATATTTTTGTGTATTTTTGTATATAGTTTGATACAAATTTAGGTTATTTTATGTGTATTTTGTATATCTATTTTCATACAAATACACATTCTTTTATTGATATTTTGTTTATTTATTTTGACGTGAATGATGTAAATACGTATAAAAATATATATACAAAATACACATTAAATACTGTAAATTCGCGTCATAATAAAAAAAACAAAATATCAATAAAAGAATGTGTATTTGTATGAAAATAGATATACAAAATACACATAAAATAACCAAAATTTGTATCAAACTATATACAAAAATACACAAAAATATTTTAAATTTGCATGGAAATAAATATACAAAATACACATAAAATTAGGTAAATTTGTATTGAAATACATATACAAAATAAACTTAAAATAATGTAAATTTGAATGAAATTATATAAACAAATACACTTAAAATAACGTAAATTTGTATAAAAAAAATATGTACAAAACACAAATAGAATAATGTAAAATCGTATCAAAATAAATACACAGAATATTAATAAAATAATGTAAATTTTCATGAAAATAAAGAAGCAAAATACCCATAAAATAACGCATTTTTTTATTCATAAAAATATATATACCAATATACACATCAAAAAATTTAATTTGTATTAAAATAAATATACAAAAAACACATACAATAAGGTAAATTTGTATTGAAATAAATATGCAAAATACATATAAAACAATGTAAATTTGTTTCAAAATATATATACGAATACACATAAAATAACGTAGATTTCTATAAAAATATATATACAAAATACACACAAAATGAAGTAAATACGTATAAAAAAAATGTATACAAAATACACATAAAATAATGTAAAATCGTATCAAAATAAATAAACAAAATACCAATTAAAGAATGTGTATTTGTATATATATAAATATACAAAATACACATAAAATAACGTAAATTTATATACAACTATATACAAAAATACACAGAAGTATTTTAATTTGTATGAAAATAGATATACAAAATAAGGTAAATTCGTTTCAAATTCAATAAACAAAATTCAGATATAAGAACGTATATTTGTAGAAAAAATATATATACAAAATACACATAATATAAAAAAAAATTGTATGAAAATATAAAAAAAAATAACAAAAATAATTCCAATTTGTATGAAAATAAATTTACTAAATACACATGTATTTTGTATATCTATTTTCACACAAATTTAATTACTTTTGTGTATTTTTGCATATAGTTTTATATAAATTTACGTTATTTTATTTGTATTTTGTATATTTATATTTATACAATACACATTCTTTTATTAGTATTTTGTTTATTTATTTTGATACGAGTTTACATTATTTTATGTGTATTTTGTATACCTTTTTTTATACGTATTTACTTCATTTTATGTGTATTTTGTATATTTATTTCATAGAAATCTACGTTATTTTACGTGTATTCCTATATATATTTTGAAAAAAATTTACATGGTTTTAAATGTATTTTGCATATCTATTTCTATACAAATTTACATTATTGTATGTGCATTGTATGTATAGATTTCTATAAAAATATATACAAAATACACATAAAATGAAGTAAATACGTATAAAAAAATGAATACAAAATACACATAAAAATCGTATCAAAATAAATAGACAAAATACCAGTAAAAGAATGTGTATTTGTATCAATATCAATATACAAAATACACATAAAATATAGTAAATTTGTATAGATCTCTATACAAAAATACACAGAAGTAATTAAATTTGTATGAAAATATATATACAAAATACAGCTAAAATAAGCTAAATTTGAATTGAAATGTACATACAAAATACATAAAATAATGTAAATCTGTATCAAAATATTTATACAAATACATATAATAACGTATATTTGTTTAAAAATATAAAAACAAAATACACATTAAGTAATGTAAATACGTATAAAAAATATGTACAAAATACACATATAATCATGTAATTCGTATCAAAATAAATAAACAAAATAGCAATAAAATAATGTAAATTTGTATGAGAAAACATATACAAATAACGCAAATTTCTATAAAAATATATGTACAAAAATGCACATAAAATAAAGTAAATTTGCATAAATATATATATACAAAACACACACTAAATAATGTAAATGCGTACATAAAATAACCTAAATTTGTATAAAACTATATACAAAAATACACAAAAATAATTTAAATTTGTTTGAAAAGAAATATACAAAATACACATAAAATTAGTTAAATTTGTATTGAAATACATATACAAATACACATCAAATAATGTAAATTTGAATGAAAATATATAAACAAATACACTTAAAATAATGTAAATTTGTATAAAATATATATGCAAGATACACATTAAATAATGTAAATGTGTATAAAAAAATATATACAAAAAACAAATAGAATAATGTAAAATCGTATCAAAATAAATACACAGAATATCAATAAAATAATGTAAATTTGTATATATATTTTTTATAAAAATATATATACCAAAATACATATAAAATATTTAAATTTGTATTGAAATAAATATACAAAATGCATATACAGTAAGGTAAATTTGTGTTAAAAGAGATATTCAAAAATACATATAAAACAATGTAAATTTGTTTCAAAATATATATACGAATACACATAAAATAAAGTAGATTTCTATAGAAATATATATACAAAATACATATGAAATTATGTGAATACGTATAAAAATATATATATAAAATACATATAAAATAATGTAAATTCGTGTCAAAAAAAATAAAAAAGATATCATGAAAAGAATGTGTATTTGTATGAAAATAGATAATAGATAATAAATTTGTGTAAAATATATATGCAAGATACACATTAAATAATGTAAATATGTATAAAAAAGTATATACAAAAAACAAACAGAATAATGTAAAATCGTATCAAAATAAATATACCGAATATTAATAAAATAATGTAAATTTGTATAAAAATAAAGATGCAAAATTCCCATAAAATAGCGCATTTCTTATAAAAATATATATACCAAAATACACATAAAATATTTAAATTTGTATTGAAATAAATATACAAAATGCACATACAATAAGGTAAATTTGTATGGAAAGAGATATGCAAAAATACATATAAAACAATGTAAATTTGTTTCAAACTATATATACGAATACAAATAAAAAAAACGTAGATTTCTATAAAAATATATATACAATATACACATAAAATTAAGTAAATACGTATAAAAAAATGTATACAAAATACACATAAAATAATATAAATTCGAATTAAAATAAATAAACAAAATACCTATAAAAGAATGTGTATTTGGATAAATAGAAATATACAAAATACACATACAAAATAAACATAAAATAAGGTAGATTTATAAAAAAATATATGTACAAAATACACATAAAATAATGTAAATTTAAAGGAAAATATATATACAAATACACATAAAATACCATGAATTTGTATAAAAATATATATTCAAAATAAATATTAAATAATGTAAAAATATATATACAAAGTACATATAAAATAAACTAAATTCGTATCAATATAGATCAACAAAACAAATTTACATTGTTTTATATATATTTTGCATATCTATTTCAATACAAATTTACCTTATTGTGTGTGCTTTTCGTATATTTATTTTAATACAAATTCAAATATTTTATGTGTGTTTTTGTATATATATTTTTATAAAAAAATGCGCTTTTTGGGGGGTATTTTGCATCTTAATTTTCATACAAATTTACATTATTTTATTAATATTCTGTTTATTTATTTTGATACGATTTTACATTATTCTATTTGTGTTTTGTATATATTTTTGTATACATATTTACATTATTTAATGTGATTTTATATATATATTTTATGCAAATTTACGTTAATTTAAGTGTATTTGTATATATATTTTAATTCAAATTTACACTATTTGATGTGTATTTTGTAAATGTATTTAAATACATTGTCTATATATTTTCATATAGATTAACATTATTTTATGAGTGTTTTGTATATGTATTTCAATCCAAATTTGCCTAATTTTATGTGTATTTTGCCTATCTATTTTCAAACAAATTTAAACTATTTTTGCGTATTTTTGTATAAATTTTTATACAAATTTTAGTTATTGTATTTGTATTTTGTATATATATTTTCCTACATATATACATTCTATTATTGCAATTTTGTTTATTTATTTTGATACGAGTTTCCATTACTTTATGTGTATTTTGTATATATATGTTTCTACGTATTTACATTATTTTATGTGTATTTTGGATATATATTTTCATAAAAATTTACGTTATTTTATTGTGTGCTCTCGTATATATTTTGATACAAATTTTATACAAATTCATGTTATTTTATGTGTATTTGAATACATATTTTCATACAAATTTAAATTATTTTAGGTTTATTTTTACATATATTTCATTACAAATTTACCTTATTTTATGTTTGTTTCATATATTCATTTCATGCAATTTTAAATTATTTTATGTGTATATTTGTATTTGTATTTAGGTTATTTTATTTGTATTTTCTATATACATTTTCATCCAAAACTACATTATTTTATTGGTATTTTGTTAATTTAAATCGATACGAATTTAGATTTTTTTTTTTTTTTTTTTACAGCAAAGGAGACAGTTCAAGGGCACACAACAAGCAAACATTAATGAAAAAAAAGCCCGCTACTCACTGCTCCTAAAAAGAATCCAAAGAGGTGGCCGAAAGATAGGTCAGTTTTGGGAGGAGAGGTGTCCTGATACCCTCCTCTTGAAAGAGTTTAAGTCGTAGGCAGGAGGAAATACATATGAAGGAAGATTGTTCCAGAGTTTACCAGCGTGAGGGATGAAAGAGTGAAGATGCTGGTTATCTCTTACATAAGGGGTTTGGACAGTATAGGGATGAGCATGAGTAGAAAGTCGAGTGCAGCGGGGCCGCGGGAAGGGGGGAGGCATGCAGTTAGCAAGTTCAGAAGAGCAGTCAGCGTGGAAATATCGATAGAAGATAGAAAGAGAGGCAACATTGCGGCGGAATTTAAGAGGTAGAAGACTATCAGTATGAGGAGGAGAGCTGATGAGACGAAGAGCCTTAGCCTCCACTCTGTCCAGAAGAGCTGTGTGAGTGGAGCCCCCCCACACATGAGATGCATACTCCATACGAGGGCGGACAAGGCCCCTGTATATGGACAGCAACTGTGCAGGGGAGAAGAACTGGCGGAGACGGTACAAAACGGCCAGCCTCGAGGAAGCTGATTTAGTAAGAGATGAGATATGAAGTTTCCAGTTGAGATTTTAAGTTAAGGATAGACCGAGAATGTTTAGTGTTGAGGAAGGTGATAGCTGGGTGTTGTCAAAGAATAGGGGATAGTTGTTTGGAAGATTGTGTCGAGTGGATAGGTGGAGAAACTGTGTTTTTGAGGCGTTGAAGGACACCAGGTTCTTCTTGCCCCAATCGGAAATAATAGTAAGGTCTGAGGCTAAGCGTTCTGCAGTCTCCAGCCTTGAGTCGTTAAGTTCCTGAAGGGTGGGTCTTCTATTAAAAGAAGTTGAATAATGCAGAGTGGAATCATCGGCGTAGGAATGGATAGGACAGTTCGTTTTGGAAAGAAGATCATCAATGAACAACAGAAAAAGAGTGGGAGATAGGACAGAACCCTGTGGGACACCACTGTTAATAGATTTAGGAGAAGAGGTATTTTTTATACATTTTTTTATACGCATTTACATTATCTAATGTGTGTTTTGTATATATATTTTGATGCAAATTTACTTTATTTGATGTGCATTTTTGTACATATATTTTTAAAGAAATTAGCGTTATTTTATATGTATTTTGTATATGTTTTCTCATACAAATTTACATTATATTATTGGTATTTTGTTTATTCATTTTGATACGAATTACATGATTATATGTGTATTTTCTACATATTTTTTTATACGTATTTACATTATTTAATGTGTATTTTGTTTATGTGTTTTTATACAAATTTACGTTATTATATGTGTATTTGTATAAATATTTTTATACAAATTTACATTATTTGATGTATTTTGTAAATATATATATATATATATATATATATATATATATATATATATATATATATATATATATATATATATATATATATATATATATATATATATATATATATATATATATATATATATATATATATATATATTTCAATTCAAATTTAGTTTATTTTATGTGTATTTTGTATATCTATTTTCATACAAATTTAACTACTTTTGTGTATTTTTGTATATAGTTTTATATAAATTTACGATATTTTATGTGTATTTTGCATATTTATTTTTATACAAATACATATTTATTTATTGGTATTTTGTTTATTCATTTTGATACGAATTTACATTATTTTATGTGTATTTTGTGTATATTTTTTTATACGTATTTACTTCATTTTATGTGTATTTTGTATATATATTTTTTATAGAAATCTACGTTATTTTATGTGTATTCGTATATATATTTTGAAACAAATTTCACATTGTTTTATATGTATTTTGCATATCAATATAAATTTACCTTATTGTATGTGCATTTTGTATATTTATTTTAATACAAATTTTAATTTTTTATGTCTTTTGGTATATATATTAAAAAAAATGCGTTATCTTATGGATATTTTGCTCCTTTATTTTCATACAAATTTACATTATTTTATTAATATTCTGTGTATTTATTTTGTTACGATTTTACATTATTCTAATTGGGTTTTGTATATATTTTTTTATACATATTTACATTACTTAATGTGTATTTTGTATATATATTTTATACAAATTTACGTTATTTTAAGTGTATTTGTTTATATATTTTCATTCAAATTTACATTATTTTATGTGTATTTTGTAAATGTATTTCAATACAAATTTACCTAATTTTTTGTGTATTTTGTATACTTATTTTCAAACAAATTTAAATTATTTTTGTGTATTTTTTATATAGTTTTATACAAATTTACGTTATTTTATGTGTATTTTGTATATCTATTTTCATACAAATACAAATTCTTTTATTGATATTTTGTTTATTTATTTTGACACGAATTTACATTATTTAATGTCTATTTTGTATATATATTTTTATACGTATTTACAGCATCTCAAGTGTATTTTGTATATATATTTCTATAGAAGTCTGCGATATTTTATGTGTATTCGTATATATATTTTGAAACAAATTTACATTGTTTTATGTGTATTTTGCATATTTTTTTTAATAAAAATTTACCTTATTGTATGTGCATTTTGTATATTAATTTTACTACAAATTTAATTATTGAATGTGTATTTATGTATATGTATTTTTATAGATATATGCTT
This sequence comes from Eriocheir sinensis, assembly GCF_024679095.1. Taxonomy (NCBI): domain Eukaryota; kingdom Metazoa; phylum Arthropoda; class Malacostraca; order Decapoda; family Varunidae; genus Eriocheir; species Eriocheir sinensis. Next base: position 501,551 of record NW_026110906.1, on the reverse strand, counting down.
TATTTTATTGGTATTTTGCATCTTTATTTTCATAAAAATTTAAATTATTTTATTGATATTTTGTGAATTTATTTTGATACGATTTTTCATTATTTTCTATGTGTATTTTGTATATATATTTAATACAATTGTACGTTATTTTATGTGTATTTGTTTTCATTTCATACAAATTTTCATTATTTTATGTGTATTTTGTACATGTACAAATTTGTACAAATTTAACTAATTATATGTTTTGTATATCAATTTTCACAAAAATTAAAATTATTTTTGTTTTTTTTTTTGTATATATTTTTATACAAATTTTCGTTATTTTATGTGTATTTTGTATATTTATTTTCCTACAAATATACGTTCTTTAACGGAATTTTGTTTGTTTATTTTGATACGAATTTACAGTATTTTAGGTGTATTTGGTATATATATTTTTATACTATTTACATCATTTTATATGTATTTTGTATGTACATTTTCATAGAAATTTACTCTATTTTATGTATTTTCGTATATATATTTTGATACAAATTTACATTATTGATGCGTATTTTGCATATGTATTTCAATACAAATTTACTTTATTGTATATGCATTTTGTATATTTATTTCAATACAAATTTAATTATTTCATATGTTTTTTTGTATATATATTTTTATGCATATATGCGTTATTATATGGGTATTTTGCATCTTTATTTTCATACAAATTTAAATTATTTTATTGATATTCTGTTTATTTATTTTGATACGATTTAACATTATTCTATGTGTATTTTGTATAACTATTTTTATACATATTTACATTATTTAATGTATATTTTGTATATATATTTTATCCAAATTTACGTTATTTTATGTGTATTTGTTTATATATTTTCATACAAATTTACATTATTTTATGTGTATTTTGTATATGTATTTTAATACAAATTTGCCTAACTTTATGTGTATTTTGCATATCTATTTTCAAACAAATTTAAATTATTTTTGTGTATTTTTGTATTTATTTTTATACAAATTTTTGTTATTTTATTTGTATTTTGTATATATATTTTCCTACAAATATACATTCTTTTATTGGAATTTCGTGTATTTAATTTTTTACGAATTTACATTATTTTATGTGTATTTTGTATATATATTTTTCTACGTATTTACATTATTTTATGTGTATTTTGTATATATATTTTAATAAAAATTTACATTATTTTATTGAGTGTATTCCTACTTATTTTGATAAAATTTTTATACAAATTCATGTTATTTTATGTGTATTTGTATATATATTTTCATACAAATTTATATTATTTTACTGGTATTTTTACATATTTTTCATTACAAATTTACCTTATTTTATGATTATTTTGTATATTTATTTCATTCAATTTTAAATTATTTTATGTGTATATTTGTATTTGTATTTACGTAATTTTATGTGTATTTTCTATATATATTTTCATCAAAAATTACATTATTTTATTGGTATTTTCTTTATTTAACTCGATACGAATTTAGATTTTTTCATAGGTATTTTGTATACATATGTTTATACTCATTTACATTATGTAATGTGTGTTTTGTATATATTTTTTAATGCAAATTTATTTTATGTCCATTTATGTACATATATTTTTATAGAAATTTATTTATTTTGTGTATTTTGTATATGTTTTCTCATAAAAATTTACATTATTTTATTGGTATTTTGTTTATTTATTTTTATACGAATTACATGATTATATGTGTATTTTGTATATATTTTTTTATACGTAATTACATTATTTAATGTGTATTTTGTTTATATATTTTTATATAAAATTTACGTAATTATATGTGTATTTGTAAAAATATTTTGACACAAATTTACTTTATTTTAGGTATTTTGTACATATTTTTCAATTCAAATTAATCTTATTTTGTGTGTATTTTGTATATCTATTTTCATACAAATTTAATTACTTTTGTGTATCTTTATATTTTGTTTTATATAAATTTACCTTATTTTATGTGCATTTTGTATATTTATATTTATACAAATACACATAAAATAAATTAGATTTACATAATTATATGTATTTTTATAAATATTTTGATACAAATTTACATTATTTTATGTATTTTGTATATACATTTCAATTCAAATTTAGCTTATTTTATCTGTATTTTGTGTATCTATTTTCATACGAATTTAATTACTTCTGTGTATTTTATATATAGCTTTATACAAATTTACGTTATTTTATGTGTATTTTGTATATTTATATTTATACAAATACACATTCTTTTATTTTTATTTTGTTTATTTATTTTGATACGAATTTACATTATTTTATGTGTATTTTGTATACATTTTCTTATACGTATTTACTTCATTTTATGTGTATTTTGTATATATATTTTTATACAAATCTACGTTATTTTATGTGTATTCGTATATATATTTTGAAACAAATTTACATTGTTTTATATGTATTTTGCATATATATTTCAATACAGATTTACATTATTGTATGTGTATTTTGTATATTTATTTTAATACAAATTAATTTTTTCATGTGTATTTTGGTATATATATTTTTATAAAAAATGCGTTATTTAATAGGTATTTTGCATCTTCATTTTCATACAAATTTACATTGTTTTATTAATATTCTGTGTATTTATTTTGATACGCTTTTACATTATTCTATTTGTGTTTTGTATATATTTTTTTATACATATTTACATTATTTAATGTGTATTTTGTATATTTTAAAACAAATTTACGTTATTTTATGCGCATCTGTTAAAATATTTTGATACAAATTTACATTATTTTATGTATTTTGTATATATATTTCAATACAAACTTAGTTTATTTTATGAATATTTTGTATATCTATTTTCATTCGTATCAAAATAAATAAACAAAACAGCAATAAAATAAATTAAATTTGTATTAGAAAACATATACAAATGCACATAAAATAAAGTAAATTTCCATAAAAATATATATACAAAACACACATTAAATAATGTAAATGCGTACATAAAATAACCTAAATTTGTGTAAAACTATATACAAAAATACACAAAAATATTTAAAATTTGTAAGAAAAGAAATATACAAAATACTCATAAAATAATGTAAATTTGTATGAAAATAAAAATGCAAAATATCCATAAAATAAAGCATATTTTTTTAAAAATACATATACAAAAATACATATAGCATAATTAAATTTGTATTAAGATTAATATACAAAATGCATATACAATAAGGTAAATTTGTAGTGAAATACATATACAAAATACACATAAAATAATGTAAATTTGAATGAAAATATATAAACAAATACACTTAAAATATCGTAAATTTGTATAAAATATATATGCAAGATACACATTAAATAATGTAAATGTGTATAAAAAAATATACAAAAAAGAAATAGAATAATGTAAAATCCTATCAATATAAATACACAGAATATCAATAAAATAATGTAAATTTGTATGAAAAGGAAGATGCAAAATTCCCAGAAAATAGCGTATTATTTATAAAAATATATATACCAAAATACACATAAAATATTTAAATTTGTATTAAAATAAATATACAAAATGCATATACAGTAAAGTAAATATGTATTGAAAGAGATATTCAAAAAAACATTTAAAACAAAGTAAATTTGTTTCAAAATATATATACGAATACACATAAAATAACGTAGATTTCTATAGAAATATATATACAAAATACACATGAAATTATGTAAATACGTATAAAAATATATATACAAAATACATATCTAGGTAAATTCGTGTCAAAATAAATAAACAAAATATCATGAAAAGAATGTGTATTTGTATGAAAATAAATAATAGATAATAAATTTGTATGAAATATATATGCAAGATACACATTAAATAATGTAAATATGTATAAAAAAAATATATACAAAAAACAAATAGAATAATGTGAAATTGTATCAAAATAAATACACCGAATATTAATAAAATAATGTAAATTTGTATGAAAATAAAGATGCAAAATTCCCATTAAATAGCGCATTTCTTATAAAAATATATCTACCAAAATATACATAAAATATTTAATTTTGTATTAAAATAAATATACAAAATGCACATACAATAAGGTAAACTTATATTGAAAGAGATATGCAAAAATACATATAAAACAATGTAAATTTGTTTCAAAATATATATACGAATACACATAAAATAACGTAGATTTCTATAAAAATATATATACAAAATACACATAAAATTAGGTAAATACGTATAAAAATAGATATACAAAATACACATAGAATAATGTAAAATTGTTTAAAAAAAAAACAGAATATAAATAAAATAATGTAAATTTGTATGAAAATAAAAATGCAAAATACCCATAAAATAAAGCATATTTTTTTAAAAATACATATACAAAAATACATATAGCATAATTAAATTTGTATTAAAATTAATATACAAAATCCATATACAATAAGGTAAATTTGTATTGAAAAAATATGCAAAATACACATAAAAAAGTGTAAGTTTATTTGAAAATCTATTTACGAATACTCATAAATCAACGTAGATTTCTATAGAAATATATATAAAATACATCAAATGATGTAAATACGTATATATATATATATATATATATATATATATATATATATATATATATATATATATATATATATATATATATATATATATATATATATATATATATATATATATATATATATATATATATATATATATAAAATACACATTAAATAATGTAAATTCGCGTCAAAATAAATAAACAAAATATTAATAGAAGAATGTGTATTTGTATGAAAATAGATATACAATATACACATAAAATCACCTAAATTTGTATAAAACTATATACAAAAATACACAAAAATAATTTTAATTTGTATGAAAATAAATATACAAAATACACATAAAATTAGGTAAATTTGTATTGAAATACATTTACAAAATACACATAAAATAATGTAAATTTGAATGAAAATATATAAACAAATACACTTAAAATAACGTAAATTTGTATAAAATATATATAAAAAATAAACATTAAATAATATAAATATGTATAAAAAAATATATACAAAACACAAATAGAATAATATAAAATCGTATCAAAATAAATACACAGAATATTAATAAAATAATGTAAATTTGTATGAAAATTAAGATGCAAAATACCCATAAAATAACGCATTTTTTATAAAAATATATATACTAAGACACCCATAAAATATTTGAATTTGTATTAAAATAAATATACAAAATGGACATACAATAAGGTAAATTTGTATTGAAATAGATATGCAAAATACATATAAAACCATGCAAATTTTTTTCAAAATATATATACGAATACACATAAAATAACGTAGATTTCTATGAAAATAAATATACAAAATACACATAAAATAATGTAAACTCGTATGAAAATAAATAAAGTAAATACTAATAAAAGAATGTGTATTGTATAAATACAAATTTACAAAACACAAATAAAATAACGTAAATTTATATAAAACTATATGCAAAAATACACAAAAGTAATTAAATTTGTGTGGAAATAGATATACAAAATACATGTGTATTTTGTATATTTATTTTCATACAAATTGAAATAATTTTTGTTTATTTTTTTATATATTTTCATACAAATTTTCGTTATCTTATGTGTATTTTGTACATTTATTTTTTCTACAAATATACGTTCTTTTATCTGAATTTTTTTATTGAATTTGAAACGAATCTACCTTACTTTGTATATCTATTTTCATACAAATTAAAATAATTGTGTGTATTTTTGTATATAGTTTAATATAAATCTACGTTATTTTATGTGTATTTTGTATATTTATATTTATACAAATACACATTCTTTTATTGGTATTTTTTTATTTATTTTGATACGAATTTACATTATTTTATGTGTATTTTGTATACATTTTTTTATACGTATTTACTTCATTTTATGTGTATTTTGTATATATATTTTTATAGAAATCTACGTTATTTTATGTGTATTCGTATATATATTTTGAAACAAATTTACATTGTTTTATATGTATTTTCCATATCTATTTCAATACAAATTTACCTTATTGTATGTGTTTTTTATATATTTATTTTAATAGAAATTTATTTTTTATGTGTATTTTGGTATATATATTTTTATAAATAAATAAAACGCGTTATTTTATGGGTATTTTGGCTCTTTATTTTCATACAAATTTACATTATTTTATTAATATTCTGTGTATTTATTTTGATACGATTTTACATTATTCTATTTGTGTTTTGTATATATTTTTTTATACAAATTTACGTTATTTTAGGTGTATTTGTTTATGTCTAATCATTCAAATTTACATTATTTTATGTGTATTTTGTATATGTATTTCAATACAAATCTAACTAATTTTATATGTATTTTGTATATTTATTTTCATAAAAATTTAAAATATTTTTGTGTATTTTTGTATATAGTTTGATACAAATTTAGGTTATTTTATGTGTATTTTGTATATCTATTTTCATACAAATACACATTCTTTTATTGATATTTTGTTTATTTATTTTGACGCGAATTTACAGTATTTAAAGTGTATTTTGTATATATATTTTTATACGTATTTACATAATTTCATGTGTATTTTGTATATATATTCCTATAGAAATCAACGTTATTTTATGTGTATTCGTATATATATTTTGAAACGAATTTACACTGTGTATTTTTCAATACAAATTTACCTTATTGTATGTGCATTTTGTATATTAATTTTAATACAAATTTAATTATTCTATGTGTATTTTTGTATATGTATTTAAAAAAAATGATTTATTTAATGGGTATTTTGCATCTTTATTTTCATACAAATTTAAATTATTTTATTGATATTCTGTGTACTTATTTTGATACGATTTTACATTATTCTATGTATAACAAAAATAAATACAGAATACACAAAAATAGATATGCAAAATACATATAAACAATGTAAATTTGTTTCAAAATATATATATACGAATACACATGAAATAAGGTAGATTTCTATAAAAATATATATACAAAATACACATAAAATTAAGTAAATACATATAAAAAATGTATACAAAATACATTTAAAATAATGTAAATAAGTATCAAAATAAATAAACAAAATACCAATAAAAGAATGTGTATTTGTATAAATATATATATACAAAATATACATTAAATAATATAAATTTGTTTAAAACTATAAAAAATACACATGAAATGATGTAAATACGTAAATACACAAAATACACATAAAATTATGTAAATTTGAATGAAAATACATAAACAAATACACTTAAAATAACGTAAATTTGTATTAAAAAATATGTACAAAACACAAATAGAATAATGTAAAATCGTATCAAAATAAATACACAGAATATTAATAAAATAATGTAAATTTGTATGAAAATAAAGAATCAAAATACCCATAAAATAAGGCATTTTTTTTATTTATAAAAATATATATACCAAAATACACATCAAAAAATAAAATTTGTATTAAAATAAATATAGAAAAAACACATATAATAAGGTAAATTTGTATTGAAATAGATATGCAAAATACATATAAAACAATGTAAATTTGTTTCAAAATATATATACGAATACACATAAAATTACGTAGATTTCTATAAAAATATATATACAAAATACACATAAAATGAAGTAAATACGTATAAAAAAAGGTATACAAAATACACATAAAACAATGTAAACTCGTATCAAAATAAATAAACAAAATACTAATAAAAGAATGTGTATTGTATAAATATAAATATACAAAATAGAAATAAAATAACGTAAATTTACATAAAACTATATGCAAAAATACACAAAAGTAATTAAATTTGTGTGAAAATAGATATACAAAATACATGTGTATTTTGTATATTTATTTTCATACAAATTGAAATAATTTTTGTTTATTTTTTTACATATTTTCATACAAATTTTCGTTATTTTATGGTTATTTTGATTATTTTTTTTTCTACAAATATACGTTCTTTTCTCTGAATTTTGTTTATTGAATTTGAGACGAATTTACCTTATTTTGTATATCTATTTTCATATAAATTAAAATACTTCTGTGTATTTTTGTATATAGTTTTATATAAATTTACGTTATTTTATGTGTATTTTGTATATTTATATTTATACAAATACACATTCTTTTATTGGTATTTTGTATATTTATTTTGATACGAATTTACATTATTTTATGTGTATTTTGTATACATTTTTTTATACGTATTTACTTCATTTTATGTGTATTTTGTATATATATTTTTTTAGAAATCAACGTTATTTTATGTGTATTCGTATATATATTTTGAAACAAATTTACATTGTTTTATAAGTATTTTGCATATATATTTCAATACAAATTTAACTTATTGTATGTGTTTTTTATATATTTATCTTAATTCAAATTTATTTTTTTATGTGTATTTTGGCATATATATTTTTATAAATAAAAAAATGCGTTATTTTATGGGTATTTTTCCTCTTTATTTTTATACAAATTTACATTATTTTATTAATATGCTGCGTATTTATTTTGATACGATTTTACATTATTCTATTTGTGTTTTGTATATATTTTTTTAATACAAATTTACATTATTTTAAGTGTATTTGTTTATGTTTTTTCATTCAAATTTACATTATTTTATGTGTATTTTGTATATGTATTTCAATATAAATTTACTTAATTTTATGTGTATTTTGTATATTTATTTTCATACAAATTTAAAAAAAAATTGTGTATTTTTGTTTATAGTTTGATACAAATTTAGGTTATTTTATGTGTATTTTGTATATCTATTTTCATACAAATACACATTCTTTTATTGATATTTTGTTTATTTATTTTGACGCGAATTTACAGTATTTAATGTGTATTTTGTATATATATTTTTATACGTATTTACATCATTTCATGTGTATTTTGTAAAGTTTTAAACAAATTTATATTATTTAATGTGTATTTTGTATATATATATTTATACAAATACACATTCTTTTATTGGTATTTTGTCTATTTATTTTGATACTAATTTACATTATTTTATGTGTATTTTGTATACATTTTTTATACGTATTTACTTAATTTTATGTGTATTTTGTATATATATTTTTATAGAAATCTACCTTATTTCATGTGTATTCGTATATATAATTTTGAAACAAATTTACATTGTTTATATGTATAATTAAATTTGCATTAAAATTAATATACAAAATGCGTATATAATAAGGTAAATTTGTATTGAAAAAAATATGCAACATACATGTTTACTCATACAAATTTATATTATTTTATTGGTACTTTGTTTATTTATTTTGATACGAATTACATGATTATATGTGTATTTTGTACATATTTTTTTATACGTATTTACATTATTTAATGTGTTTTTTCTTTATATATTTTCATACAAATTTACGTTATTATATGTGTATTTGTATCAATATTTTGATACAAATTTACTTTATTTCATGTATTTTGTATATATATTTCAATTCAAATTTAGCTTATTTTGTGTGTATTTTGTATATATTTTCATACAAATTTAATTACTTCTGTGTAATTTTGTATATAGTTTTATATAAATTTACGTTATTTTATGTGTATTTTGTATATTTATATTTATACAAATACACATTCTTTAATTGGAATTTTGTTTATTTATTTTGATACGAATTTACATTATTTTACGTGTATTTTGTATACATTTTTTTATACGTATTTACCTCATTTTATGTGTATTTTGTATATATATTTTTATAGAAATGTACGTTATTTTATGTGTATTGGTATATATATTTTGAAACAAATTTACATTGTTTTATATGCATTTTGCATATCTATTTCAATACAAATTTACCTTATTGTATGTGTTTTTTGTGTATTTATTTTAATACAAATTTAATTTTTTGATGTGTATTTTGGTATATATATTTTTATAAATAAAAAAAATGCGTTATTTTATGGGTATTTTGCTTCTTTATTTTCATAAAAATTTACTTTATCTTATTAATATTCTGTGTATTTATTTTGATACGATTTTACATTATTCTATTTGTGTTTTGTACATATTTTTTTATACAAATTTACGTTATTTTAAGTGTATTTGTTTATGTATTTTCATTCAAATTTACATTATTTTATGTGTATTTTGTGTATGTATTTCAATACAAATTTACCTAATTTTATGTGTATTTTGTATATTTATTTCCATACAAATTTAAATATTTTTGTGTATTTTTGTATATAGTTTGATACAAATTTAGGTTATTTTATGTGTATTTTGTATATCTATTTTCATACAAATACACATTCTTTTATTGATATTTTGTTTATTTATTTTGACGCGAATTTACAGTATTTAATGTGTATTTTGTATATATATTTTTATACGTATTTACATCATTCGCGTCAAAATAAATAAACAAAATATCAATAAAAGAATGTGTATTTGTGTGAAAATAGATATACAAAATACACATAAAATAACCTAAATTTTTATCAAACTATATACAAAAATAAACAAAAATATTTTAAATATGTATATAAATAAATATACAAAATACACATAAAATTAGGTAAATTTGTATTGAAATACATACACAAAATACACATAAAATAATGTAAATTTGAATGAAAATACATAAAGAAATACACTTAAAATAACGTAAATTTGTATAAAAAAAATATGCAAAAAAATTATTAAATAATGTAAATATGTATAAAAATATATATACAAAACACAAGTAGAATAATAAAAATCGTATCATAATAAATACACAGAATGCAAATAAAATAATGTAAATTTGTATGAAAATAAAGATCCAAAATACCCATAAAATAACCCATTTTTTATAAATATACAAAATACACATGAAAGCATGTAAATACGTATAAATATATATATATATATATATATATATATATATATATATATATATATATATATATATATATATATATATATATATATATATATACAAAATACACATTAAATAATGTAAATTCGCGTCAAAATAAATAAACAAAATATCAGTAAAAGAATGTGTATTTGTATGAAAATAAATATACAAAATACACATAAGATAACATAAATTTGTAGAAAACTATATTCAAAAATACACAAAAATAATTTAAATTTGTATGAAAATAAATATACAAAATACACATAAAATTAGGTAAATTTGTATTGAAATACATATACAAAATACACATAAAATAACGTGAATTTGAATGAAAATACATAAACAAATACACTTAAAATAACGTAAATTTGTATCAAATAAATATACAAAAAAAACATTAAATAATGTAAATATGTATAAAAAAATATATACAAAACACAAATAAAATAATGTAAAATCGTATCAAAATTAATACAGAAAATATTAATAAAATAATGTAAATTTGTATGAAAATTCAGATGCAAAATACCCATAAAATAACGCATTTTTTATAAAAATATATATATACGAAAAAACATAAAATATTTGATTTTGTATTAGAGTAAATAGATATACAAAATACACATAAAATAAGCTAAATTTGAATTGAAATATATATACAAAATACATAAAATAATGTAAATTTGTATCAAAATACCTATACAAATACACATATAATAACGTAAATTTGTATAAAAATATATAAACAAAATACACATTAAATAATGTAAATACGTATAAAAAAATGTAAAAAATACACAAATAATCATGTAATTCGTATCAAAATAAATAGACAAAATACCAATAAAATAATGTAAGTTTCTATGAGAAAACATATACAAAATACACATAAATAACGCAAATATCAATAAAAATATATATAATATAATATATTTTTATACATATTCAAAATATTTAATGTATATTTTGTATATATATTTTATCCAAATTTACGTGATTTTATATGTATTTGTTTATATATTTTCATACAAATTAACATTATTTTATGTGAGTTTTGTATATGTATTTCAATACAAATTTGCCTAACTTTATGTGTATTTTGCATATCTATTTTCAAACAAATTTAAATTATTTTTGTGCATTTTTGTATATATTTTTATACAAATTTTAGTTATTTTATTTGTTTTTTGTATATATATTTTCCTACAAATATACATTCTTTTATTGGAATTTTGTGTATTTAATTTTTTACGAATTTACATTATTTTATGTATATTTTGTATATATATTTTTCTACGTATTTACACTATTTTATGTGTATTTTATATATACATTTTCATAACAATTTACGTTATTTTATTGTGTGTATTCGTATATATTTTGAAACAAATTTTATACAAATTCATGTTATTTTATGTGTGTTTGTATATATATTTTCATACAAATTTATATTATTTTATGTGTATTCTTACATATATTTTATTACAAATTTACCTTATTTTATGTTTATTTTGTATATTTATTTCATTCAATTTTAAATTATTTAATGTGTATATTTGTATTTGTATTTAGGTTATTTTATCTGTGTTTTCTATATATATTTTTATCCAAAATTACATTATTTTATTGTTATATTCTTAATTTAACTCGATACGAATTTAGATTATTTCATAGGTATTTTGTATACATATTTTTATACTCATTTACATTATCTAATGTGTGTTTTGTGTATATTTTTTTTATGCAAACTAATTTTATGTGCATTTTTGTACATATATTTTTATAGAAACTGAAAACGTTTTTTTATTTGTATTTTGTATATGTTTTCTCATACAAATTTACATTATTTAATTAGTTTTTTGTTTATCTATTTTGATACGAATGACTTGATTATTTGTGTATTTTGTAAATTTTTTTTATACGTATTTACATTACTTAATGTGTATTTTGTTTATATATTTTTTTTACAAATTTACGTTATTATATGTGTATTTGTTAAAAATATTTTGAAACGAATTTACTTTATTTTATGTATTTTGTATATATATTTCAATTCAAATTTAGCTTATTTTGTGTGTATTTTGTATATCTATTTTCATACAAATTTAATTACTTCTGTGTATTTTTGTATATAGTTTTATACAAATTTACGTTATTTTATGTGCATTTTGTATATTTATATTTATACAAATACACATTCTCTTATTGGTATTTTGTTTATTTATATTTATACGAATTTACATTATTTTATGTGTATTTTGTATACATTTTTGATTCGTATTTACTTAATTTTATTTGAATTTTGTATATATATATTTATAGAAATCTACGTTATTTAATGTGTATTCGTATATATATTTTGAAACAAATTTACATTGTTTTATATGTTTTTTGCATATCTATTTCAATACAAATTTAACTTATTGTATGTGCATTTTGTATATTTATTTTAATACAAATTCAAATATTTTATGTGTATTTTGGTATATATAATTTTATAAAAGTATTTTGCTTCTTAGTTTTCATACAAATGTACATTATTTCATTAATATTCTGTGTATATATTTTGATACGATTTTATATTATACTATTTGTCTTTTGTATATATTTTTTTATACATATTTTCATTATTTAATGTGTATTTTTTATATATATATTTTAGACAAATTAACGTTATTTTAAGTGTATTTGTTTATATAATTTCATTTAAATTTACATTATTTTAAGTGTATTTTGTATATGTATTTCAATACAAATTTACCTAATTTTATGTGTATTTTGTATATTTCTTTTCATACAAATTTAAATTATTTTTGTGTTTTTTTTGTCTATACATATAGAGTAAATTTCTATGAAAATTGAGATTCAAAATACATATAAAATTATGTAAATAAGTATAAAAATATATATATCAAATACACCTAAAAAAACGAAAATTCGTATCAAAATAAATAAACAAAATTCCGATAAAAGAACGTATATTTGTAGGAAAATAAATATACAAAATACACATAAAATTACGAAAATTTGAATAAAAATCTATACAAAAAAACAAAAAAATAAATTTCAATTTGTATGAAAATAGATATACAAAATATACATAGAATAATATAAAATCGTATCAAAATAAATACACAGAATATCAATAAAATAATGTAATTTTGTATGAAAATAAAGATGCAAAATACCCATAAAATAAAGCATTTTTTTTTAAATACATATACAAAAATACACATAGAATAATTAAATTTGTATTAAAATTAATATACAAAATGCACGTACAATAAGGTAAATTTGTATTGAAAAAATATACAAAAAGCACATAAAACAATGCATATTTGTTTCAAAATATACAAACGAATAAACATAAAATAACGTATATTTCTATAGAAATATATATACAAAATACACATGAAATGACGTAAATACGTATAAAAATATATATACACAATACACATTAAATAATGTAGATTTGCATCAAAATATATAAACAAAATATCAATAAAAGAATGTGTATTTGTATGAAAATAGATATACAAAATACAAATGAAATATTGTAAATTTTTAAAATAAATAATTTAAATTTGTATAAAAATATATATACAAAATACACATAAAACTAGTTAAATTTCTATTGAAATACATATACAAAATACACATAAAATAATGTAAATTTGAATGAAAATATATAAACAAATACACTTAAAATAACGTAAATTTGTATGAAATATATATAGAAAATACACATTAAATAATGTAAATATGTATAAAAAATATATACAAAAGACAAATAGAATAATATAAAATAGTATCAAAATAAATACACAGAATATTAATAAAATTATGTAAATTTGTATGAAAATAAAGATGCAAAATACCCATAAAACAACGAATTTTTTATGAAAATATATATACCAAAATACACCTAAAATATTTAAATTTGTATAACAATAAATATACAAAATGCACATACAATAAGGTAAATTTGTATTGAAATAGATATGCAAAATACACATAAAGCAATGTAAATTTGTTTCAAAATATATATACGAATACACATAAAATAACGTAGATTTCTATAAAAATATATATACAAAATACATATAAAATGAAGTAAATACGTATAAGAAAATGTATACAAAATACACATAAAATAATGTAAATTCGTATCAAAATAAATAAACTAAATGCCAATAAAAGAATGTGCACTTGTATAAATATAAATATACAAAACACACATAAAATAACGTAAAATTGTATAAAACTATATAAAAAAATAAACAAAAATAATTAAATTTGTGTGAAAATAGATATACAAAAGACATAAAATAAGCTAAATTTGAATTGAAATAAATATAGAAAATACATCAAATAATGTAAATTTGTATCAAAATATATATTCAAATACACATATAATAACGTAAATTTGTATAATAATATATAAACAAAATACACATTAAATAATGTAAATACGTATAAAAGATATGTACGTAATGTAAAAATTTATAAAATTAAAGATGCAAAATACCCATAAAATAACTCATATTTAAAAATAAATAAATACAAAAATACACATTAAATAATTGAATTTGTGTTAAAATAAATATACAAAATACAATATGCAAAAAACACATAAAATAATGAAATTTTTAATCAAAATATATACGAATACACACAATAAAATTACGTAAATTTTTATGAAAATATATATACAAAATACACATAAAATAATATATATATATATATATATATATATATATATATATATATATATATATATATATATATATATATATATATATATATATATATATATATATATATATACAAAATACACATAAAATAATGTAAATTCGTATCAAAATAAATAAACAAAATTTCCTCTAAAAGAATGTATATTTGTAGGAAAATATATATACAAAATACAAATAAAATAACAAAATTTGTATAAAAATATATACAAAAATACACACAAAAAAAATTAAATTTGTTTGAAAATAGATATGCAAAGTACACATGAATTTAGGCAAATTTTTATTGAAATACATATACAAAATACACATAAAATAATGTAAATTTGTATGAAACTATATAAACAAATACACATAAGATAACGTAAATTTCCATAAAATATATGAACAAAATATACATTAAATAATGTAAATATGTCTAAAAACATATATACAAAATACACAGAATAACGTAAAATCGTATCAAAATAAATAAACAGACTATCAATAAAATAATGTAAATTTGTATGAAAATAAAGATGCAAAATACCCATATAATAACGCATATTTGTTTAAAAATATATATACAAAAATACACATAAAATAATTAAATTTGTATCAAAATAAATATACAAAAGGCACATACAATAAAGAAAATTTGTATTGAAACAGATATGCGAAATACACATAAAGAATGTAAATTTGTATCAAAATATATATACGAATACACATAAAATAAATTTCTATAAAAATATATATTAAAAATACATATAAAATTATGTAAATAAGTATAAAAAAAAAATATATATATATATATATATATATATATATATATATATATATATATATATATATATATATATATATATATATATATATATATATATATATATATATATATATATATATATATATATATATATATATATATATATATATATATATATATAGATATACACATAAGTAATGTAAATTCATATAAAAAATATACAAAATACACATAAAATAATGTAAATTCATATACAAAATTCCAATAAAGAATGTGTTTTGTATAAATATATATACAAAATACACATAAAATAACGTAAATTTATATAAACTATATACAAAAATACAGAAGTATTTTAATTTGTATGAAAATATATATATAAAATAAAAATCGTTTCAAATTCAATAAACAAAATTCAGATAAAAGAACGTATATTTGTTGAAAAAATAAATATACAAAATACACATAATATAACGAAAATTTGTATGAAAATATATAAAAAAATAAAGAAAAATAATTTCAATTTGTATGAAAATAAATATACAAAATACACATGTATTTTGTATATCTATTTTCACACAAATTTTTTTACTTTTGTATATTTTTCCATATAGTTTTATATAAATTTACGTTATTTTATTTGTATTTTGTATATTTATATTTATACAATACACATTCTTTTATTAGTATTTTGTTTATTTATTTTCATACGAGTTTACATTATTTTATGAGTATTTTGTATACCTTTTTTTATACGTATTTACTTCATTTTATGTGTATTTTGTATATTTATTTTCATAGAAATCTACGTTATTTTATGTGTATTCGTATATATATTTTGAAAAAAATTTAAACGTGATTTTATATGAATTTTGCATATCTATTTCAATACAAATTTACCTTATTGTATGTGCATTTTGTATATTTAATTTTCATACAAATTCAACTATTTGATGTGTGGTTTGGTATCTCTATTATTTATAAAAATGCGTTATTTTATGGGTATTTTGCATCTTAATTTTCATACAAATTTACATTATTTTATTAATATTCTGTGTATTTATTTTGATACGATTTTATATTATTCTATGTGTGTTTTGTATATATTTTTTTATACATATTTACATTATTTAATGTGTATTTTTTATATATATTTTATACAAATTTACGTTATTTTTAGTGTATTTGTATATATTTTCATTCAAATTTACATTATTTTATATGTATTTTGTAAATGTATTTCAATACAAATTTACCTAATTTTATGTGTATTTTGTATATTTATTTTCATACAAATTAAAATTATTTTTGTGTATTTTTGTATATATATTTTA
This sequence comes from Eriocheir sinensis, assembly GCF_024679095.1. Classification (NCBI taxonomy): domain Eukaryota; kingdom Metazoa; phylum Arthropoda; class Malacostraca; order Decapoda; family Varunidae; genus Eriocheir; species Eriocheir sinensis. The sequence goes on along the minus strand of NW_026110906.1, from coordinate 483,716 downwards.
TAAGAAATTTAGGTGATTTTATGTGAATTTTGTATATCTATTTTATACAAATTCTATATTATTTTTATACGTGTTTACATCATTTGATGTGTATTTTCTATATATATTTCTATAGAAATCTAAGTTGATTTTATGAGTATTCGTATATAGATTTTGATATAAATTTACACTGTTTTATATGTATTTTGCATATTTTTTCAATACAAATTCCTTATTGTATATGCATTTTGTATATTAATTTTAATACAAATTTAATTATGCTATGTGTATTTTTATATATATTTTATAAAAATGGTTTATTTTCTGGGATTTTTGCATTTTATTTTCATACAAATTTACATTATTTTATTTATATTCTGTTTATTTTTAAAACAATTTTACATTATTCTATGTGTTTTTGTATATCTATTTTTTATATTTACCTAATTTTATGTGTATTTTGTATATATATTTTATAGAAATATACGTTATTTTATGTGTATTCGTATATATATTTTGAAACAAATTTACATTATTTTATATGTATTTTGCATATCTCTTTCAATACAAGTTTACCTTATTGTATGTGCATTTTGTATATTTATTTCAATACAAATTTAAATATTTTATGTGTATTTTTATATATATTTTTATACAAATTTAGTTATTTATGTACGCATTTACATTATTTAATGTGTGTTTTGTATATATATTTTTATGCAAATTTACTTTTCTTTTAATGTGCATTTTGTACATATATTTTTTAGAAATTTGCGTTATTTTATGTATATTTTATGTTTTCTTCATAAATTTACATTATTTTATTGCTATTTTGTTTATTTATTTTGATACGAATGAAAATAGATATACAAAATATACATAAAATAAAACTATATTTGTATTGAAATATATATACAAAACATAATATAATGTAAATTTGTATCAATATATTTTAATAGTTGCATAAAATAACGTAAATTTGTTTTAAAATATATAAACAAACACAAATAAAATAACGTATATTTGTATTAAATATATATTCAAAATAAACATTAAATAATTTAAATATGTATAAAAAAAATATACAAAACATAAATTGAAAAATGTAAAATCGTATCAAAATATATACACAGAATATTAATAAAAAATGTAAATTTGTATGAAAATTAAGTTGCAAAATACCTATAAAATAACGCATTTTTATAAAATTGATACCAAAATACACATAAAATATTTGAATTTGTATTAAAATAAATATACAAAATGCACATAATAAGGTAAATTTGTATTGAAATAGATATGCAAAATACATTTAAAATAATGTAAATTTGTTTCAAAATATATATACGAATACACATAAATAACGTAGATTTCTATAAAAGTACATATACAAAATACACATAATATTAAGTAAATACAATTAAAAAATGTATACAAATGTAAATTCGTATAAATGTAAATAAACAACATACCATTAAAAGAATGTGTATTTGTATAAATATAAATATACAAAATGCACATAAAATAACGTAAATTTATATAAAACTATATACATAAAATAACGGAAATTTCTATAAAATATATGTAAAAACGAATATAAAATAAATTTGCATAAAAATATATATACAAAACACACTTTAGATAATGTAAATGAGTATAAAAATATGTATACAAAATACCTATGAAATAATCTAAATTCGTATCGAATTAAATTAAGAAAATACCAATAAAATAATGTAATTTTGGATGAAAATATATATACAAAATACACATAAAATAACCTAATTACAAATACAAATATACACATAAAATAATTTAAAATTGAATGAAATAAATATACAAAATATACATAAAATAAGGTAAATTTGTAAATAAAATATGAAAAAATACACATAAAATGATATAAATTTGAATGAAAATATATATACAAATACACATTAAATAACATGAATTTGTAAAAATTTGTATCAAAATATATACTTATACACACAATAAAATAACGTAATTTTTTTTATGAAAATGTATATACAAAATACATATAAAATAATTTAAATATGTATGAAAATATATAAACAAATACACATAAAATAATGTAAATTTGGATAAAATATATATACAAAATGAACATTAAATAATGTAAATATGTATAAAAAAAATATATACCAAAAACACATAGAATAATGTTAAATCGTATCAAAATAAATAAAGATAATATCAATAAAATATTGTAAATTTGTATGAAAATAAAGATGCAAAATGCACGTACAATAAAGTAAATTTGTATTGAAATAGATATGCAAAATACGCATTAATAATGTAAATTTGTATCAAAATATATATACGAATACTCATAAAATAGAGTAGATTTCTATGAAAATATACATACAAAATAGATATACAAAATACACATATAACTAGTTAAATTTGTATTTAAATACATGTACAAAAAACACATAAAATAATGTAGATTTGTAAGAAATGAAAACAAATACATTTTATATAAAATATATATACAAAATACACATAAAACAATGTAAAATCATATCATAATAAATACACAGAATATATCAATAAAATAATGTAAATTTGTATGAAAATAAAGATGCAAAATACCCATAAAATAAAGCATATTTTTTATTAAAATACATATACGAAAATACACATAGATTAATCAAATTTGTATTAAAATTAATATACAAAATGCACATACAATAAGGTAAATTTGTATTGAAAAAATATGCAAAATACACATAGAACTATGTAAATTTGTTTCAAAATATATATACGAATACATATAAAATAACGCAGATTTCTATAGAAATATATATACAAAATACACTTGGAAATAATGTAAATACGTATAAAATATATATACAAAATACACATTAAATAATGTTAATTCGTGTCAAAATAAATAAACAAAATATCATGAAAAGAATGTGTATTTGTATGAAAATAGATATACAAAATTCACATAAAATAACCTAAATTTGTATAAAACTATAAACAAAAATACACAAAAATAATTTAAACTTGTATGAAAATAAATATACAAAAAACATATAAAATTAGGTAAATTTGTATTGAAATACATATACAAAATACACATAAAATAATGTAAATTTGAAAGAAAATATATAAAAATATATAGACTTAAAATAACGTAAATTTGTATCAAATATATATACGAATACACATAAAATAACGTAGATTTCTATAAAAATACATATACAAAATACACATAAAATTAAGTAAATACGTATAAAAAAATGTATACAAAATACACATAAAATAATGTAAATTCGTATAAATGTAAATAAACAATACACCAATAAAAGAATGTGTATTTGTATAAATATAAATATACAAAATGCACATATAATAACGTAATTTTATATAAAACTATATACATAAACTAACGCAAATTTGCATAAAAAAATATATACAAAACACATATTAGATAATGTAAATGAGTATAAAAATATGTATACAAAATACCTATGAAATAATCTAAATTCGTATCGAACTAAATTAAGAAATACCAATAAAATAATGTAATTTTGAATGAAAATATATATACAAAATACACATAAAATAGCTTAAATACAAATACAAATATACACATAAAATCATTTAAAATTGAATGAAATAAATATACAAAATAAACATAAAATAAAGTAAATTTGTAATGAAATATATGATAAAATACACATAAAATAATATAAATTTGTATGAAAATATATATACAAATAAACATTAAATAACATGAATTTGTATAAAATTTGTATCAAAATATATACTTATACACACAATAAAATAACGTAATTTTTTTATGAAAATGTATATACAAAATACACATAAAATAATTTAAATACGTGAAAATATATATACAAAACACATAAAATAATGTAAATATGTATGAAAATATATAAACAAATACACATAAAATAATGTAAATTTGATAAAATATATACTGTATATATATATATATATATATATATATATATATATATATATATATATATATATATATATATATATATATATATATATATATATATATATATATATATATATATATATATATATATATATATATATATATATATATATATATATATATATATATATATATATATATATATATATATATATATATATATATATATATATATATATATATATATATATATATATAAAAACACATAGAATAATGTTAAATCGTATCAAAATAAATAAAGAGAATATCAATAAAATAATGTAAATTTGTATGAAAATAAAGATGCAAAATATCCATATAATAACGCATATTTGCATAAAAATATATATACAAAAATACATATAAAATAATTAAATTTGTATAAAATAAATATACAAAATGCACGTACAGTTAAGTAAATTTGTATTGAAATAGATATGCAAAATACACATTAATAATGTAAATTTGTATCAAAATATATATACGAATACTCATAAAATAGAGCAAATTTCTATGAAAATATAAATACAAAATAGATAAACAAAATACACATATAACTAGTTAAATTTGTATTTAAATACATGTACAAAAAACACATAAAATAATGTAGATTTGTTTGAAATGAAAACAAATACATTTTATATAAAATATATATACAAAATACACATAGAATAATGTAAAATCATATCAAAATAAATACACAGAATATCAATAAAATAATGTAAATTTGTATGAAAATAAAGATGCAAAATACCCATAAAATAAAGCATATTTTTATAAAAATACATACACAAATACACATAGATTAATCAAATTTGTATTAAAATTAATATACAAAATGCACATGTATTTTGTATATATATTTTTTATACAAATCTACGTTATTTTATGTGTATTCGTATATATATTTTGAAACAAATTTACATTGTTTTATATGTATTTTGCATATCAATTTCAATACAGATTTACCTTATTGTAAGTGTATTTAGTATATTTATTTTAATACAAATTAATATTTTCATGTGTATTTTGGTATATATATTTTTATAAAAAAATGCGTTATTTAATGGGTATTTTGCATCTTTATTTTCATATAAATTTACATTGTTTTATTAATATTCTGTGTATTTATTTTGATACGATTTTACATTATTCTATTTGTGTTTTGTATATATTTTTTTATACATATTGATATTATTTAATATGTATTTTGTATATTTTATAACAAATTTACGTTATTTTATGCGCATCTGTTAAAATATTTTGATACAAATTTATATTATTTTATGTATTTTGTATATATATTTTAATACAAATTTAGTTTATTTTATGTATATTTTGTAAATCTATTTTCATTCGTATCAAAATAAATAAACAAAATAGCAATAAAATAATGTAAATTTGTATGAGAAAACATATACAAATACACATAAAATAACGCAAATTTCTAAAAAAATATATGTACAAAAATGCACATTAAAGAAAGTAAATTTGCATAAAAATATATATACAAAACACACATTAAATAATGTAAATGCGTACATAAAAGATCCTAAATTTGTATAAAACTATATACAAAAATACACAAAAATATTTAAAATTTGTATGAAAAGAAATATACAAAATACACATAAAATTAGGTAAATTTGTATTGAAATACATATACAAAATACACATAAAATAATATAAATTTGAATGAAAATATATAAACAAATACACTTAAAATAACGTAAATTTAAAAAAAATATATATGCAAGATACACATTAAATAATGTAAATGAGTATAAAAAAATAAATACAAAAAACAAATAGAATAATGTAAAAGCCTATCAATATAAATACAAAGAATATCAATAAAATAATGTAAATTTGTATGAAAAGAAAGATGCAAAATTCCCATAAAATAGCGCATTTTTTATAAAAATATATATACCAAAATACACATAAAATATTTAAATTTGTATTGAAATAAATATATAAAATTCATATACCGTAAGGTAAATATGTATTGAAAGAGATATTCAAAAATACATATAAAACAAATTTAATTTGTTTCAAAATATATATACGAATACACATCAAATAACGTAGATTTCTATAGAAATATATATACAAAATACACATGAAATTATGTAAATACGTATAAAAATATATATACAAAATACATTTCTAGGTAAATTCGTGTCAAAATAAATAAACAATATATCATGAAAAGAATGTGTATTTGCATGAAAATAAATAATAGATAATAAATTTGTATGAAATATATATGCAAGATACACATTAAATAATGTAAATATGTATAAAATATATTTATATATATATATAAAACAAATAGAATAATGTGAAATCGTAACAAAATAAATACACCGAATATTAATAAAATAATGTAAATTTGTATGAAAATAAAGATGCAAAATTCCCATCAAATAGCGCATTTCTTTTAACAATATATATACCAAAATACACATAAAATATTTAAATTTGTATTGAAATAAATATACAAAATTCACATACAATAAGGTAAACTTGTATTGAAAGAGATATGCAAAAATACATATAAAACAATGTAAATTTGTTTCAAAATATATATACGAATACACATAAAATAACGTAGATTTCTATAAAAATATATATACAAAATACACATAAAATTAAGTAAATACGTATAAAAATACCCATAAAATAAAGCATATTTTTACAAAATACATATACAAAAATACAAATAGCATAATTAAATTTGTATTAAAATTAATATTCAAAATGCATATACAATAAGGTAAATTTGTATTGAAAAAATATGCAAAATACACATAAAACAGTGTAAATTTATTTCAAAATCTATATACGAATACTCATAAATCAACGTAGATTTCTATAGACATATATATACAAAATACACATCAAATGATGTAAACACGTATAAAAATATATATATAAAATACACATTAAATAATGTAAATTATGTCAAAATAAATAAACACAATATCAATAAAAGAATGTGTATTTGTATGAAAATAGATATACAATATACACATAAAATCACCTAAATTTGTATAAAACTATATACAAAAATACACAAAAATAATTTTAATTTGTATGAAAATAAATATACAAAATACACATAAAATTAGGTAAATTTGTATTGAAATACATTTCCAAAGTACACATAAAATAATGTAATTTTGAATGAAAATATATAAACAAATACACTTAAAATAACGTAAATTTGTATAAAATATATATAAAAAATAAACATTAAATAATGTAAATATGTATAAAAAAATATATACAAAACACAAATAGAATTATATAAAATCGTATCAAAATAAATACACAGAATATTAATAAAATAATGTAAATTTGTATGAAAATTAATATGCAAAATACCCATAAAATAACGCATTTTTTATAAAAATATATATACCAAGACGCACATAAAATATTTGAATTTGTATTAAAATAAATATACAAAATGCACATACAATAAGGTAAATTTGTATTGAAATAGATATGCAAAATACATATAGAACCATGTAAATTTTTTTCAAAAAATATATACGAATACACATAAAATAGCATTGATTTCTATGAAAATAAATATACAAAATACACATAAAATGAAGTAAATACGCATAAAAAAGTATACAAAATACACATAAAATAATGTAAACTCGTATCAAAATAAATAAACTAAATACTAATAAAAGAATGTATTATAAATATAAATATAAAATATAAATAATATAACGTAAATTTATATAAAACTATATGCAAAAATACACAAAAGTAATTAAATATGTGTGAAAATAGGTATACAAAATACATGTGTATTTTGTATATTTATTTTCATAGAAATTGAAATTATTTTTGTTTATTTTTTTATATATTTTCATACAAATTTTCGTTATTTTAAGTGTATTTTGTATATTTATTTTTTCTTCATATATACGTTCTTTTATCTGAATTTTGTTTATTGAAATTGAAACGAATTTACCTTATTTTGTATATCTATTTTCATACAAATTAAAATACTTCTGTGTATTTTTGTATATAGTTTTATATAACTTTACGTTATTTTATGTGTATTTTGTATATTTATATTTATACAAATACACATTCTTTTATTAATATTTTTTTATTTATTTTGATACGAATTTACATTATTTTATGTGTATTTTGTATACATTTTTTATACGTATTTACTTCATTTTATGTGTATTTTGTATATATATTTTTTTATAGAAATCTACATTATTTTATGTGTATTCGTATATATGTGTATTTTGGTATATATATTTAAAAAAAAAAGCGTTTTTTTATGGGTATTTTGCCTCTTTATTTTCATACAAATTTACATTATTTTATTAATATTCTGTGTATTTATTTTGATACGATTTTACATTATTCTATTTGTGTTTTGTATATATTTTTTTATACAAATTTACGTTATTTTAAGTGTATTTGTTTATGTCTTTTAATTCAAATTTACATTATTTTATGTGTATTTTGTATATGAGTTTCAATACAAATTTACCTAATTTTATGTGTATTTTGTATATTTATTTTCATACAAATTTAAACTATTTTTGTGTATTTTTGTATATAGTTTGATACAAATTTAGGTTATTTTATGTGTATTTTGTATAACTATTTTCATACAAATACACATTCTTTTATTGATATTTTGTTTATTTATTTTGACGCGAATTTACAGTATTTAATGTGTATTTTGTATATATATTTTTATACATATTTACATCATTTCATGTGTATTTTGTATATATCCTTATTGTATGTGCATTTTGTATATTTATTTCAATACAAATTTAAATATTTTATGTGTATTTTGGTATATTTATTTTTATAAGAAATGCGCTATTTGATGGGAATTTTGCATCTTTATTTTCATACAAATTTACATTATTTTATTAATATTCGGTGTATTTATTTTGATACGATTCTACATTATTATACTTGTTTTTTGTATATATATTTTTTTACACATATTTACATTATTTAATGTGTATCTTGCATATATATTTCATACAAATTTATTATCTATTATTTATTTTCATACAAATACACATTCTTTTCATGATATTTTGTTTATTTATTTTGAAACTAATTAACATTAATTTATAGTTATTTTGTATATTTATTTTTACACGTATTTACATAAATTCATTTGTATTTTGTATATATATTTCTATAGAAATCTACGTTATTTTATGTGTATTCGTATATATATTTTGAAATAATAATAAATTAAGAAAATGCCAATAAAATAATGTAATTTTGGATGAAAATATATATACAAAATACACATAAAATAACCTAAATACAAATACAAATATACACATAAAATATTGTGTTTTGTATATACATTTCAATTCAAATTTAGCTTATTTTATCTGTATTTTGTATATCTATTTTCATACGAATTTAGTTACTTCTGTGTATTTTGTATAGTATTATACAAATTTACGTTATTTTATGTGTATTTTGTATATTTATATTTATACAAATACACATTCTGTTATTCGTATTTTGACGAATTTACATTATTTTATGTGTATTTTGTATACATTTTCTTATACGTATTTACTTCATTTTATGTGTATTTTGTATATATATTTTTTTACAAATCTACGTTATTTTATGTGTATTCGTATATATATTTTGAAACAAATTTACATTGTTTTATATGTATTTTGCATATCTATTTCAATACAGATTTACAATATTGTATGTGTATTTTGTATATTTATTTTAATACAAATTAATTTTTTCATGTGTATTTTTGTATATATATTTTTATAAAAAATGCGTTATTTAATGGGTATTTTGCATCTTTATTTTCATACAAATTTACATTGTTTTATTAATATTCTGTGTATTTATTTTGATACGATTTTACAGTATTCTATTTGTGTTTGGTATATATTTTTTTATACATATTTACATTATTTAATGTGTATTTTGTATATTATAAACAAATTTACGTTATTTTATGCGAATCTGTTAAAATATTTTGATACAAATTTACATTATTTTATGTATTTTGTATATATATTTCAATACAAATTTAGTTTATATTATGTATATTTTGTATATCTATTTTCTTTCGTATCAAAATAAATAAACAAAATAGCAATAAAATAATGTAAATTTGTATTAGAAAACATATACAAATACACATAAATTAACAGAAATTTCTAAAAAAATATATGTACAAAAATGCACATAAAATAAAGTAAATTTATTTTCATACAAGTTTAAATTATTTTTGTGTATTTTTGTATATAGTTTTATACAAATTTAGGTTATTTTTATGTTTATTTTGTGAATCTATTTTCATACAAATAAAAATTATTTTCATGATATTTTGTTTATTTATTTTGACACGAATTAACATTATTTAATATGTATTTTGTATATATATTTTTATACGTATTTACATTATTTCAAGTGTATTTTGTATATATATTTCTATAGAAATCTGCGTTATTTTATGTGTATTCGTATATATATTTTGAAACAAATTTACATTGTTTTATGTGTATTTTGCTTATCTATTTCAATACAAATTTATTTATTGTATGTGCATTTTGTATATTAATTTTAATACACTAAATTTGTATTGAAATATATATACAAAATACATAAAATAATGTAAATTTGTATCAAAATATTTTAACAGATGCGCATAAAATAACGTAAATTTGTTTTAAAATATACAAAATACACATTAAATAATGTAAATATGTATAAAAAAAATATATACAAAACACAAATAGAATTAAAACTATACAAAATACGCATGAAATGATGTAAATACGTATAAAAATATATATACAAAATACACATTAAATAATGTAAATTCGCGTCAAAATATGTCAAAAATATCAATAAAAGAATGTGTATTTGTATGAAAATAGATATACAAAATACACATAAAATAACCTAAATTTGTATCAAACTATATACAAAAATACACAAAAATATTTTAAATTTGTATGAAAATAAATATACAAAATACATATAAAATTAGGTAAATTTGTATTGAAATACATACACAAAATACACATAAAATAATGTAAATTTAAATGAAAATACATAAACAAATACACTTAAAATAACGTAAATTTGTATAAAAAAATATGGACAAAACACAAATAGAAAAATGTAAAATCGTATCAAAATAAATACACAGAATATTAATGAAATAATGTAAATTTTCATGAAAATAAAGAAGCAAAATACACATAAAATAACGCATTTTTTTTATTTATAAAAATATATATACCAAAATACACATCAAAAAATTTAATTTGTATTAAAATAAATATTCAAAAAATACATACGATAAGGTAAATTTGTATTGAAATAGATATGCAAAATACATATAAAACAATGTAAATTTGTTTCAAAATATATATACGAATACACATAAAATAACGTAGATTTCTATAAAAATATATATACAAAATACACATAAAATGAAGTAAATACGTATAAAAAAATGAATACAAATTACACATAAAATAATGTAAATTCGTATCAAAATAAATAAAAAAAATACCAATTAAAGAATGTTTATTTGTATAAATATAAATATACAAAATACACATAAAATAACGTAAATTTATACAAAACTATATACAAAATTACACAGAAGTAATTAAATTTGTATGAAAATATATACAATATACACACAAAATAAGCTAAATTTGAATTGAAATATATATACAAAATACATGAAATAAAGTAAATTTGTATCAAAATATTTATACAAATACACATATAATAACGTAAATTTGTATGAAAATATATAAACAAAATACATTTTAAATAATGTAAATACGTATAAAAAAATATGCACAAAATACACATATAATCATGTAATTCGTATCAAAATAAATAAACAAAATACCAACAAAATAATATAAATTTGTATGAGTAAACGTGTATGTTGCATATTTTTTCAATACAAATTTCACTTATTATATACGCATTTTGTATATTAATTTTAATGCAAATTTAATTATACATTTAAACAATGTAAATTTGTTTCAAAATATATATAGGAATACACATGAAATAAGGTAGATTTGTATAAAAATATATATACAAAATACACATAAAATTAAGTAAATACTTATAAAAAATGTATACAAAATACATATAAAATAATGTAAATTAGTATCAAAATAAATAAACAAAATACCGATAAAAGAATGTGTATATGTATAAATATATATATACAAAATACCCATTAAAAAATATAAATTTGGTTAAAACTATACAAAATACACATGAAATGATGTAAATACGTATAAAAATATATATACAAAATACACATTAAATAATGTAAATTCGCGTCAAAATAAATAAACAAAATATCAATAAAAGAATGTGTATTTGTATAAAAATAGATATACAAAATACACATAAAATAACCTAAATTTGTATCAAACTATATACAAAAATACACAAAATTTATTTAAATATGTACAAAACACAAATAGAATAATGTAAAATCGTATCAAAATAAATACACAGAATATTAATAAAATAATGTAAATTTGTATGAAAATAAAGAGGCAAAATACAAACAAAATAACGCATTTTTTTTTATTTATAAAAATATATATACCAAAATACACATAAAAAAATTAAATTTGAATTAAAATAAATATATAAAAAACACATACAATAAGGTAAATTTGTATTGAAATAGATATGCAAAATACATATAAAACAATGTAAATTTGTTTCAAAATATAAATACGAATACACATAAAATAACGTAGATTTCTATAAAAATATATATACAAAATACACATAAAATGAATTAGATATGTATAAAAAAAATGTATACAAAATACACATAAAATAATGTAAATTCGTATCAAAATAAATATGCAAAATACCAATAAAAGAATGTGTATTTGTATAAATATAAATATACAATATACACATAAAATAACGTAAATTTATATAAAACTATATACAAAAATACACAGAAGTATTTTAATTTGTATGAAAATAGATATACAAAATAAGGTAAATTCGTTTCAAATTCAATAAACAAAATTCAGATAAAAGAACGTATTTTTGTAGAAAAAATAAATATACAAAATACACATAAAATAACGAAAATTTGTATGAAAATATATAAAAAGATAAACAAAAATAATTTCAATTTGTATGAAAATAAATCTACAAAATACAACAGTATTTTTTATATAAATTTTCAAACAAATTTAATTACTATTGTATATTTTTGTATATAGTTTGATATAAATTTACGTTATTTTATTTGTATTTTGTATATTTATATATATACAATACATTCTTTTATTAGTATTTTGTTTATTTATTTTGATACGAGTTTACATTATTTATGTATGTATACCTTTTTATACGTATTTACTTCATTTTGTGTATTTTGTATATTTATTTTCATAGAAATCTACGTTATTTTATGTGTATTCGTATATATATTTTGAAAAAAATTTACATGGTTTTATATGTATTTTATATTTATTTCAATACAAATTTTATTTTATCGTATGTGCATTTTGTATATTTATTTTAATACAAATTCAAATATTTTATGTGTGTCTTGGTATAATTTTTTTTATAAAGAATGCGTTATTTTATGGGTATTTTGCATCTTAATTTTCTTACAAATTTATATTATTTTATTAATATTCTGTGTATTTATTTTGATACGATTTTATATTATTCTATTTGTGTTTTGTATATATTTTTTTTATACATATTTACATTATTTGATGTGTATTTTTTATATATATTTTATACAAATTTACGTTATTTTAAGTGTATTTGTTTATATATTTTCATTCAAATTTACATTGTTTTATGTGTATTTTGTAAATGTATTTCAATACAAATTTACCTAATTTTATGTGTATTTTGTATATTTATTTTCATACAAATTAAAATTAATTTTTTTTTTTTGTATATAGTTTTATACAAATTTAGGTGATTTTATGTGTATATTGTATATCTATTTTCATACAAATACACGTTCTTTTATTGATATTTTGTTTATTTATTTTGACGCGAATTTACATAATATTATGTGTATTTTATATATATTTTTTTATACGTGTTTACATCATTTGATGTTTATTTTGTATATATATTTTTATAGAAATCTACGTTGATTTATGAGTATTCGTATATAGATTTTGAAATAAATTTACACTGTTTTATGTGTATTTTGCATATTTTTTCAATACAAATTTACCTTATTGTATATGCATTTTGTCTATTAATTTTAATACTAATTTAATTATGCTATGTGTATTTTCGTATATGTATTTTTATAAAAATATGCTTTATTTTATGGGTATTTTGCATTTTTATTTTCATACAAATTTACATTATTTTATTTATATTCTGTTTATTTTTTTTTAAATAATTTAACATTATTCTATGTGTACTTTGTATATCTATTTTTATACGTATTTACTTAATTTTATGTGTTTTTTGTATATATATTTTTATAGAAATCTACGTTATTTTATGTGTATTCGTATATATATTTTGAAACAAATTTACATTGTTTTATATGTATTTTTGCATATCTCTTTCAATACAAGTTTACCTTATTGTATGTGCATTTTGTATATTTATTTCAATACAAATTTAAATATTTTATGTGTATTTTGGTATATATATTTTTATAACAAATGCGCTATTTGATGGGAATTTTGCATCTTTATTTACATACAAATTTACATTATTTTATTAATATTCGGTGTATTTCTTTTGATACGATTTCGCATTATTCTATTTGTTTTTTGTATATATATTTTTTATACTTATTTACATTATTTAATGAGTATCTTGCATATATATTTCATACAAATTTATTATCTATTATTTATTTTCATACAAATACACATTCTTTTCATGATATTTTGTTGATTTATTTTGACACGAATTTACGTAGATATGTATTTTGTATATATATTTTTATACGTATTTACATAATTTCATGTGTCTTTTGAATATATATTTCTATAGAAATCTACGTTATTTTATGTGTATTCGTATATATATTCTGAAACAAATTTACTTTATTTTATATGTATTTTTGAAAATCTTTTTCAATACATATTTACCTTACTGTATATGCATTTTGTATATTTATTTCAATACAAATTTAAATATTTTATGTGTATTTTGGTATATATATTTTTTTAAAAAATGCGCTATTTTATGTAAATTTTGCATCTTTCTTTTCATACAAATCTATATTATTTTATTGATATTCTGTGTATTTATATTGATATGATTTTACATTATTCAATTTCTTTTTTGTATATATTTTTTTATACACATTTACATTTTTTAATGTGTATCCTGCATATATATTTTATACAAATTTACGTTATTTTAAGTGTATTTGTTTATATATTTTCATTCAAATTTACATTATTCTATGTGTATTTTGTATATGTATTTCTATACAGATTTACCTAATTTTATGTGTATTTTGTATATTTCTTTTCATACAAATTTCACATATTTTTGTGTATTTTTGTATATAGTTTAATACAAATTTACGTTATTTTATGTAGGCATTTACATTATTTAATGTGTGTTCTGAATATATATTTTTATGCAAATTTACTTTATTTTTTGTGCATTTTTGTAAATATAATTTTTTAGAAAATTGCGTTAATTTATGTGTATTTGTATATGTTTTCTCATACAAATTTACATTATTTTATTGCTATTTTTTTATTTATTTTGATACGAATGAAAATAGATATACAAAATATACATAGAATAAACTAAATTTGTATTAAAATATATATACAAAATACATAATATAATGTAAATTTGTATCAAAATATTTTAATAGATGCGCATAAAAGAACGTAAATTTGTTTTAAAATATACAAAATTCACATTAAATAATGTAAATAAGTATAAAAAAATATATACAAAACACAAATAGAATTAAAACTATACAAAATACACATGAAATGATGTAAATACGTATAAAAATATATATACAAAATACACATTAAATAATGTAAATTCGCGTCAAAATAAATAAACAAAATATCAATAAAAGAATGTGTATTTGTATGAAAATAGATATACAAAATACACATAAAATAACCTAAATTTGTATCAAACTATATACAAAAATACACAAAAATATTTTAAATCTGTATGAAAATAAATATACAAAATACACATAAAATTAGGTAAATTTGTATTGAAATACATACACAAAATACACATATAATAATGTAAATTTGAATGAAAATACGTAAACAAATACACTTAAAATAACGTAAATTTGTATAAAAAAATATGTACAAAACACAAATAGAATAATGTAAAATCTTATCAAAATAAATACACAGAATATTAATAAAAGAATGTAAATTTGTATGAAAATAAAGAAGCAAAATACCCATAAAATAACGCATTTTTTTTATTTATAAAAATATATATACAAAAATACACATCAAAAAATTAAATTTGTATTAAAATAAATATACAAAAAACACATATAATAAGGTAAATTGGTATTGAAATAGATATGCAAAAAACATTTAAAATAATGTAAATTTGTTTCAAAATATATATACGAATACACATAAAATTACGTAGATTTCTATAAAAATATATATAAAAAATACACATAAAATGAAGTAAATACGTATAAGAAAATGTATACAAAATACACATAAATTATATAAATTCGTATCAAAATAAATAAACAAAATACCAATAAAAGAATGAGTATTTGTATAAATATAAATATACAAAATACACATAAAATAACGTAAATTTATATAAAACTATATACAAAAATACACAGAAGTAATTATATTTGTATAAAAATATATACAAAATACACACAAAATAAGCTAAATTTGAATTGAAATATATATACAAAATACATGAAATAAAGTAAATTTGTATCAAAATATTTATACAAATACACATATAATAACGTAAATTTGTATGAAAATATATAAACAAAATACACACTAATAATGTAAATACGTATAAAAAAATATGTACAAAATACACATATAATCATGTAATTCGTATCAAAATAAATAAACAAAATACCAATAAAATAATATAAATTTGTATGAGTAAACGTGTATGTTGCATATTTTATCAATACAAATTTACCTTATTATATACGCATTTTGTATATTAATTTTAATCCAAATTTAATTATTCGATATGTATTTTTGTATCTGAATTTTTATAAACATATGCTTTATTTTTTGGGCATTTTGCATCTTTATTTTCATACAAATTTACATTATTTTATGTGTATTTGTTTATATAATTTGACACAAATTTACAATATTTTATGGGTATTTTGTATATACATTTCAAAAGAAATTTACCTAGTTTTATGTTTATTTTGTATATCTATTTTCATACAAACTCAAATTATTTCTTTGTATTTTTGTATATATTTTAATACAAATTTTAGTTATGTTATGTGTATTTTGTAAATTTATTTTCATTCAAATATATATTATTTTATTGGTGTTTTGTTGATTTATAATGATACGAATTTACATTATTTTATATGTACTTTGTATATATATTTTTATACGCTTTTACATTATTTAATATTTATTTTGAATATATATTTTTATACAAATTCATGGTATTTTATGTGTATTTGGGTATATATTTTCATATAAATTTACATTATTTAATGTGTATTTTGAACATATATTTTATTACAAATCTACCTTATTTTATGTTTATTTTGTATGTGTATTTTGTATATATATATATATCCAAATACACATTTTTTATTGGTATTTTGTTTATTTATTTTAATTCGAATTTACATTATTTTTTGTGTATTTTGTATACATTTTTTTATACGTATTTACTTAATTTTATATATATTTTGTATATATATTTTTATAGAAATCAACGTTTTTTTTATTTGTATTAGTATACATTTTTTGTTTTATATGTATTTTTGCATATCTCTTTCAATACAAATTTACCATATTGTATGTGCATTTTGCATATTTATTTCAATGCAAATTTAAATATTTTATGTGTATTTTGGTATATATATTTTTATAAGAAATGCGCTATTTTATGGGAATTTTGAATCTTTATTTTCATACAAATTTACATTATTTTATTAATATTCGGTGTATTTATTTTGATACGATGTTACATTATTTTATCTGTTTTTTGTATATACTTTTTTATACATATTTACATTATTTAATGTGTATCTTGCATAGATATTTTATACAAATTTATTATCTATTATCTATTTTCATACAAATACACATTCTTTTCATGATATTTTGTTTATTTATTTTGACACAAATTTACATTATTTGATATGTATTTTGTATATATATTTTTATACGTATTTACATAATTTCATATGTATTTTGTATATATATTTCTATAGAAATCTACTTAATTTTATGTGTATTCGTATATATATTTTGAAACAAATTTACATTGTTTTATATGTATTATTGAATATCTCTTTCAATACAAATTTACCTTACTGTATATGCATTTTGTATATTTATTTCAATACAAATTTAAATATTTTATGTGTATTTTGGTAAATATATTTTTACAAAAAATGCGATAATTTTTGGGAATTTTGCATCTTTATTTTCATACAAATTTACATTATTTTATTGATATTCTGTGTATTTATTTTGATACGATTTTACATTATTCTATTTGTTTTTTGTATATATTTTTTATACACATTTACATTATTTAATGTGTATCTTGCATATATATTTTATACAAATTTACGTTATTTTAAGTGTAATTGTTTATATATTTTCATTCAAATTTACATTATTTGATGTGTATTTTTTATATGTATTTCAATACAAATTTACCTAATTTTATGTGTATTTTGTATATTTTTTTTCAAACATATTTAAATGATTTTTGTGTATTTTTGTATATAGTTTTATACAAATTTAGGTAATTTTATGTACACATTTACATTATTTAGTGTGTGTTTTGTGTATATATTTTTATGCAAATTTACCTTATTTTATGTGCATTTTTGTACATATATTTTTAGAGAAATTTGCGTTATTTGTATATGTTTTCTCATACAAATTTATATTATTTTATTGCTATTTTGTTTATTTATTTTGATACGAGTTACATGATTATATGTGTATTTTGTACATATTTTTTATACGTATTTACATTACTAAATGTGTATTTTGTTTATATATTTTTAAAGAAATCTACGTTATTATATGTATTTGTATAAATATTTTGATACAGATTTACATTATTTTATGTATTTATATGTACATTTCAATTCAAATTTAGCTTATTTTAGCTGTATTTTGTATATATATTTTCATACAAATTTAATTACTTCTGTGTGTTTTTGTATATAGTTTTACACAAATTTACGATATTTTTTGTGTATTTTGTATATTTATATTTATACAAATACACATTCTTTTACTGGTATTTTGTTTATTTATTTTGATACGATTTTTATGTATATTATGTATTAATTTTTTTATACGTATTTATTTCATTTTATGTGTATTTTGTATATATTTTTATAGAAATCTACGTTATTTTATGTGTATTCGTATATAGATTTTGAAACCAATTTACATTGTTTTATATGTATTTTTGAATATTTCTTTCAATACAAATTTACCTTACCATATATACCAAAATACACATAAAAATATATATATATATATATATATATATATATATATTTGTATTAAAATAAATATATAAAAACACATACAATAATGTAAATTTGTATTGAAATAGATATGCAAAATACATATAAAACAATGTAAATTTGTTTCAAAATATATATACGAATACACATAAAATAACGAAGATTTCTATAAAATATATATACAAAATACACATAAAATGAAATAAATACGTATAAAAAAATGTATACAAAATACACATAAAATAATGTAAATTCGAATCAAAATAAATATACAAAATACCAATAAAAGAATGAGTATTTGTATTAATATAAATATACAAAATACATAAATAACGTAAACTTATATAAAACTATATACAAAAATACACAGAAGTATTTTAATTTGTATGAAAATAGATATACAAAATAAGGTAAATTGTTTCAAATTCAATAAACAAAATTCAGATAAAACGTATAATTGTAGAAAATAAATATACAAAATACACATAAAATAACGAAAATTTGTATGAAAATATATAAAAAAATAAACAAAAATAATTTCAATTTGTATGAAAATAAATATACAAAATACACATGTATTTTGTATATCTATTTTCACACAAATTTAATTACTTTTGTGTATTTTTGCATATAGTTTTATATAAATTTACGTTATTTTATTTGTATTTTGTACGTTTATATTTATACAATTCACATTCTTTTATTAGTATTTTGTTTATTCATTTTCATACGAGTTTACATTATTTTATGTGTATTTTGTATACCTTTTTTTATACGTATTTACTTCATTTTATGTGTATTTTGTATATTTATTTTCAAAGAAATCTATGTTATTTTATGTGTATTCGTATATATATTTTGAAAAATATTTACATGGTTTTATATGTATTTTGCATATCTATTTCAATACAAATTTACCTTACTGTGTGTGCATTTTGTATATTTATTTTAATACAAATTCAAATATTTTGTGTGTCTTGGTATACATATTTTTATAAAAAATGCGTTATTTTATGGGTATTTTGCATCTTAATTTTCATACAAATTTACATTATTTTATTAATATTCTGTGTATTTATTTTGATACGATTTTATATTATTCTATTTGTGTTTTGTATAAATTTTTTTATACATATTTCCATTATTTAATGTGTATTTTTTTTTTATATATTTTATACAAATTTACGTTATTTTAAGTGTATTTGTTTATATATTTTCATTCAAATTTACATTATTTTATGTGTATTTTGTAAATGTATTTCAATACAAATTTACCTAATTTTATGTGTATTTTGTATATTTATTTTCATACAAATTTAAATTATT
Organism: Eriocheir sinensis; assembly: GCF_024679095.1. Taxonomy (NCBI): domain Eukaryota; kingdom Metazoa; phylum Arthropoda; class Malacostraca; order Decapoda; family Varunidae; genus Eriocheir; species Eriocheir sinensis. Next base: position 462,669 of record NW_026110906.1, on the reverse strand, counting down.
TTTGTGTATTTTTGTATATAGTTTTATACAAATTTAGGTGATTTTATGTGTATATTGTATATCTATTTTCATACAAATACACGTTCTTTTATTGATATATTGTGTTTATTTATTTATTTAAAATTTACATTATTTAATGTGTCTTATATATATATATATATATATATATATATATATATATATATATATATATATATAGAAATATAATATATATATAAATATATATATATATATATATATATATATATATATATATATATATATATATATATATATATATATATATATATATATATATATATATATATATATATATATATATATATATTATTTATATATATATATATATATATATATATATATATATATATATATATATACATATTATATATATATATATATATATATATATATATATATATATATATATATATTTTGCATTTTATATATTTATATTTTATATGTATTTTGTATATATATATTTTATATATATGCTTTATTTTATATTTTATATTTTCATACAAATTTACATTATTTTATTTATATTCTGTTTATTTTTTTTTAAACAATTTTACATTATTCTATGTGTATTTTGTATATCTATTTTTATACGTATTTACTTAATTTTATGTGTATTTTGTATATATATATTTTTATAGATATCTACGTTATTTTATGTGTATTCGCTTATATATTTTGAAACAAATTTACATTGTTTTATATGTATTTTTGCATATCTCTTTCAATACAAGTTTACCTTATTGTATGTGCATTTTTTATATTTATTTCAATACAAATTTAAATATTTTATGTGTATTTTGGTATATATATTTTTAAACAAATATGCGTTATTATATGGGTATTTTGCATCTTTATTTGCATACAAATTTACATTATTTTATTGATAGTCTGTTTATTTATTTTGATACGATTTTACGTTATTCTGTGTATTTTGTATACATATTTTTAGACATATTTACAATATTTAATGTATATTTTGTACATATATTTTATGGAAATTTACGTTATCTTATGTGTATTTGTTTATATAGTTTCATACAAATTTACATTATTTTATGTGTATTTTGTATATGTATTTCAATAAAAATTTCCTTAATTTCATGTGTATTTGGATGAATATAAATATACAAAATACACATACAAAATAAACATAAAATAAGGTAGATTTATAAAACAATATATGTACAAAATACACATAAAAATAATATATATATATATATATATATATATATATATATATATATATATATATATATATATATATATATATATATATATATATATATATATATATATATATATATATATATATATATATATATATATATATATATATATATATATATATATATATATATATATATATATATATATATATATATATATATATATATATATATATATATATATATATATATATATATATATATATATATATATATATACACATATAATAAATTTAATTTTTATATATATATATATATATATATATATATATATATATATATATATATATTTTTTATATATACACATAAAATACCATGAATTTGTATAAAAATATATATTCAAAATAAATATTAAATAATGTAAAAGCGTATAAAAATATATATACAAAGTACATATAAAATAAAATCAACTCGTATCAATATAAATCAACAAAAAAACAATAAAATAATATATATTTGAATGAAAATAAATTTACAAAATACACATAACATAACTAAAATTTGTATTAAAATATATACAAAAATACATAGAAATAATTTGAGTTTTTATGAAAATAGATATACAAAATACACATAGAAGTAGGTAAATTTCTTTTGAAATGTATATACAAAATAGCCATAAAATATTGTAAATTTGTGTCAAAATATATAAACAAATACACATAAAATAACTTAAATTTGTATGAAAAATATATACAAAATACACATAGAATAATGTCAATTCGTATCAAAATGAATGAGTAGAATATCAATAAAATAATGTAAATTTGTATGAAAATAAAGATGCAAAATACCCAAAAAATAAAGTATATGTTTATAAAAATACAGATACAAAAATACACATCGAATAATTAAATTTGTATTAAAATTAATATACAAAATGCGTATATAATAAGGTAAATTTGTATTGAAAAAATATGCAACATTCACGTTTACTCATACAAATTTATATTATTTTATTGGTATTTTGTTTATTTATTTTGATACGAATTACATGATTATATGTGTATTTTGTACATATTTTGTTATACGTATTTACATTATTTAATGTGTATTTTGTTTATATATTTTCATACAAATCTACGTTATTATATGTGTATTTGTATAAATATTTTGATTCAAATTTACTTCATTTCATGTATTTTGTATATATTTTCATACAAATTTAATTACTTATGTGTATTTTTGTATATAGTTTTATATAAATTTACGTTATTTTATGTGTATTTTGTATTTTTATATTTATACAAATACACATTCTTTTATTGGTATTTTGTTTATTTATTTTGATACGAATTTACATTATTTTTTGTGTATTTTGTATACATTTTTATACGTATTTACTTAATTTTATGTGTATTTTGTATATATATTTTTATAGAAATCTACGTTATTTTATGTGTATTCGTATATATATTTTGAAACAAATTTACATTGTTTTATATGTATTTTGCATATCTATTTCAATACAAATTTACCTTATTGTATGTGTTTTTTGTATATTTATTTTAATACAAAGTTAATTTTTTGATGTGTATTTTGTATATATATATTTTTATAAATAAAAAAAATGCGTTATTTTATGGGTATTTTGCTTCTTTATTTTCATACAAATTTACATTATTTTATTAATATTCTGTGTATTTATTTTGATACGATTTTACATTATTCTATTTGCCTTTTGTACATATTTTTTTATACAAATTTACGTTTTTTTTTAATAAAATTATTGATACCAAAATACACATAAAATATTTCAATTTGTATTAAAATAAATATACAAAATGCACATACAATAAGGTAAATTTGTATTGAAATAGATATGCAAAATACATATAAAATAATGTAAATTTTTTTCAAAATATATATACGAATAACATAAAATAACGTAGATTTCTATAAAAATACATATACAAAATACATATAAAATTAAGTAAATACGTATAAACAAATGTATACAAAATACACATAAAATAATGTATATTCGTATAAATGTAAATAAACAATATACCAATAAAAGAATGTGTATTTGTATAAATATAGATGTACAAAATGCACATAAAATAACGTAAATTTATATAAAACTATATACATAAAATAACGCCAATTTCTATAAAAATATATGTACAAAAATGAACATAAAATAAATTTGCATAAAATTATATATACAAAACATACATTAGATAATGTAAATGAGTATAAAAATATGTATAGAAAATACCTATGAAATAATCTAAATTCGTATCGAGTTAAATGAAGAAAATACCAATAAAATAATGTAATCTTGGATGAAAATATATATACAAATACTCATTAAATAACCTAAATACATATACAAATATACACATAAAATAATTTAAATTTAAATGAAATAAATATACAAAATAAACATAAAATAAGGTGAATTTGTAATGAAATATATGAAAAAATACACATAAAATAATATAAATTTGTATGAAAATATATATACAAAAACACATTAAATAACATGAATTTCTATAAAATTTGTATCAAAATATATACTTATACACACAATAAAATAACGTAATTTTTTTATGAAAATGTATATACAAAATACACATAAAATAATTTAAATACGTAGAAAAATATATATACAAAAAACACATAAAATAATGTAAATTTGTATGAAAATATATAAACAAATACACATAAAATAATGTAAATTTGGAAAAAATATATACATAATGAACATTAAATAATGTAAATATGTATAAAAAAATATATACAAAATTCACATAGAATAATGTTAAATCGAATCATTATAAATAAAGAGAATATCAATAAAATAATGTAAATTTGTATGAAAATAAAGATGCAAAATATCCATATAATAACGCATATTTGCATAAAAATATAAATACAAAAATACATATAAAATAATTAAATTTGTATTAAAATAAATATACAAAATGCACGTACAATAATGTAAATTTGTATTGAAATAGATATGCAAAATACACATCAATAATGTAAATTTGTATCAAAATATATTTACGAATACTCATAAAATAGAGTAAATTTCTATGAAAATATACATACAAAATAGATATACAAAATACACATATAACTAGTTAAATTTGTATTTAAATACATGTACAAAAAACACATAAAATAATGTAGATTTGTATGAAATGAAAACAAATACATTTTATATAAAATATATATACAAAATACACATAGAATAATGTAAAATCATATCAAAATAAATACACAGAATATAAATAAAATAATGTAAATTTGTATGAAAATAAAGATGCAAAATACCCATAAAATAAAGCATATTTTTATAAAAATACATATTCAAAAATACACATAGATTAATCAAATTTGTATTAAAATTAATATACAAAATGCACATACAATAAGGTAAATTTGTATTGAAAAAATATGCAAAATGCACATAAAACAATGTAAATTTGTTTCAAAATATATAAACGAATACACATAAAATAACGTAGATTTCTATAGAAATATATATACAAAATACACTTGAAATAATGTAAAAACGTATAAAAATATATATACAAAATACACATTAAATAATGTTATTCGTGTCAAAATAAATAAACAAAATATCATGAAAAGAATGTGTATTTGTATGAAAATAGACATACAAAATACACATAAAATAACCTAAATTTGTATAAAACTATATACAAAAATACACAAAAATAATTTAAACTTGTATGAAAATAAATATACAAAAAACATATAAAATTAGGTAAATTTGTATTGAAATACATATACAAAATACACATAAAATAATGTTAATTTGAATGAAAATATATAAACATCTAGACTTAAAATAATGTAAATTTGTATCAAATATATATACAAAAAAACACATTAAATAAAGTAAATATGTATAAAAAATATATATACAAAACACTAATAAAATAATGTAAAATCGTATCAAAATAAATACAGAAAATATTAATAAAATAATGTAAATTTGTATGAAAATTAAGATGCAAAATACCCATAAAATAACGCATTTTTTATAAAAATATATATACGAAAAAACATAAAATATTTGATTTTGTATTAAAATTAATAGATATACAAAATACACATAAAATAAGCTAAATTTTAATTGAAATATATATACAAAATACATAAAATAATGTAAATTTGTATCAAAATACTTATTCAAATACACATATAATAACGTAAATTTGTGTAAAAATATATAAACAAAATACACATTAAATAATGTAAATACTTATAAAAAAATGTACAAAATACAGAAATAATCATGTAATTCGTATCAAAATAAATAGACAAAATACCAATAAAATAATGTAAATTTCTATAAGAAAACATATACAAAATACACATAATTAACGCAAATATCAATAAAAATATATATAATATAATATATTTTTATACATATTTAAAATATTTAATGTATATTTTGTATATATATTTTATCCAAATTTACGTTATTTTATATGTATTTGTTTATATATTTCATACAAATTTACATTATTTTATGTGAGTTTTGTATATGTATTTCAATACAAATCTGCCTAACTATGTGTATTTTGCATATCTATTTTCAAACAAATTTAAATTATATTTCAGTATTTTTGTAAATATTTTTATACAAATTTTAGTTATTTTATTTGTTATTTGTATATATATTTTCCTACAAATATACATTCTTTTATTGGAATTTCGTGTATTTAATTTTTTACGAATTTACATTATTTTATGTGTATTTTGTATATATATTTTTCTACGTATTTAAATTATTTTATGTGTATTTTATATATACATTTTCATAAGAATTTACGTTATTTTATTGTGTGTATTCGTATATATTTTGAAACAAATTTTATACAAATTCATGTTATTTTATGTGTATTTGTATATATATTTTCATACAAATTTATATTATTTTATGTGTATTCTTACATATATTTTATTACAAATTTACCTTATTTTATGTTTATTTTGTATATTTATTTCATTCAATTTTAAATTATTTAATGTGTATATTTGTATTTGTATTTAAGTTATTTTATGTGTTTTCTAAATATATTTTCATCCAAAATTACATTATTTTATTGTTATTTTCTTAATTTAACTCGATACGAATTTAGATTATTTCATAGGTATTTTGTATACATATTTTTATACTCATTTACATTATCTAATGTGTGTTTTGTATATATTTTTTTATGCAAACTAATTTTATGTGCATTTTTGTACATATATTTTTATAGAAATTTAAAACGTTATTTTATGTGTATTTTGTATATGTTTTCTCATACAAATTTACATTATTTAATTAGTTTTTTGTTTATTTAATTTTATACGAATGACTTGATTATTTGTGTATTTTGTAAATATTTTTTTATACGTATTTAAATTACTTAATGTGTATTTTGTTTATATATTTTTTTACAAATTTACGTTATTATATGTGTATTTGTTAAAAATATTTTGAAACGAATTTACTTTATTTTATGTATTTTGTATATATATTTCAATTCAAATTTAGCTTATATTGTGTGTATTTTGTATATCTATTTTCATACAAATTTAATTACTTCTGTGTATTTTTGTATATAGTTTTATACAAATTTACGTTATTTTATGTGCATTTTGTATGTTTATATTTATACAAATACACACTCTCTTATTGGTATTTTGTTTATTTATATTTATACGAATTTACATTATTTTATGTGTATTTTGTATACATTTTTGATTCGTATTTACTTAATTTTATTTGTATTTAGTATATATATATTTATAGAAATCTACGTTATTTTATGTGTATTCGTATATATATTTTGAAATAAATCTACATTGTTTTATATGTATTTTGCATATCTATTTCAATACAACGTTACCTTATTGTACTTGCATTTTTAATATTTATTTAAATACAAATTCAAATATTTTATGTGTATTTTGGAATATATAATTTTATAAAAAATGCGTTATTTTATAGGTATTTTGCATCTTAGTTTTCATACAAATGTACATTATTTTTATGAATATTCTGTATATATATTTTGATACGATTTTATATTATACTATTTGTGTTTTGTATATATTTTTTTATACATATTTTTATATATATTTTATACAAATTAACGTTATTTTAAGTGTATTTGTTTATATAATTTCATTCAAATTTACATTATTTTAAGTGTATTTTGTATATATATTTAAATACAAATTTACCTAATTTTATGTGTATTTTGTATAAACATTTAGAGTAAATTTCTATGAAAATATATATTCAAAATACATATAAAATTATGTAAATAAGTATAAATATATATATATATATATATATATATATATATCTATATATATATATATATATATATATATCTATATATATATCTATCTATCTATCTATCTATCTATCTATCTATCTATCTATCTATCTATCTATCTATCTATATCTATATCTATATCTATCTATCTCTCTCTCTATCTATATATATATCTATATATATATATAGATATATATATATATATATATATATCTATATATATATATATATCAAATACACCTAAAAAAATGAAAATTCGTATCAAAATAAATAAACTAAATTCCGATAAAAGAAAGTATATTTGAAGGAAAATAAATATACAAAATACACATAAAATTACGAAAATTTGAATAAAAATATATACAAACAAATAAATTTCAATTTGTATGAAAATAGATATACAAAATACACATATAATTAGTTAAATTTTTATTTAAATACATGTACAAAATACACATAAAATAGTATAAATTTGTATGAAATGAAAACAAATTCATATAAAATAACGTACATTTGTATAAAATAGATATACAAAATATACATAGAATAATGTAAAATAATGTAATAATGTAAAATACACAGAATATCAATAAAATAATGTAATTTTGTATGAAAATAAAGATGCAAAATACCCATAAAATAAAGCATATTGTTTTAAAAATACATATACAAAAATACACATAGAATAATTAAATTTGTATTAAAATTAATATACAAAATGCACGTACAATAAGGTAAATTTGTATTGAAAAAATATACAAAATGCACATAAAAAGGTAAATTTGTTTAAAAATCTATATACGAATACACATAAAATAACGTAGATTTCTATAGAAATATGTATACAAAATACACATGAAATGATGTAAATATGTATAAAAAAAAAAAAAAAAAATATATATATATATATATATATATATATATATATATATATATATATATATATATATATATATATATATATATATATATATATATATATATATATATATATATATATATATACAAAATACACATTAAATAATTTAAACTCTCGTCAAAATAAATAAACAAAATATCAATACAAGAATGTGTATTTGTATGAAAATAGATATACAAAATAATAATAAAATAACCTAAGTTTGTATAAAACTATATACAAAAATACACAAAAATAATTTGAATTTGTATGAAAATAAATATACAAAATACACATAAAATTAGGTAAATTTGTATTGAAATACATATACAAAATACACATAAAATAATGGAAATTTGAATGAAAATATATAAACATATACACTTAAAATAACGTAAATTTGTATCAAATATATATACAAAATACATTAAATAATGTAAATATGTATAAAAAAATATATACAAAACACAAATAGAATAAGTTAAATCGTATCAAAAATAAATACACAGAATATTAATAAAATAATGTAAATTTGTATGAAAATAAAGATGCAAAATAGCCATAAAATAACGCATTTTTTATAAAAATATATATACCAAAATACACATAAAATATTAAAATTTGTATTAAAATAAATATAAAAAAATGCACATACTATAAGGTAATATATATTTGAGTTTGTATGAAAATAGATATACGAAATACACATAAAACTAGGTAAATTTCTTTAGAAATGTATATGCAAAATAGCCATAAAATATTGTAAATATGTGTCAAAATATATAAACAAATACACATACATATTCATATATTCAAAAATACACATCGAATAATTAAATTCGTATTAAAATTAATATACAAAATACGTATATAATAAAGTAAATTTGTATTGAAAAAATATGCAACATACACGTTTACTCATAGAAATTTATATTATTTTATTGGTATTTTGTTTATTTATTTTGATACGAATTACATGATTATATGTGTATTTTGTACACATTTTTTTTATACGTGTTTACATTATTTAATGTGTATTTTGTTTATATATTTTCATATATATTTCAATTCAAATTTAGCTTATTTTGTGTGTATTTTGTATATATTTTCATACAAATTTAATTACTTCTGTGTATTTTTGTATATAGTTTTATATAAATTTACGTTATTTTATGTGTATTTTGTATATTTATATTTATACAAATACACATTCTTTTATTGGTATTTTGTTTATTTATTTTGATACGAATTTACATTATTTTATGTGTATTTTGTATACATTTTTTTATACGTATTTACTTCATTTTATGTGTATTTTGTATATATATTTTTATTTGTATTTGTATTTACGTAATTTTATGTGTATTTTCTATATATATTTTCATCAAAAATTACATTATTTTATTGGTATTTTCTTTATTTAACTCGATACGAATTTAGATTTTTTCATAGGTATTTTGTATACATATGTTTATACTCATTTATATTATGTAATGTGTGTTTTGTATATATTTTTTAATGCAAATTTATTTTATGTCCATTTTTGTACATATATTTTTATAGAAATTTATTTATTTTATGTGTATTTTGTATATGTTTTCTCATAAAAATTTACATTATTTTATTGGTATTTTGTTTATTTATTTTGATACGAATTACATGATTATATGTGTATTTTGTATATATATTTTTATACGTAATTACATTATTTAATGTGTATTTTGTTTATATATTTTTATATAAAATTTACGTAATTATATGTGTATTTGTAAAAATATTTTGATACAAATTTACTTTATTTTATGTATTTTGTACATATATTTCAATTCAAATTAATCTTATTTTGTGTGTATTTTGTATATCTATTTTCATACAAATTTAATTACTTTTGTGTATCTTTATATATTGTTTTACATAAATTTACCTTATTTTATGTGCATTTTGTATATTTATATTTATACAAATACACATAAAATAAAGTAGATTTGCATAAAAATAAATATACAAAACAAACATTAAATAATGTAAATGCGTATAAAAATATGTATACAAAATACCTATGAAATAATCTAAATTCGTATCGAATTAAACTAACAAAATACCAATAAAATAATGTAATTTTTGATGAAAATATATATAGAAAATACACATAAAATAACCTAAATACAAATACATATATACACATAAAATATTTTAAAATTGAAGAAAATAAATATTCAAAATAAACATACAACAAGGTAAATTTGTAATGAAATATATGTAAAAATGCACATAAAATAATGTAGATTTGTATGAAAATATATATACAAATACACATAAAATAACATGAATTTGTATGAAATTTGTGACAAATTATATACGAATACACACAATAAAATAAAGTAAATTTTTATGAAAATATATATACAAAATACACATAAAATAATGTAAATACGTAGAAAAAAATAAAATAATTCGTATCAGAATAAATAGATAAAATTCCAATAAAAGAATGTATATTTCTAGGAAAATATATATAGAAAATCCCAACAAAATAACTTAAATTTGTATAAAAATATATAAAAAAAAACACAAAAATTATTTAAATTTGTTTGAAAATAGATATGGAAAATACACATAAAACTAAGCAAATTTGTATTGAAATACATATACAAAATACACATAAAATAATGTAAGTTTGAAAGAAAATATATAAACAAATACACTTAAAATAACGTAATTTTTTTTTTTTTTTACAGCTAAGGAGACAGCTCAAGGGCGCAAAGAAAAAAAAAGAAAAAAAGGCCCGCTACTCACTGCTCCCGAACAGAGGTTAAAGGAGTGTCCAAAATCAGAGGTTAATTTCGGGAGGAGAGGTGTCCTGATACAAAATACACATCAAATAATGTAAATATGTATAAAAAAATATATACAAAACACAAATAGAATAATGTAAAATCGTATCAAAATAAATACACAGATTATTAGTAAAATAATATAAATTTGCATGAAAATAAAGATGCAAAATTCCCATAAAATAACGCATTTTTTTTATAAAAATATATATACCAAAACACACATAAAATATTTGAATTTGTATTAAAATAAATATCCGAAATGCACACACAATAAGGTAAATTTGTATTGAAATAGATTTGCAAAATACATATATAACAATGTGAATTTGTTTCAAACTATAAATACGAAAACACATAAAATAACGCAGATTTCTATAAAGATATATATACAAAATACACATAAAATGAAGTAAATATGTATAAAAAAATGTGTACAAAATACACATAAAATAATGTAAACTCGTATCGAAATAAATAAAGAAAATACTAATAAAAGAATGTGTATTTGTATAAATATAAATATACAAAATACACATAAAATAACGTAAATTGATATAAAAGTATATACAAAAATACACAAAAGTAATTAAATTTGTATGAAAATAGATATACAAAATACACAAAATAACTCATATTTAAAAAAAATATATACAAAAATGCACATAAAATAATTAAATATGTATTAAAATAAATATACAAAATACACATACTATAATGTAAATTTGTATTGAAATAGAAATGCAAAATACACATAAAATAATGTAAATTTGTATCAAAATAGATACAAATACACACAATAAAATAACGTAAATTTTTATGAAAATATATATACAAAATACACATAAAATAATGTAAATACGTTGAAAAATACATATACAAAAAACACATAAAATAATGTAAATTCGTATCAAAATAAATAAACAAAATTCCAATAAAAGAATGTATATTTGTAGGAATATATATATATATATATATATATATATATATATATATATATATATATATATATATATATATATATATATATATATATATATATATATATATATATATATATATATATATATATATATATATATATATATATATATATATATATATATATATATATATATATATATATATATAAATACAATAAGGTAAATTTGTATTGAAAGAATATGCAAAATACACATAAAACAATGTATATTTGTTTCAAAATATATATACGAATACACATAAAATAACGTAGATATCTATAGAAATATATATACAAAAAATAGATGAAATGACGTAAATACGTATAAAAATATATATACACAATACACATTACATAATGTGAATTCGTGTCAAAATAAATAAACAAAATATCAATAAAAGAATGTGTATTTGTATGAAAATAGATATGAAAATATATATACAAAATACACATAAAATAACCTAAATACAAATACAAATATACACATAAAATAATGTATTTTGCATATCTATTTCAATACAAATCTACCTTATTGTATGTGTTTTTTATATATTTATTTTAATTCAATTTTTTTTATGTGTATTTTGGTATATATATTTTTATAAATAAAAAAAATGCGTTATTTTATGGGTATTTTGCCTCTTTATTTTCATACAAATTTACATTATTTTATTAATATTCTGTGTATTTATTTTGATACGATTTTACATTATTCTATTTCTGTTTTGTATATATTTTTTTATATTAATTTACGTTATTTTAAGTGTATTTGTTTATGTCTTTTCATTCAAATTTACATTATTTTATGTGTATTTTGTATATGTATTTCAATACAAATTTACCTAATTTTATGTGTATTTTGTATATTTATTTTCATACAAATTTAAAATATTTTTGTGTAATTTTGTAAATAGTTTGATACAAATTTAGGTTATTTTATGTGTATTTTGTATATCTAATTTCATACAAATACACATTCTTTGATTGATATTTTGTTTATTTATTTTGACGCGAGTTTACAGTATTTAATGTGTATTTTGTATATATATTTCTATACGTATTTACATCATTTCATGTGTATTTTGTATATATATTCCTAGAGAAATCAACGTTATTTTATGTGTATTCGTATATATATATTTTGAAACAAATTTACACTGTTATATGTGTATTTTGCGTTTTTTTTTCAATACAAACTTACCTTATTTTATGTTCATTTTGTATATTAATTTTAATACAAATTTAATTATTCTATGTGTATTTTTGTATATGTATTTTTAAAAAAAATATGCTTTATTTTATGGGTATTTTGCATCTTTATTTTCATACAAATTTAAATTATTTTATTGATATTCTGAGTACTTATTTTGATACGATTTTACATTATTCTATGTATAACAAAAATAAATAGAGAATACACAAAAATAGATATGCAAAATACATATAAACAACGTAAATTTGTTTCAAAATATATATCCGAATACACATGAAATAAGGTAGATTTCTATAAAAATATTTATACAAAATACACATGAAATTAAGTAAATACGTATAAAAAATGTATACAAAATACACATAAAATAATGTAAATTAGTATCAAAATAAATAAACAAAATACCAATCAAAGAATGTGTATTTGTATAAATATATATAAACAAAATACACATTAAATAATATAAATTTGTTTAAAACTATACAAAATACACATGAAATGATGTAAATACGTTTAAAAAAATATATACAAAATACACATTAAATAATGTAAATTCGCGTCAAAATAAATAAACAAAATATCAATAAAAGAATGTGTATTTGTATGAAAATAGATATAAAAAATACACATAAAATAACCTAAATTTGTATCAAACTATATACAAAAATACACAAAAATATTTTAAATTTGTATGGAAATAAATATACAAAATACACATAAAATTAGGAAAATTTACATTGAAATACATACAAAAAATACACATAAAATAATGTAAATTTGAATGAATATACATAAACAAATACACTTAAAATAACGTAAATTTGTATAAAAAAAAATATGTACAAAACACAAGTAGAATAATGTAAAATCGTATCAAAATAAATACACAGAATATTAATAAAATAATGTAAATTTGTATGAAAATAATGAAGCAAAATACCCATAAAATAAAGCATTTTTTTATTTATAAAAATATATATACCAAAATATATATCAAAAATTTAAATTTGTATTAAAAAAAATATACAAAAAACACTTACAATAAGGTAAATTTGTATTGAAATAGATATGCAAAATACATATAAAACAATGTAAATTTGTTTAAAAATATATATACGAATACACATAAAATAACGTAGATTTCTATAAAAATATATATACAAAATACACATAAAATGAAGTAAATACGTATAAAAAAATGTATACAAAATACACATAAAAGAAAGTAAATTCGTATCAAAATAAATAAACAAAATACCAATAAAAGAATGTGTAATTGTATAAATATAAATATACAAAATACACATAAAATAGCGTAAATTTATATAAAACTATATACAAAAATACACAGAAGTAATTAAAATCGTATGAAAATAGATATACAAAATACAGATAAAATAAGCTAAATTTGAATTGAAATGTATATACAAAATACCTAAAATAATGTAAGTTTGTATCAAAATATTTATAAAAATACATATAATAGCGTAAATTTGTTTAAAAATATATATACAAAATACACATTAAGTAATGTAAATACGTATAAAAAATATGTACAAAATACACATATAATCATTTAATTCGTATCAAACTAAATAAACAAAATATCAATAAAATAATGTAAATTTGTATGAGAAAACATACAAATACATATAAAATAACGCTAATTTCTATAAAAATATATGTCCAAAAATGAACGTAAAATAAAGTAACTATGGATAAAAATATATATACAAAACACACATTAAATAATGTAAATGCGTACATAAAATAACCTAAATTTGTATAAAACTATATACAAAAATACACAAAAATAATTTAAATTTGTATGAAAAGAAATATACAAAAAACACATAACATTAGGTTATTTGTATTGAAATACATATACAAAACACACATAAAATAATGTAAATTTGAAAGAAAATATATAAACAAATATCCATATAATAACGTAAATTTGTATGAAATATATATACAAAATACACATTAAATAATGTAAATATGTATAAAAAAAATATATACAAAACACGAATAGAATAATGTAAAATCGTATCAAAATTGACGTTATTATATGTATTTTTATAAATATTTTGATACAAATCTACATTATTTTATGTATTTTGTATATACATTTCAATTCAAATTTAGCTTATTTTATCTGTATTTTGTATATCTATTTTTATACGAATTTAATTACTTCTGTATATTTTTGTATAGTTTTATACAAATTTACGTTATTTTAAGTTTTTTTTGTATATTTATATTTATATAAATACACATTCTTTTATTGGTATTTTGTTTATTTATTTTGATACGAATTTACATTATTTTATGTGTATTTTGTATACATTTTCTTATACGTATTTACTTTATTTTTATGTATTTTATATATATATTTTTATACAAATCTACGTTAATTTATGTGTATTCGTATATATATTTTGAAACAAATCTACATTGTTTTATATGTATTTTGCATATCTATTTCAATACAGATTTACCTTATTGTATGTGTATTTTGTATATTTATTTTAATACAAATTAATTTTTTCATGTGTATTTTGGTATATATATTTTTAAAAAAAATGCGTTATTTAATGGGTATTTTGCATCTTTATTTTCATACAAATTTACATTGTTTTATTAATATTCTGTGTATTTATTTTAATACG
This sequence comes from Eriocheir sinensis, assembly GCF_024679095.1. Taxonomy (NCBI): domain Eukaryota; kingdom Metazoa; phylum Arthropoda; class Malacostraca; order Decapoda; family Varunidae; genus Eriocheir; species Eriocheir sinensis. Next base: position 446,527 of record NW_026110906.1, on the reverse strand, counting down.
ATTTTACATTATTCTATTTGTGTTTTGTATATATTTTTTTATACATATTTACATTATTTAATGTGTATTTTGTATATTTTAAAACAAATTTACGTTATTTTATGCGCATCTGTTAAAATATTTTGATACAAATTTACATTATTTTATGTATTTTGTATATATATTTCAATATTTTAGGTTATTTTATGGATATTTTGTATATCTATTTTCATACAAATACACATTCTTTTATTAATATTTGTTTATTTATTTTGACGCGAATTTACATTATTTAATGTGTATTTTGTGTATATATTGTTATACGTATTTACATCATTTCAGGCGTATTTTGTATAGTTTTAAATAAATTTATATTATTTAATGAGTATTTTGTATATATCTATATCTATATCTATATCTATATCTATACATATCTATATCTATATCTATATCTATATCTATATCTATATCTATCTATCTATCTATCTATCTATATACATATATATATATATATATATATATATATATATATATATATATATATATATATATATATATATGTATATATATATATATATATATATATATATATATATATATATATATATATATATATATATACAAATACATATTCTTTTATTGGTATTTTGTTTATTTATTTTATACTAATTTACATTATTTTATGTGTATTTTGTATACATTTTTATACGTACTTACTTAATTTTATGTGTATTTTGTATATATATTTTTATAGAAATCTACCTTATTTCATGTGTATTCGTATATATATTTTGAAACAAATTTACATTGTTTATATGTATTTTGCATATATATTTTTGTGTATTCTGTATTTATTTTTGTTATACATAGAATAATAAAAAATCGTATCAAAATAAGTACACAGAAAATCAATAAAATAATTTATATTTGTATGAAAATAAAGATGCAAAATACCCATAAAATAAAGCATATTTTTTTTAAAAATACATGTACAAAAATACACATAAAATAATTAAATTTGTATTAAAATTATTATACAAAATGCACATACAATAAGGTTAGTTTGTATTGAAAAAGAAAGCAAAATACACATAAAACAGTGTAAATTTGTTTCAAAATATATATACGAATACACATAAAATAACGTTGATTTCTAAAGGAATATATATACAAAATACACATGAAATGATGTAAATACGTATAAAAATATATATACAAAATACACATAAAATGAAGTAAATACGTATAAAAAATATATACAAAATACACATAAAATAATGTAAATTCGTATCAAAATAAATAAACAAAATACCAATAAAAGAATGTGTATTTGTATAAATATAAATATACAAAATACACATAAAATAACGTAAATTTATATAAACCTATATACAAAAGTACACAGAAGTATTTTAATTTTTATGAAAATAGATATACAAAATAAGGTAAATTCGTTTCAAATTCAATAAACAAAATTCAGATAAAAGAACGTATATTTATTGAAAAAATAAATATACTAAATACACATAAAATAACGAAAATTTGTATGAAAATATATAAAAAATATATATAAAAATAATTTCAATTTGTATGAAAATAAATATACAAAATACACATGTATTTTGTAGATCTATTTTCACACACATTTATTACTTTGTATTTTTGCATATAGTTTTATATAAATTTACGTTATTTTATTGTATTTTGTATATTTATATTTATACAATACACATTCTTTTAATAGTATTTTGTTTATTTATTTTGATACAAGTTTACATTATTTTATGTGTATTTTGTATACCTTTTTATACGTATTTACTTCATTTAATGTGTATTTTGTATATTTATTTTCATAGAAATCTACGTTATTTTATGTGTATTCGTATATATATTTTGAAAAAAATTTACATGGTTTTATATGTATTTTGCATATCTATTTCAATACAAATTTACCTTATTGTATGTGCATTTTGTATATTTATTTTAATAAAAATTAAAATATTTTATTTGTGTCTTGGTATATATATTTTTATAAAAAATGCGTTATTTTATGGGTATTTTGCATCTTAATTTTCATACAAATTTATATTATTTTGTTAATATTCTGTGTATATATTGATACGATTTTATATTATTCTATTTGTGTTTTGTATATATTGTTTTATACATATTTACATTATTTAATGTGCATTTTTTATATATATTTTATACAAATTAACTTAAGTGTATTTGTTTATATATTTTCATTCAAATTTACATTATTTTATGTGTATTTTGTAAATGTATTTCAATACAAATTTACCTAATTTTATGTGTATTTTGTATATTTATTTTCATACAAATAAAAATTATTTTTGTGTATTTTTGTATATATTTTTATACAAATTTAGGTAATTTTATGTGTATTTTGTAAATCTATTTTCATACAAATACACATTCTTTTATCGATATTTTGTTTATTTATTTTGACGCAAATTTACATTATTTCATGTGTATATATATATATATATATATATATATATATATATATATATATATATATATATATATATATATATATATATATATATATATATATATATATATATTTTTTTTTTAAACGTGTTTACATCATTTGATGTATATTTTTTTATTCAAAAATACACAGAAGTAATTAAATTCGTATGAAAATAGATATACAAAATACAGAAAAAATAAGCTAAATTTGAATTGAAATGTATATACAAAATACATAAAATAATGTAAATTTGTATCAAAATATTTATAAAAATACATATAATAACGAAAATTTCTTTAAAAATATATAAACAAAATACACATTAACTAATGTAAATACGTATAAAAAATATGTACAAAATACACATATAATCATGTAATTCGTATCAAACTAAATAAACAAAATATTAATAAAATAATGTAAATTTGTATGAGAAAACATATACAAATACATTAAAATAACGCTAATATCTATAAAAATATATGTCCATAAATGAACGCAAAATAAACTAACTATGGATAAGAATATATTATACAAAACACACATTAAATAATGTAAATGCGTACATAAAATAACCTAAATTTGTATAAAACTATATACAAAATACACATAAAATTAGGTTAATTTGTATTGAAATACATATACAAAATACACATAAGATAATGTAAATTTGAAAGAAAATATATAAACCAATACACATATAATAACGTATATTTGTATGAAATATATATACAAAATACACATTAAATAATGTAAATATGTATAAAAAAAAATATATACAAAACACAAATAGAATAATGTAAAATCGTATCAAAATTGACGTTATTATATGTATTTTTATAAATATTTTGATACAAATCTACATTATTTTATGGATTTTGTATATACATTTCAATTCAAATTTTGTATATCTATTTTCATTCGTATCAAAATAAATAAACAAAATAGCAATAAAATAATGTAAATTTGTATGAGAAAACATATACAAATACACATAAAATAACGCAAATTTCTAAAAAAATATATACAAAAATGCATATAAAATAAAGTTAATTTGCATAAAAATATATCTACAAAACAGACATTAAATAATGTAAATGCGTACGTAAAATAAACTAAATTTGTATAAAACTATATACAAAAATACACAAAAATATATATACAAAAAACAAATAGAATAATGTAGAATTGTATCAAAATAAATACACCGAATATTAATAAAATAATGTAAATTTGTATGAAAATAAAGATGCAAAATTCCCATAAAATAGCGCATTTCTTATAAAAAGATATATGCCAAAATACACATAAAATATTTAAATTTTTATTGAAATAAATATACAAAATGTACATACAATAAGGTATACTTCTATTGAAAGAGATATGCAAAAATACATATAAAACAATGTAAATTTGTTTCAAAATATATATACAAATACACATAAAATAACGTAGATTTCTATAAAAATATATATACATAATACACATAAAATTAAGTAAATACTTATAAAAAAATGTAAACAAAATACACATAAAATAATGTAAATTCGAAACAAAATAAATAAACAAAATACCAATAAAAGAATGTGTATTTGTATAAATATAAATGTACAAAATACACATACAAAATAAACATAAAATAAGGTAAATTTGTAATGAAATATATGTACAAAATACACATAAAATAATGTAAATTTATATGAAAATATATATACAAATACACATAAAATACCACGAATTTGTATGAAATTATATATTCAAAATAAATATTAAATAATGTAAATGCGTATAAAAATATATATACAAAGTACATATAAAATAATGTAAACTCGTATCAATATAAATCAACAAAATACCAATAAAATAATATATATTTGAATGAAAATAGATTTACAAAATACACATAACATAACTAAAATTTGTATTGAAATATATACAAAAATACATAAAAATAATTTGAGATTGTATGAAAATAGATATTCAAAATACATATAAAACTAGGTAAATTTCTTTTGAAATATATACACAAACTACCCATAAAATATTGTAAATTTGTGTCAAAATATATAAACAAATACACATAAAATAACTTAAAATAACGTAAATATGTATCAAATATATACAAAAAACACATTAAATAATTTAAATATTTATAAAAAAATATATACAAAACGCAAATAAAATAATGTAAAATCGTATAAAAATAAATACAGAAAATATTAATAAAATAATGTAAATTTGTATGAAAATTAAGATGCAAAATACCCATAAAATAACGCATTTTTTTTTATAAAAATATATATACGAAAAAACATAAAATATTTGATTTTGTATTAAAATAAATAGATATACAAAATACACATAAAATAAGCTAAATTTGAATTGAAATATAAATACAAAGTACATAAAATAATGTAAATTTGTATCAAAATACTTATACAAATACATATATAATAACGTAAAATTGTATAAAAATATATAAACAAAATACACGTTAAATAATGTAAATACGTATAAAAAAATGTACAAAATACACAAATAATCATGTAATTCGTATCAAAATAAATAGACAAAAAAACAATAAAATAATGTAAATTTCTATGAGAAAACATATACAAAATACACATAAATAACGCAAATATCAATAAAAATATATATAATATAATATATTTTTATACATATTTAAAATATTTAATGTATATTTTGTATAAATATTTTATCCAAATTTACGTTATTTTATATGTATTTTATATATTTTCATACAAATTTATATTATTTTATGTGAGTTTTGTATATGTATTTCAATACAAATTTGCCAAACTTTATGTGTATTTTGCATATCTATTTTCAAACAAATTTAAATTATTTTTGTGTATTTTAGTATATATTTTTATACTAATTTTAGTTATTTTATTTGTTTTTTGTATATATATTTTCCTACAAATATACATTCTTTTATTGGAATTTTGTGTATTTAATTTTTTACGAATTTACATTATTTTATGTGTATTTTGTATATATTTTTCTACGTATTTAAACTATTTTATGTGTATTTTATATATACATTTTCATAAAAACTTACGTTATTTTATTGTGTGTATTCGTATATATTTTGAAACAAATTTTATACAAATTCATGTTATTGTATGTGTATTTGCAAATATATTTTACAAATTTATATTATTTTATGTGTATTCTTACATATATTTTATTACAAATTTACCTTATTTTATGTTTATTTTGTATATTTATTTCATTCAATTTTAAATTATTTAATGTGTATTTTTGTATTTGTATTTAGGTTACCTTAGGTTAATTTTAGGTTACCTTATTTTATGTTTATTTTGTATATTTATTTCATTCAGTTTTAAATTATTTTATGTGTATATTTGTATTTGTATTTAGGTTATTTTATGTGTATTTTGTATATATATTTTCATCCAAAATTACATTATTTAATTGGAATTTCTTAATATAATTCGATATGAATTTAGATTATTTCATAGGTATTTTGTATACATATTTTTATACTCATTTACATTATCTAATGTGCGTTTTGTATATATATATTTTTATGCAAATCTATTTAATGTTCATTTTTGTACATACATTTTTATAGAAATTTGCGTTATTTTATGTATATAGTTTTATATAAATTTACGTTATTTTATGTGCATTTTGTATATTTATATTTATACAAATACACATTCTTTTATTGGTATATTGTTTATTTACATTTATACGAATTTACATTATTTTATGTGTATTTTGTATACATTTTTTTATACGTATTTACTTAATTTTATGTGTATTTTGTATATGTATTTATATAGAGATCTACGTTATTTTATGTGTATTCGTATATATATTTTGAAACAAATTTACATTATTTGATATGTATTTTGCATATCTATTTCAATACAAATTTACCTTATTGTATGTGCATTTTGCATATTTATTTTAATACAAGTTCAAATATTTTATGTGTATTTTGGTATCAATAATTTTATAAAAAATGCGTTATTTTATAGGTATTTTGCATCTTAATTTTCATTTTATATGTACTTTGAATATATATTTTTATACGCTTTTACATTATTTAATATTTATTTTGAATATATATTTTTATACAAATTCATGGTATTTTATGTGTATTTGTATATATATTTTCAAATAAATTTACATTATTTTATGTGTATTTTGTACATATATTTTATTACAAATCTACCTTATTTTATGTTTATTTTGTATGTGTATTTTGAATATTTATATTTATCCAAATACACATTCTTTTATTGGTATTTTGTTTATATATTTTAATTCGAATTTACATTATTTTATGTATATTTTGTATACATTTTTTTATACGTATTTACTTAATTTTATGAGTATTTTGTATATATTTTTATAGAAATCTACGTTTTTTATTTGTATTCGTATATATATTTTGAAACAAATTTACATTGTTTTATATGTATTTTTGCATATCTCTTTCAATACAAATTTACCTTATTGTATGTGCATTTTGTATATTTATTTCAATACAAATTTAAATATTTTATGTGTATTTTGGTATATATATAAGAAATGCGCTATATTATGGGAATTTTTCATCTTTATTTTCATACAAATTTACATTATTTTATTAATATTCGGTGTATTTATTTTGATACGATTTTACATTATTATATTTGTTTTTTGTATATACTTTTTTATACATATTTACATTATTGAATGTGTATCTTGCATATATATTTTATACAAATTTATTATCTATTATATATTTTCATACAAATACACATTCTTTTCATGATATTTTGTTTATTTATTTTGACACGAATTTACATTATTTGATATGTATTTTGTATATATATTTTTATACGTATTTACATAATTTCATATGTTTTTTGTATATATATTTCTATAGAAATCTACTTTATTTTAGGTGTATTCGTATATATATTTTGAAACAAATTTACATTGTTTTATATGTGATTTTGAATATGTCTTTCAATACAAATTTACCTTACTGTATATGCATTTTGTATATTTATTTCAATACAAATTTAAATATTTTATGTGTATTTTGATTATATTTTTATAAAAAATGCGATAATTTTTGGGAATTTGGCATCTTTATTTTCATACAAATTTACATTATATTATTGATATTCTGTGTATTTATTTTGATACGATTTTACATTATTCTATTTGTTTTTTGTATATATATTTTTTTATACACATTTACATTATTTAATGTGTATCTTGCATATATATTTTATACAAATTTACGTTATTTTAAGTGTATTTCTTTATATATTTTCATTCAAATTTACATTATTTAATATGTATTTTTATATGTATTTCAATACAAATTTACCTAATTTTATGTGTATTTTGTATATTTCTTTTCAAACAAATTTAAATTATTTTTGTGTATTTTTGTATATAGTTTTATACAAATTTAGGTTATTTTATGTACGCATTTACATTATTTAGTGTGTGTTTTTTATATATATTTTTATGCAAATTTACTTTATTTTATGTGCATTTTTGTACATATATTTTTATAGAAATTTGCGTTATTTGTATATGTTTTCTCATACAAATTTACATTATTTTATTGCTATTTTGTTTATTTATTTTGATACGAATTACATGATTATATGTGTATTTTGTACATATTTTTTATACGTATTTACATTACCTAATGTGTATTTTGTTTATATATTTTTAAACAAATCTACGTTATTATATGTATTTGTATAAATATTTTGATACAGATTTTCATTATTTTATTTATTTTGTATGTTCATTTCAATTCAAATTTAGCTTATTTTATCTGTATTTTGTATATATTTGTACAAATTTAATAACTTCTGTGTATTTTTGTATATAGTTTTATACAAATTTACGATATTTTATGTGTATTTTGTATATTTATATTTATACAAATACACTTTCTTTTACTGGTATTTTGTTTATTTATTTTGATACGATTTTTATGTGTATTTTATATTAATTTTTTTATACGTATTTACCTCATTTTATGTGTATTTTGTATATATTTTTAAAGAAATCAACGTTATTTTATGTGTATTCGTATATATATTTTGAAACAAATTTACATTGTTTTATATGTATTTTGCATATCTATTTCAATACAAATTTACCTTACAGTATGTGCATTTTTTATATTTATTTTAATACAAATTTTAATATTTTATGTGTATTTTGGTATATATATTTTTATGAAAAAAATGCGTTATTTTATGGCTATTTTGCATCTCTATTTTCATACAAATTTACATTATTTTATGAAAATTTTGTGTATTTATTTTGATACGATATTACATTATTCCATTTGTGTTTTGTATATATATATTTTTTTTCATATTTACATTATTTAATTAGTATTTTGTATATATATTTGATACAAATTTGTTTAAAAATATATAAACAAAATACACATTAAGTAATGTAAATACGTATAAAAAATATGTACAAAATACACATATAATCATGTAATTCGTATCAACCTAAATAAACAAAATATCAATAAAATAATGTAAATTTGTATGAGAAAACATATACAAATACATATAAAATAACGCTAATTTCTATAAAAATATATGTCCAAAAATGAACGTAAAATAAAGTAACTATGGATAAAAATATATATACAAAACACGCATTAAATAATGTAAATGCGTACATAAAATAACATAAATTTGTATAAAACTATATACAAAAATACACAAGAATACTTTGAATTTGTATGAAAACAAATATACAAAATACACATAAAATTATGTTAATTTGTATTGAAATACATATACAAAATACACATAAAATAATGTAAATTTGAAAGAAAATATATAAACAAATACACATATAATAACGTAAATTTGTATGAAATATATATACAAAATACACATTAAATAATGTAAATATGTATAAAAAAATATATACAAAACACAAATAGAATAATGTAAAATCGTATCAAAATTTATGTTATTATATGTATTTTTATAAATATTTTGATACAAATCTACATTATTTTATGTATTTTGTATATACATTTCAATTCAAATTTAGCTTATTTTATCTGTATTTTGAATATCTATTTTCATACGAATTTAATTACTTCTGTGCAAAATATATATACGAATACACATAAAATAAAGTAGATTTCTATAGAAATATATATAGAAAATACATATGAAATTATGTAAATACGTATAAAAATATATATACAAAATACATATCAAATAATGTAAATTCGTGTCAAAATAAATAAACAAAATATCATGAAAAGAATGTGTATTTGTGTGAAAATAGATAATAGATAATAAATTTGTATAAAATATATATGCAAGATACACATTAAATAATGTAAATATGTATAAAAAAGTATATACAAAAAACAAATAGAATAATGTAACATCGTATCAAAATAAATACACCGAATATTAATAAAATAATGTAAATTTGTATGAAAATAAAGATGCAAAATTCCCATAAAATAGCGCATTTCTTATAAAAATATATATACCAAAATACACATAAAATATTTAAATTTGTATTGAAATAAATATACAAAATGCACATACAATAAGGTAAATTTGAATTGAAAGAGATATGCAAAAATACATATACAACAATGTAAATTTGTTTCAAAATATATATACGAATACAAATAAAAAAACGTACATTTCTATAAAAATATATATACAAAATACACATAAAATTAAGTAAATACGTATAAAAAATGTATACAAAATACACATAAAATAATGTAAATTCGAATTAAAATAAATAAACAAAATACCAATAAAAGAATGTGTATTTGGATAAATATAAATATACAAAATACACATACAAAATAAATATAAAATAAGGTAGATTTGTAATAAAATATATGTACAAAATACACATAAAATAGTGTAAATTTATATGAAAATATATATACAAATACACATAAAATACCATGAATTTGTATAAAAATATATATTCAAAATAAATATTAAATAATGTAAAAGCGTATAAAAATATATATAAAAATTACATATAAAATAATGTAAATTCGTATCAATATAAATCAACAAAACACCAATAAAATAATATATATTTGAATGAAAATAAATTTACAAAATACACATAACATAACTAAAATTTGTATTAAAATATATACAAAAATACATAGAAATAATTTGAGTTTGTATGAAAATAGTTATACAAAATACACATAAAACTAGGTAAATCTCTTTTGAAATGTATATACAAAATAGCCATAAAATATTGTAAATTTGTGTCAAAATATATAAACAACTACACATAAAATAACGTAGATTTGTATAATACACATAGAATAATGTCAATTCGTATCAAAATGAATAAGCAGAATATCAATAAAATAATGTAAATTTTTATGAAAATAAAGATGCAAAATACCCCAAAAATAAAGCATATGATTATAAAAATACAGATACAAAAATACACATTGAATAATTAAATTTGTACTAAAATTAATATACAAAATGCGTATATAATAAGGGAAATTTGTATTGAAAAAATATGCAACATACACGTTTACTCATACAAATTTATATTATTTTATTGGTATTTTGTTTATTTATTTTGATACGAATTACATGATTATATGTGTATTTTGTACATATTTTTTTATACGTATTTACATTATTTAATGTGTATTTTGTATATATTTTCAAACAAATTTAATTACTTCTGTGTATTTTTGTACATAGTTTTATATAAATTTATGTTATTTTATGTGTATTTTGTATATTTATATTTATACAAATACACATTCTTTTATTGGTATTTTGTTTATTTATTTTGATACGAATTTACATCATTTTATGTGTATTTTGTATATATATTTTTATAGAAATCTACGTTATTTTATGTGTATACGTATATATATTTTGAAATAAATTAACATTGTTTTATATGTATTTTGCATATCTATTTCAATACAAATTTACCTTATTGTATGTGTTTTTTGTATATTTATTTTAATACAAATTTAATTTTTTGATGTGTATTTTGGTATATGTATTTTTATAAATAAAAAAAATGCGTTATTTTATGGGTATTTTGCTTCTTTATTTTCATACAAATTTACATTATTTTATTAATATTCTGTGTATTTATTTTGATACGATTTTACATTATTCTATTTGTGTTTTGGACATATTTTTTTTATAAAAATTTACGTTATTTTAAGTGTAATTGTTTGTGTATTTTCATTCAAATTTACATTATTTTATGTGTATTTTGTGTATGTATTTCAATACAAATTTACCTAATTTTATGTGTATTTTGTATATTTATTTCCACAAAATACACATTAAATAATGTAAATACATAGAAAAATATATATACAAAATACACATAAAATAATGTAAATTCGTTTCAAAATAACTAAACAAAATTTCTTCTAAAAGAATGTATATTTGTAGGAAAATAAATATACAAAATACAAATAAAAAAAAAATTGTATAAAAATATGTACAAAAATACACAAAAAAAATTTAAATTTGTTTGAAAATAGATATGCAAAATACACATGAAATTAGGCAAATTTTTATTGAAAGACATATAGAAAATACACATAAAATAATGTAATTTTTTATGAAACTATATAAACAAATACACATAAGATAACGTAAATTTCCATAAAATATATACAAAATATACATTAAATAATGTAAATATGTCTAAAAATATGTATACAAAATACACAGAATAACGTAAAATCGTTTCAAAATAAATAAACAGACTATCAATAAAATAATGTAAATTTGTATGAAAATAAAGATGCAAAATACCCATATAATAACGCATATTTGTTTAAAAATATATATATACAAAAATACACATAAAATAATTAAATTTGTATCAAAATAAATATACAAAAGGTACATACAATAAAGAAAATTTGTATTGAAATAGATATGCGAAATACACATAAATAATGTAAATTTGTATCAAAATATATATATATATATATATATATAAATTATATATGAAATATATATATATATATATATATATATATATATATATATATATATATATATATATATATATATATATATATATATATATATATATATATATATATATATATATATATATATATATATATATATATATATATATATATATATATATATATATATATATATATATATATATATATATATATATATATATATATATATATATATATATATATATATATATATATATATATATATATATATATATATATATATATATATATATATATAACACCTAAAATAATGAAAATTTTGTATCAAGATCAATAAATAAAATTCCGATAAAAGAACGTACAAATTTACATTATTTTATGTGTATTTTGTACATGTATTTAAATATAAATGTAACATATTATATGTGTATTTTATATATTTATTTTCATACAAATTGAAATTTATTTTTTTGTTTTTTTGTATATATTTTTATTCAAATTTTCGTAGTTTTATGTGAATTTTGTATATTTTTTTCCCTACAAATATGCGTTCTTTTATCGGAATTTTGTTTATTTATTTTGTTTATTTATTTTGTTTATTTATTTTTTTAGGTGTATTTGATATATATATATATATATATATATATATATATATATATATATATATATATATATATATATATATATATATATATATATATATATATATATATATTTATACTTATTTACATAATTTTATATGTATTTTGAATATATATTTTCATAGAAATTTACTCTATATGTATATACAAAAAAAAAAAAAAATTAATTTGTATGAAAATAAATATACAAAATACACATAAAATTAGGTAAATTTGTATTGAAATACATATACAAAATACACTTAAAATAATGTAAATTTGAATGAAATTATATAAACAAATAAAATAACGTACATTTGTATAAAATATATATACTAAATACATATAGAATAATGTAAAATCGTATCAAAATAAGTACACAGAATATCAAAAAAATAATTTAAATTTGTATGAAAATAAAGATGGAAAATACCCATAATATAAAGCACATTTTTTTTTAAATACATATACAAAAATACACATAGAATAATTAGATTTGTATTAAAATTAATATACAAAATGCATATACAATAAGGTTAATTTGTATTGAAAAAATACGCAACATACACATAAAACAGTGTAAATTTGTTTCAGAAAATATATACGAATACACTTAAAATAACGTTGATTTCTATAGGAATATATATACAAAATACACATGAGATGATGTAAATACGTACAAAAATATATATACAAAAAACACATTAAATAATGTAAATTCGCGTCAAAATAAATAAACAAAATATCAATAAAAGAATGTTTATTTGTATGAAAATAGATATACAAAATACACATAAAATATCGTAAATTTGTATAAAACTATATACAAAAATACACAGAAGTAATTAGATTAAATAAATGTTAAATAATGTAAATGCGTATAAAAATATATATACAAAGTACATATAAAATAATACAAATTTAATTATTCTATGTATATTTTTGTATATGTATTTTCATAAAAAAATGCTTTATTTTATGAGTATTTTGCATCTTTATTTTCATACATATTTACTTTATTTTGTTGATATTCTGTGTATTTATATTGATACGATTTTACATTATTCTATGTATATTTTGCATATATATTTCAATCAAATGAACGTTATTTTATGTGAATTTGTTTTCATTTCATATAAATTTACATTATTTTTGTGTATTTTGTACATGTATTTAAATGCAAATTTAACTAATTATATGTGTATTATATATATCTATTTTCATACAAATCGAAATTAATTTTGTGTATTTTAGTATATATTTTTATTCAAATTTTCGTAATTTTATGTGTATTTTGTATATTTATTTTCCTACAAATATACGTTCTTTTATCGGAATTTTGTTTATTTATTTTGATACGAATTTTCATTATTTTAGGTGTATGTGATGTATATATTTTTATATTTATTTACTTAATTTTATATGTATTTTTAATATATATTTTCATAGAAATTTACTCTATTTTATGTGTATTCGTATATATATTTTGATACAAATTTACATTATTTATGTGTATTTCGCATAACTATTTCAATACAAATTTTCTTTATTGTATGTGCCTTTTGTATATTTATTTTGATACAAATTTAATTATTTTATGTGTATTTTTGTATATATATTTTAAACATATATGCGTTATTATATGGGTATTTTGCATCTTTATTTTCATACAAATTTACATTATTTTATTGATAGTCTGTTTATTTATTTTGATACGATTTTACGTTATTCTATGTATTTTGTATACATATTTTTAGACATATTTACATTATTGATTGTATATTTTGTACATATATTTTATGGAAATTTACGTTATCTTATGTGTATTTGTTTATATAGTTTCATACAAATTTATATTATTTTATGTGTATTTTCTATATGTCTTTCAATAAAAATTTGCCTAATTTCATGTGTATTTTGCATATCTATTTTCAAACAAATTTAAATTTTTTTTGTGTATTTTTGTATATATTTTTATACAGATTTTTCTTATTTTATTTGTATTTTGTATATATATTTTCCTACAAATATACATTCTTTTAGAGGAAATTTTGTTTACTTATTTTGATACGAATTTACATTATTTTATGTGTATTTTGTATATATATTTTTCTATATATTTACATTATTTAATGTGTATTTTGTATATATATTTTCATAAAAATTTACGTTATTTTATTGTGTGTATTCGTATATATTTTGATACAAATTTACTTTATTTTATGTGTTTTTTGCATATCTATTTCAATAAAAATCTACCTTATTGTAGGTGTATTTTGTATATTTATTTTAATACAAATTTAATTATTTTATGAGTATTTTTGTATATATATTTTTTTAAATATGAGTTTTTTTATGTGTATATTGCATCTTTAATTTTGAAATTTTTTACATTACGTACATATCTTTTATACGTATTTACATTATTTAATGTGTATTTTGTTTATATATTTTGATACAAATTTACGTTATTATATGTGTATTTGAATATATATTTTGATACAAATTTACATTATTTTATGTATTTTCTATATTTATTTCAATTCAAGTTTTGCTTATTTTATGTGTCTTTTGTGTATCTATTTTCATACAAATTTATTTTATTTTTTATTTTTGTATATAGTTTTATACAATTTTACGTTCTTTTATGTGTATTTTGTATATTTATATTTATACAAGTGCACATTCTTTTATTGGCATTTAGTTTATTTATTTTGATACGAATTTACATTATTTTATGTGTATTTTGTATACATTTTCTTATACGTATTTACTTCATTTTATGTGTATTTTGTATATATATTTTTATAGAAATCTACGTTATTTTATGTGTATTCGTATATATATTTTGAAAGAAATTTACATTGTTTTATATGTATTTTGCATATCTATTTCAATACAAATTTACCTTATTGTATGTTCATTTTGTATATCTATTGTAATACAAATTTAAATTTTTTATGTGTATTTTGGTATATATATTTTCATAAAAAATGCGTTGTTTTATGGGTATTTTGCATCTTTATTTTCATACAAATTTACATTATTTTATTAATATTCTGTGTATTTATTTTGATACTATTTTACATTATTCTATTTGTCTTTTGTATATGTTTTTTTATACATATTTACATTATTTAATGTGTATTTTATTCATATATTTCATACAAATTTACGTTTTTTTAAGAGTATTTGTTTATATATTTTCATTCAAATTTACATTATTTTATGTGTACTTTGTATATGTATATATATATATATATATATATATCTAATATATATATATATATATATATATATATATAGATATATATATATATATATATATATATATATATATATATATATATATATATATATATATATATATATATATATATATATATATATATATATATATATATATATATATATATATATATATATATATATATATATATATATATATATATATATATATATATATATATATATATATATATATATATATATATATATATATATATATATATATATATATATATATATATATATATATATATATATATATATATATATATATATAAATACATATATAATAACGTAAATTGTACAAAATATATAAACAAAATACACATTAAATAATGTAAATACGTATAAAAATGTACAAAATACACAATCATGTAATTGGTATCAAAATAAATAGACAAAATACCAATAAAATAATGTAAATTTCTATGAGAAAACATATACAAAATACACATAAATAACGCAAATATCAATAAAAATATATATAATATAATATATTTTTATACATATTTAAAATATTTAATGTATATTTTGTATATATATTTTATCCAAATTTACGTTATTTTATATGTATTTTATATATTTTCATACAAATTTATATTATTTTATGTGAGTTTTGTATATGTATTTCAATACAAATTTGCCAAACTTTATGTGTATTTTGCATATCTATTTTCAAACAAATTTAAATTATTTTTGTGTATTTTAGTATATATTTTTATACTAATTTTAGTTATTTTATTTGTTTTTTGTATATATATTTTCCTACAAATATACATTCTTTTATTGGAATTTTGTGTATTTAATTTTTTACGAATTTACATTATTTTATGTGTATTTTGTATATATTTTTTTCTACGTATTTAAACTATTTTATGTGTATTTTATATATACATTTTCAAAAAAACTTTCGTTATTTTATTGTGTGTATTCTTATATATTTTGAAACAAATTTTATACAAATTCATGTTATTTTATGTGTATTTGCAAATATATTTTCATACAAATTTATATTATTTTATGCTTATTCTTACATATATTTTATTACAAATTTACCTTATTTTATGTTTATTTTGTATATTTATTTCATTCAATTTTAAATTATTTAATGTGTATTTTTGTATTTGTATTTAGGTTATCTTAGGTTAATTTTAGGTTACCTTATTTTATGTTTATTTTGTATATTTATTTCATTCAGTTTTAAATTATTTTATGTGTATATTTGTATTTTTATTTAGGTTATTTTATGTGTATTTTGTATATATATTTTCATCCAAAATTACATTATTTTATTGGAATTTCTTTATATAATTCGATACGAATTTAGATTATTTCATAGGTATTTTGTATACATATTTTTATACTCATTTACATTATCTAATGTGCGTTTTGTATATATATTTTTATGCAAATCTATTTAATGTTCATTTTTGTACATACATTTTTATAGAAATTTGCGTTATTTTATGTATATAGTTATATATAAATTTACGTTATTTTATGTGCAATTTGTATATTTATATGTATACAAATACACATTCTTTTATTGGTATATTGTTTATTTACATTTATACGAATTTACATTATTTTATGTGTATTTTGTATACATTTTTTTATACGTATTTACTTAGTTTTATGTGTATTTTGTATATGTATTTATATAGAGATCTACGTTATTTTATGTGTATTCGTATATATATTTTGAAACAAATTTACATTATTTGATATGTATTTTGCATATCTATTTCAATACAAATTTACCTTATTGTATGTGCATTTTGCATATTTATTTTAATACAAGTTCAAATATTTTATGTGTATTTTGGTATCAATAATTTTATAAAAAATGCGTTATTTTATAGGTATTTTGCATCTTAATTTTCATTTTATATGTACTTTGAATATATATTTTTATACGCTTTTACATTATTTAATATTTATTTTGAATATATATTTTTATACAAATTCATGGTATTTTATGTGTATTTGTATATATATTTTCAAATAAATTTACATTATTTTATGTGTATTTTGTACATATATTTTATTACAAATACCCCTTATTTTATGTTTATTTTGTATGTGTATTTTGAATATTTATATATATCCAAATACACATTCTTTTATTGGTATTTTGTTTATATATTTTAATTCGAATTTACATTATTTTATGTATATTTTGTATACATTTTTTTATACGTATTTACTTAATTTTATGAGTATTTTGTATATATTTTTATAGAAATCTACGTTTTTTATTTGTATTCGTATATATATTTTGAAACAAATTTACATTGTTTTATATGTATTTTTGCATATCTCTTTCAATACAAATTTACCTTATTGTATGTGCATTTTGTATATTTATTTCAATACAAATTTAAATATTTTATGTGTATTTTGGTATATATATAAGAAATGCGCTATATTATGGGAAATTTTCATCTTTATTTTCATACAAATTTACATTATTTTATTAATATTCGGTGTATTTATTTTGATACGATTTTACATTATTATATTTGTTTTTTGTATATACTTTTTTATACATATTTACATTATTGAATGTGTATCTTGCATATATATTTTATACAAATTTATTATCTATTATATATTTTCATACAAATACACATTCTTTTCATGATATTTTGTTTATTTATTTTGACACGAATTTACATTATTTGATATGTATTTTGTATATATATTTTTATACGTATTTACATAATTTCATATGTTTTTTGTATATATATTTCTATAGAAATCTACTTTATTTTAGGTGTATTCGTATATATATTTTGAAAAAAATTTACATTGTTTTATATGTGTTTTTGAATATGTCTTTCAATACAAATTTACCTTACTGTATATGCATTTTGTATATTTATTTCAATACAAATTTAAATATTTTATGTGTATTTTGATTATATTTTTATAAAAAATGCGATAATTTTTGGGAATTTGGCATCTTTATTTTCATACAAATTTACATTATATTATTGATATTCTGTGTATTTATTTTGATACGATTTTACATTATTCTATTTGTTTTTTGTATATATATTTTTTTATACACATTTACATTATTTAATGTGTATCTTGCATATATATTTTATACAAATTTACGTTATTTTAAGTGTATTTCTTTATATATTTTCATTCAAATTTACATTATTTAATATGTATTTTTATATGTATTTCAATACAAATTTACCTAATTTTATGTGTATTTTGTATATTTCTTTTCAAACAAATTTAAATTATTTTTGTGTATTTTTGTATATAGTTTTATACAAATTTAGGTTATTTTATGTACGCATTTACATTATTTAGTGTGTGTTTTGTATATATATTTTTATGCAAATTTACTTTATTTTATGTGCATTTTTGTACATATATTTTTATAGAAATTTGCGTTATTTGTATATGTTTTCTCATACAAATTTACATTATTTTATTGCTATTTTGTTTATTTATTTTGATACGAATTACATGATTATATGTATTTTTGTATATATTTTTTATACGTATTTACATTACCTAATGTGTATTTTGTTTATATATTTTTAAACAAATCTACGTTATTATATGTATTTGTATAAATATTTTGATACAGATTTTCATTATTTTATTTATTTTGTATGTTCATTTCAATTCAAATTTAGCTTATTTTATCTGTATTTTGTATATATTTGTACAAATTTAATAACTTCTGTGTATTTTTTATATAGTTTTATACAAATTTACGATATTTTATGTGTATTTTGTATATTTATATTTATACAAATACACTTTCTTTTACTGGTATTTTGTTTATTTATTTTGATACGATTTTTATGTGTATTTTATATTAATTTTTTTATACGTATTTACCTCATTTTATGTGTATTTTGTATATATTTTTAAAGAAATCAACGTTATTTTATGTGTATTCGTATATATATTTTGAAACAAATTTACATTGTTTTATATGTATTTTGCATATCTATTTCAATACAAATTTACCTTACAGTATGTGCATTTTTTATATTTATTTTAATACAAATTTTAATATTTTATGTGTATTTTGGTATATATATTTTTATAAAAAAAATGCGTTATTTTATGGCTATTTTGCATCTCTATTTTCATACAAATTTACATTATTTTATTAAAATTTTGTGTATTTATTTTGATACGATATTACATTATTCCATTTGTGTTTTGTATATATATATATATATATATATATATATATATATATATATATATATATATATATATATATATATATATATATATATATATATATATATATATTTTTTTTTCATATTTACATTATTTAATTAGTATTTTTGATATATATTTGATACAAATTTGTTTAAAAATATATAAACAAAATACATATTAAGTAATGTAAATACGTATAAAAAATATGTACAAAATACACATATAATCATGTAATTCGTATCAACCTAAATAAACAAAATATCAATAAAATAATGTAAATTTGTATGAGAAAACATATACAAATACATATAAAATAACGCTAATTTCTATAAAAATATATGTCCAAAAATGAACGTAAAATAAAGTAACTATGGATAAAAA
The DNA here is from genome assembly GCF_024679095.1 of Eriocheir sinensis. Lineage (NCBI taxonomy): Eukaryota > Metazoa > Arthropoda > Malacostraca > Decapoda > Varunidae > Eriocheir > Eriocheir sinensis. Next base: position 425,535 of record NW_026110906.1, on the reverse strand, counting down.
TATGTATACAAAACACGCATTAAATAATGTAAATGCGTACATAAAATAACATAAATTTGTATAAAACTATATACAAAAATACACAAGAATACTTTGAATTTGTATGAAAACAAATATACAAAATACACATAAAATTATGTTAATTTGTAGAAATACATATACAAAATACACATAAAATAATGTAAATTTGAAAATATATAAACAAATACACATATAATAACGTAAATTTGTATGAAAATATATATACAAAATACACATTAAATAATGTAAATATGTATAAAAAATATATACAAAACACAAATAAAATAATGTAAAATCGTATCAAAATTTATGTATATATATATATATTTATATATATATATATATATATATATATATATATATATATATATATATATATATATATATCAATTCATATATAGCTTATTTTATCTGTATTTTGAATATCTATTTTCATACAATTTAATTACTTCTGTGCAAAATATATATACGAATACACATAAAATAAAGTAAATTTGTATAGAAATATATATACAAAATACACAAAAATATGTAAATACGTATAAAATATATATACAAAATACATATCAAATAATGTAAATTTGTGTCAAAATAAATATACAAAATATCATGAAAATAATGTAAATTTGAATGAAAATATATAAACAAACACACTTAAATTGTATGAAATATATATATAAAATACACATTAAATAATGTAAATATGTATTAAAAAATATATACAAAAGACAAATAGAATAATGTAAAATAGTATCAAAATAAATACACAGAATATTAATAAAATAATGTAAATTTGTATGAAAATAAAGATGCAAAATACCCATAAAACAACGCATTTTTTTATGAAAATATATATACCAAAATACACATAAAATATTTAAATTTGTATTACAATAGATATACAAAATGAACATACAATAAGGTAAATTTGTATTGAAAGAGATATGCAAAATACATATAAAACAATGTAAATTTCTTTCAAAATATATATACGAATACACATAAAATAACGTAGATTTCTATAAAAATATATATACAAAATACACATAAAATGAAGTAAATACGTATAAGAAAATGTATACAAAATACACATAAAATAATGTAAATTCGTATCAAAATAAATAAACTAAATGCCAATAAAAGAATGTGCACTTGTATAAATATAAATATACAAAATACACATAAAAGAACGTAAAATTGTATAAAACTATATACAAAAATAAAAAATAAAATAAATTTGTATGAAAATAGATACACAAAAGACACATAAAATAAGCAAAACTTGAATTGAAATAAATATAGAAAATACATAAAATAATGTAAATTTGTATCAAAATATATATTCAAATACACATATAATAACGTAAATTTGTATCAAAATATATAAACAAAATACACATTAAATAATGTAAATACGTATAAAAGATATGTACGTAATGTAAAAAATTTCAAAATTAAAGATGCAATATACACATAAAAAAACTCATATTTAAAAAAATATATATACAAAAATACTCATAAAATAATTAAATTTGTATTAAAATAAATATACAAAATACACCTACAATAAAATAGATTTTTATTGAAATAGATATGCAAAAAACACATAAAATAAAGTAAATTTGTATCAAAATATATACGAATACACACAATAAAATAACGTAAATTTTTATGAAAATATATATACAAAATACACATTAAATAATGTAAATATATAGAAAAATATATATACAAAATACACATAAAATAATGTAAATTCGTATCAAAATAAGTAAACAAAATTTCCTCTAAAAGAATGTATATTTGTAGGAAAATATATATACAAAATACAAATAAAATAAGAAAAATCTGTATAAAAATATATACAAAAATACACAATTTTTTTTTTAATTTGTTTGAAAATAGATATGCAAAATACACATGAAATTAGGCAAATTTTTATTGAAAGACATATAGAAAATACACATAAAATAATATAAATTTGTATGAAACTATATAAACAAATACACATAAGATAACGTAAATTTCCATAAAATATATGTACAAAATATACATTCAATAATGTAAATATGTCTAAAAATATGTATACAAAATACACAGAATAACGTAAAATCGTATCAAAATAAATAAACAGACTATCAATAAAATAATGTAAATTTGTATGAAAATAAAGATGCAAAATACCCATATAATAACGCATATATGTTTAAAATATATATACAAAAATACACATAAAATAATTAAATTTGTATCAAAATAAATATACAAAAGGCACATACAATAAAGAAAATTTGTATTGAAATAGTTATGCGAAATACACATAAATAATGTAAATTTGTATCAAAATATATATACGAATACACATAAAATAGAGTAAATTTCTATGAAAATATATATTAAAAATACATATAAAATTAAGTAAATAAATATAAAAATATATACATCACATACACCTAAAATAATGAAAATTCGTATCAAAATAAATAAACAAAATTCCGATAAAAGAACGTATATTTGTAGGAAAATAAATATACAAAATACACATAAAATTACGAAAATTTGAATAAAAATATATACTAAAATACACAAAATTAATTTCGATTTGTATGAAAATAGATATATATAATACACATATAATTAGTTAAATTTGCATTTAAATACATGTACAAAATACACAAAAATAATGTAAATTTATATGAAATGAAAACAAATTCACATAAAATAACGTTCATTTGATTGAAATATATATGCAAAATATACATAGAATAATGTAAAATCGTATCAATATAAATACACAGAATATCAACAAAATAAAGTAAATATGTATGAAAATAAAGATGCAAAATACTCATAAAATAAAGCATTTTTTTATGAAAATACATATACAAAAATATACATAGAATAATTAAATTTGTATTATTTTATATGTACTTTGTATATATATTTTTATACGCATTTACATTATTTAACATTTATTTAATCTAATTACTTCTGTGTATTTTTGTATATAGTTTTTTACAAATTTACGATATTTTATGTGTATTTTGTATATCTATTTTCATACAAATAAACATTCTTTTATTGATATTTTGTTTATTTATTTTGACGCGAATTTACATTATTTAATGTGTTTTTTGTATATATATTTTTGTACGTATTTACATCATCTCATGTGTATTTTGTATATATATTCCTATAGAAATCAACGTTATTTTAAGTGTATTCGTATATATTTTCTGAAACAAATTTACACTGTTTTATGTGTATGTTGCGTATTTTTTCAATACAAATTAACCTTATTGTATATGCATTTTGTATATTAATTTTAATACAAATCTAATTATTCTATGTGTATTTTTGTATATGTATTTAAAAAAAAATGTGCTTTATATTATGGGTATTTTCCATCTTTATTTTCATACAAATTTAAATTATTTTTTTGATATTCTGTGTACTTATTTTGATACGATTTTACATTATTCTATATGTATTTAGTATATATATTTTATACAAATGTACGTTATTTTATTTGTTTATATAATTTCATTCAAATTTACATTATTTTAAGTGTATTTTGTATATGTATTTCAATACAAATTTACCTAATTTTATGTGTATTTTGTATATTTATTTGCATACAAATTATTAGTATTATTTTTTTTTGTATATACATATAGAGTAAATTTCTATGAAAATATATATTCAAAATACATATAAAATTATGTAAATAAGTATAAATATATATATATATATATATATATATATATATATATATATATATATATATATAAATAAACAAAATAAATAAACAAAATAAATAAACAAAATTTCGATAAAAGAACGCATATTTGTAGGGAAAAAAATATACAAAATTCACATAAAACTACGAAAATTTGAATAAAAATATATACAAAAAAACAAAAAAATAAATTTCAATTTGTATGAAAATAAATATATAAAATACACATATAATATGTTACATTTATATATAAATAAATCTACAAAATACACATAAAATAATGTAAATTTGTACGTTCTTTTATCGGTATATATATATATATATATATGATATATATATATATATATATATATATATATATATATATATATATATATATATATATATATATATATATATATATATATATATATATATATATATATATATATATATATATATATATATATATATATATATATATATATATATATATATATATATATATATATATATATATATATATATATATATATATATATATATATATATATATATATATATATATATATATTTATACTTATTTACATAGTTTTATATGTATTTTTAATATATTTTCATAGAAATTTACTCTATTTTGTGTATTCGTATATATATTTTGATACAAATTTACATTATTTATGTGTATTTCGCATATCTATTTCAATACAAATTTTCTTTATTGTATGTACCTTTTGTATATTTATTTTGATACAGATTTAATTATTTTATGTGTATTTTTGTATATATATATTTTTAAACAAATATGCGTTATTATATGGGTATTTTGCATCTTTATTTTCATACAAATTTACATATTTTATTGATAGTCTGTTTATTTATTTTGAAACGATTTTACGTTATTCTGTGTATTTTGTATACATATTTTTAGACATATTTACATTATTTAATGTATATTTTGTATATATTTTATGGAAATTTACGTTATCTTATGTGTATTTGTTTATATAGTTTCATAAAAAATTACATTATTTTATGTGTATTTTCTATATGTCATTCAATAAAAATTTGCCTAATTTCATGTGTATTTTGCATATCTATTTTCAAACAAATTTAATTTTTTTTTGTGTATTTTTGTACATATTTTTATACAAATTTTTTTTTATTTGTATTTTGTATATTTATTTTCCTACAAATATACATTCTTTTAGAAGAAATTTTGTTTAGTTATTTTGAAACGAATTTACATTATTTTATGTGTATTTTGTATATATATTTTTCTATGTATTTACATTATTTAATGTGTATTTTGTGGAAATAAATATACAAAATACACATAAAATTAGGTAAATTTGTATTGAAATACATACACAAAATACACATAAAATAATGTAAATTTGAATGAAAATACATAAACAATTACACTTAAAATAACGTAAATTTTTATAAAAAAAATATGTCCAAAACACAAATAGAATAATGTAAAATCGTATCAAAATAAATACACAGAATATTAATAAAATAATGTAAATTTGTATGAAAATAAAGAAGCAAAATACCCATAAAATAACGCATTTTTTTTTATTTATAAAAATATATATACCAAAATACACATCAAAAAATTAAATTTGTATTAAAATAAATATACAAAAAACACATACAATAAGGTAAATTTGTATTGAAATAGATATGCAAAAACATATAAAACAATGTTAATTTATTTCAAAATATATATACGTATACACATAAAATAACGTAGATTTCTATAAAAATATATATACAAAATACACATAAAATGATGTAAATTCGTATCAAAATAAATAAACAAAATACCAATAAAAGAATGTGTATTTGTATAAATATAAATATACAAAATACACATAAAATAACATAAATTTATATAAAACTATGTACAAAAATACACAGAAGTAATTAAATTTGTTTGAAAATATATACAAAATACACATTAAATAATGTAAATACGTATAAAAATATATGTACAAAATACACATATAATCATGTAATTCGTATCAAAATAAATAAACAAAATACCAATAAAATAATATAAATTAGTATGAGTAAACGTGTATGTTGCATATTTTTTCAATACAAATTTCCCTTATTATATACGCATTTTGTATATTAATTTTAGTACAAATTTAATTATTCAATGTGTATTTTTGTATCTGTATTTTTTTAATTATATGCTTTATTTTTGGGGTATTTTGCATCTTTATTTTCATAAAAATTTACATTATTTTATTGATATTCTGCTTATTCATTTTGATACGAATTGACATTATTCTATGTGTATTATACAAATCTACGTTATTTTATGTGTAGTTGTTTATATATTTTGACACAAATTTACAATATTTTATGGCTATTTTGTATATACATTTCAAAAGAGATTTACCTAGTTTTATGTGTATTTTGTATAACTATTTTCATACAAACTCAAATTATTTCTATGTATTTTTGTATATATTTTAATACAAATTTTAGTTATGTTATGTGTATTTTGTAAATTTATTTTCATTCAAATATATATTATTTTATTGGTGTTTTGTTGATTTATATTGATACGAATTTACATTATTTTATATGTAATTTTTATATATATTTTTATACGCTTTTACCTTATTTAATATTTATTTTGAATATATATTTTTATACAAATTCATGGTATTTTATGTGTATTTGTATATATATTTTCATATAAATTTACACTATTTTATGTGTATTTTGTACATATATTTTATTACAAATCTACCTTATTTTATATTTATTTTGTATGTGTATTTTGTATATTTATATTTATCCAAATACACATTCTTTTATTGGTATTTTGTTTATTTATTTTAATTCGAATTTACATTATTTTATGTGTATTTTGTATACATTTTTTATACGTATTTACTTAATTTTATGTGTATTTTGTATATATATTTTTATAGAAATGTACGTTTTTTTATTTGTATTCGTATATATATTTTGAAACAAATTTACATTGCTGTATATGTATTTTTGCATATCTCTTTCAATTCAAATTTACCTTATTGTATGTGCATTTTGTATATTTATTTCAATACAAATTTAAATATTTTATGTGTATTTTGGTATATATATTTTTATAAGAAATGCGCTATTTTATGGGAATTTTGCATCTTTATTTTCATACAAATTTACATTATTTTATTAATATTCGGTGTATTTATTTTGATACGATGTTACATTATTCTATTTGTTTTTGTATATACTTTTTAATTTATATTTACATTATTTAATGTGTATCTTGCATATATATTTTATACAAATTTATTATCTATTATCTATTTTCACACAAATACACATTCTTTTCATGATATTTTGTTTATTTATTTTGACACGAATTTACATTATTTGATATGTATTTTGTATATATATTTTTATACGTATTTACATAATTTCATATGTATTTTCTATATATATTTCTATAGAAATCTACTTTATTTTATGTGTATTCGTATATATATTTTGCACAGAAGTAATTAAATTCGTATGAAAATAGATATTCAAAATACAGATAAAATAAGCTAAATTTGAATTGAAATGTATATACAAAATACATAAAATAATGTAGATTTGTATCAAAATATTTATAAAAATACATATAATAACATAAATTTTGATACGATTTTACATTATTCTATTTGTGTTTTGTATATATTTTTTTATACATATTTACATTATTTAATGTGTATTTTGTATATATATTTCATACAAATTTACGTTATTATATGTGTATTTGTTTAAATATTTTCTTTCAAATTTACATTATTTTATGTGTATTTTGTATATGTATTTCAATACAAATTAACATAATTTTATGTGTATTTTGTATATTTGTTTTCATACAAATTCAAAGTATTCTTGTGTATTTTTGTATATAGTTTTATACAAATTTATGTTATTTTATGTACGCATTTACATTATTTAATGCGTGTTTTGTATATATATTTTTATCCATAGTTACTTTATTTTACGTTCATTTTTGGACATATATTTTTATAGAAATTAGCGTTATTTTATATGTATTTGTATATGTTTTCTCATACAAATTTACATTATTTTATTGATATTTTGTTTATTTAGGTTGATACGAATTACATGATTATATGTGTATTTTGTACATATTTTTTATACGTATTTACATTACTTAATGTGTATTTTGTTTATATATTTTTAAACAAATTTGTATCAAATATATATACAAAATACTAATTAAATAATGTAAATATGAAAAAAAATATATATATATATACAAAACACAAATGGAATAATGTAATATCGTATCAAAATAAATACACAAAATTTTCATAAAATAATGTAAATTTGTATGAAAATAGAGACGCAAAATAGCCATAAAATAACGCATTTTTTTTATAAAAATATATATACCAAAATACACATAAAATATTAAAATTTGTATTAAAATAAATATAAAAAATCCACATACTGTAAGGTAAATTTGTATTGAAATAGATATGCAAAATACATATAAAACAATGTAAATTTGTTTCAAAATATATATACGAATACACATAAAATAACGTTGATTTCTTTAAAAATATATACAAAATACACATAAAATGAGGTAAATACGTATAAAAAAATTAATATAAAATACACATAAAAATCGTATCAAAATAAATAAACAAAATACCAGTAAAAGAAAGTGTATTTGTATAAAATATAAATATACAAAATACACATAAAATATCGTACATTTGTATAAAACTATATACAAAAATACACAGAAGTTATTAAATTTGTACAAATATATACAAAATACAGATAAAATAAGCTAAATTTGAATTGAAATGAACATACAAAATAAATAAAATAATGAAAATCTGTATCAAAATATTTATACAAATACATATAATAACGTAGATTTGTTTAAAAATATATAAACAAAATACACATTAGGTAATGTAAATACGTATAAAAAATATGTACAAAATACACATATAATCATGTAATTCGTATCAAAATAAATAAACAAAATAGCAATAAAATAATGTAAATTTGTATGAGAAAACATATACAAATAACGCAAATTTCTATAAAAATATATGTACAAAGATGCACATAAAATAAAGTAAATTTGCATAAAAATATATATAAAAAACACACACTAAATAATGTAAATGCGTACATAAAATAACCTAAATTTGTATAAAACTATATACAAAAATACACAAAAATAATTTAAATTTGTTTGAAAAGAAATATACAAAATACACATAAAATTAGGTAAATTTGTATTGAAATACATATAAAAAATACATATTAAATAATGTAAATTTGAATGAAAATATATAAAGAAATACACTTAAAATAACGTAAATTTGTATAAAATATATATGCAAGATACACATTAAATAAAGTAAATGTGTATAAAAAAATATATATACAAAAAACAAATAGAATAATGTAAAATCGTATCAAAATAAATACACAGAATATCAATAATATAATGTAAATTTGTATGAAAATAAAGATGCCAAATTCCAAAAAATTATCGCATTTTTTATAAAAATATAATCAAAATACACATAAAATATTTAAATTTGTATTGAAATAAATATACAAAATGCATATACAGTAAGGTAAATTTGTATTGAAAGACATATTCAAAAACACATATAAAACAATGTAAATTTGTTTCAAAATATATATACGAATACACCTAAAATAAAGTAGATTTCTATAGAAATATATATACAAAATACATATGAAATTATGTAAATACGTATAAAAATATATATACAAAATACATATCAAATAATGTAAATTCGTGTCAAAATAAATAAACAAAATATCATGAAAAGAATGTGTATTTGTATGAAAATATATAATAGATAATAAATTTGTATAAAATATATATGCAAGATACACATTCAATAATGTAAATATGTATAAAAAAGTATATACAAAAAACAAATATAATAATGTAAAATCGTATCAAAATAAATACACCGAATATTAATAAAATAATGTAAATTTGTATGAAAATAAAGATGAAAAATTCCCATAATATAGCGCATTTCTTATATTTCAAAATACACATACAAAATAAACATAAAATAAGGTAGATTTTATATTGATTCCAAAATACACATAATATATTTAAATTTGTATTGAAATAAATGTACAAAATACACATAAAATAATGTAAATTTATTTGAAAATATATATACAAATACACATAAAATACCATGAATTTGTATAAAAAAAATATATATTCAAAATAAATATTAAATAATGTAAAAGCGTATAAAAATATATATTCAAAGTACATATAAAATGAAAATTAAGATGCAAAATACCTATAAAATAACGCATTTTTTTATAAAATTATTGATACCAAAATACACATAAAATATTTAAATTTGTATTGAAATAAATATACAAAATGCACATACAATAAGGTAAATTTGTATTGAAAGAGATATGCAAAAATACATATAAAACAATGTAAATTTGTTTCAAAATATATATACGAATACAAATAAAAAACGTAGATTTCTATAAAAATATATACAAAATACTCATAAAATTAAGTAAATAAGTATAAAAAAATGTATACAAAATATACATAAAATAATGTAAATTCGAATTAAAATATATAAACAAAATACCAATAAAAGAATGTGTATTTGGATAAATATAAATATTCAAAATACACATACAAAATAAACATAAAATAAGGTAGATTTGTAATAAAATATATGTACAAAATACACATAAAATAATGTAAATTTATTTGAAAATATATATACAAATACACATAAAATACCATGAATTTGTATAAAAAAAATATATATATTCAAAATAAATATTAAATAATGTAAAAGCGTATAAAAGTATATATTCAAAGTACATATAAAATGAAAATTAAGATGCAAAATACCTATAAAATAACGCATTTTTTATAAAATTATTGATACCAAAATACACATAAAATATGTGAACTTGTATTAAAATAAATATGCAAAATGCACATACAATAAGGTAAATTTGTATTGAAATAGATATGCAAAATACATATCAAATAATGTAAATTTGTTTCAAAATATATATACGAATACACATAAAATAACGTAGATCTCTATATAAATACATATACAAAATACACATAAAATTAAGTAAATACGTATAAAAAAATGTATACAAAATACACATAAAATAATATAAATTCGTATAAATGTAAATAAACAATATACCAATAAAAGAATGTGTATTTGTATAAATATAAATATACAAAATGCACATAAAATAACGTAAATTTATATAAAACTATATACATAAAATAACGCAAATTTTTATAAAAATGTATGTACAAAAATGAACATTAAATAGATTTGCATAAAAATATATATACAAAACGCACATTAGATAATGTAAATGAGTATAAAAATATGTATACAAAATACCTATGAAATAATCTAAATTCGTATGAATTATAATAAGAAATTCCAATAAAATAATGTAATTTTGGATGAAAATATATATACAAAATACACATAAAATAACCTAAATACAAATACAAATATACACATAAAATAATTTAAAACTGAATGAAATAAATATACAAAATAAACATAAAATAAGGTAACCTAAAATTAACCTAAGATAACCTAAATACAAATACAAAAATACACATTAAATAATTTAAAATTGAATGAAATAAATATACAAACTAAACATAAAATAAGGTAAATTTGTAATAAAATATATGTAAGAATACACATTAAATAATATAAATTTGTATGAAAATATATTTGCAAATACACATACAATAGCTTGAATTTGTATAAAATTTGTTTCAAAATATATACGAATACACACAATAAAATAACGTAAGTTTTTATGAAAATGTATATATAAAATACACATAAAATAGTTTAAATACGTAGAAAAATATATATACAAAATACACATAAAATAATGTAAATTCGTAAAAAATTAAATACACAAAATTCCAATAAAAGAATGTATATTTGTAGGAAAATATATATACAAAAAACAAATAAAATAACTAAAATTAGTATAAAAATATATACTAAAATACACAAAAATAATTTAAATTTGTTTGAAAATAGATATGCAAAATACACATAAAGTTTGGCAAATTTGTATTGAAATACATATACAAAACTCACATAAAATAATATAAATTTGTATGAAAATATATAAAATACATATAAAATAACGTAAATTTGGATAAAATATATATACAAAATATACATTAAATATTTTAAATATGTATAAAAATATATTATATTATATATATTTTTATTGATATTTGCGTTATTTATGTGTATTTTGTATATGTTTTCTCATAGAAATTTACATTATTTTATTGGTATTTTGTCTATTTATTTTGATACGAATTACATGATTATTTGTGTATTTTGTACATTTTTTTATACGTATTTACATTATTTAATGTGTTTTTTGTTTATATATTTTTATACAATTTTACGTTATTATATATGTATTTGTATAAGTATTTTGATACAAATTTACATTATTTTATGTACTTTGTATTTATATTTCAATTCAAATTTAGCTTATTTTATGTGTATTTTGTATATCTATTTATTTTAATACAAAATCAAATATTTTATGTTTTTTCGTATATATATTTTTATTAAAAAAATGCGTTATTTTATGGGTATTTTGCATCTTAATTTTCATACAAATTTACATTATTTTATTAATATTTTCTGTATTTATTTTTATACGATTTTACATTATTTTATTTGCGTTTTGTATATATTTTTTTATAAATATTTAAATTATTTAATGTGTTTTTTGTATATATATTTGATACATATTTACGTTATTTTAAGTTATTTTATGTGTATTTGTTTATATATTTTGACACAAATTTACAATATTTTATGGGTAGTTTGTGTATATATTTCAAAAGAAATTTACCTAGTTTTATATGTATTTTGAATATCTATTTTCATACAATCTCAAATTATTTTTATGTATTTTTGTATATATTTCAATACAAATTTTAGTTATGTTATGTGTATTTTGTAAATCTATTTTCATTCAAATATATATTATTTTTTTGGTATTTTGTTGATTTATATTGATACGAGTTTACATTATTTTATATGTACTTTGTATATATATTTTTATACGCATTTACATTATTTAATATTTATTTTGAATATATAATTTCATACAAATTCATGGTATTTTATGTGTATTTGTATATATATTTTCATATAAATTTACATTATTTTATGTGTATTTTGTACATATTTATCATTACAAATTTACCTTATTTTATGTTTATTTTGTATGTGTATTTTGTACATTTATATTTATACAAATACACATTCTTTTATTGGTATTTTGTTTATTTATTTTGTTTCGAATTTACATTATTTTATGTGTATTTTGTTTACATTTTTTTATAAGTATTTACTTAATTTTATGTGTATTATGTATATATATTTTTATAGAAATCTACGTTATTTTATGTGTATTTGTATATATATTTTGAAACAAATTTACATTGTTTTATATGTATTTTTGCATATCTCTTTCAATAGAAGTATACCTTATTGTATGTACATTTTGTATATTTATTTATATAAAAATTTAAATATTTTATGTGTATTTTGGCATATATATTTTTATAAGAAATGCGCTATTTTATGGGAATTTTGCATCTTTATTTTCATACAAATTTACATTATTTTATTAATATTCGGTGTATTTATTTTGATACAATTTTACATTATTCTATTTGTTTTTTGTATATATATTTTTGTGTATTTTTGTATATAGTTTTATACAAATTTAGTTTATTTTATGTACGCATTTACATTATTTAATGTCTGTTTTGTAGATATATTTTTATGCAAAATAACTTTATTTTATGTTCATTTTTGTATATATATTTTTTTAGAAATTTGCTTTATTTTATGTGTATTTGTATATGTTTTCTCATACAAATTTACATTATTTTATTGCTATTTTGTTTATTTATTTTGATACGAATGAAAATAGATATACAAAATTTGAATTGAAATGTATATACAAAATCCATAAAATAATGTAGATTTGTATCAAAATATTTATAAAAATACATATAATACGTCAATTTTGATACGATTTTACATTATTCTATTTGTGTTTTGTATATATTTTTTTTATACATATTTACATTATTTAATGTGTATTTTGTATATATATTTCATACAAATATACGTTATTATATGTGTATTGTTTTATATATTTTCTTTCACATTTACATTATCTTATGTGTATTTTGTATATGTATTTCAATACAAATTAACCTAATTTTATGTGTATTTTGTATATAGTTTTATACAAATTTAGGTTATTTTATGTACGCATTTACATTATTTAATGTGTGTTTTGTATAATATATTCTTATCCATAGTTACTTTATTTTGCGTTCATTTATGGACATATATTTTTATAGATATTAGCGTTATTTTAATGTATTTGTATATGTTTTCTCATACAAATTTACATTATTTTATTAATATTTTGTTTATTTAGTTTGATACGAATTACATGATTATATGTGTATTTTGTACATATTTTTTATACGTATTTCCATTAGTTAATGTGTATTTTGTTTATATATTTTTAAAGAAATTTTCGTTATTATATGGATTTTTATAAATATTTTGATACAAATTTACATTATTTTATGTATTTTGTATATACATTTCAATTCAAATTTAGCTTATTTTTTCTGTATTTTGTATATCTATTTTCATACGAATTTAATTACTTCTGTGTATTTTTGAATATAGTTTTATACAAATTTACGTTATTTTATATGTATTTCGTATATTTATATTTATACAAATTCACATTCTTTTACTGGTATTTAGTTTATTTATTTTGATACGAATTTACATTATTTTATGTGTATTTTGTATACATTTTCTTATACGTATTTACTTCATTTTATGTGTATTTTGTATATATATTTTTATACAAATCTACGTTATTTTATGTGTATTCGTATATATATTTTGAAAGAAATTTACATTGTTTTATATGTATTCAGCATATCTATTTCAATACAGATTTACCTTATTGTATGTGTATTTTGTATATTTATTTTAATACAAATTAATTTTTTCATGTGTATTTTGGTATATATATATTTTTATAAAAAATGCGTTATTTAATGGGTATTTTGCATCTTTATTTTCATACAAATTTACTTTGTTTTATTGATATTCTGTGTATTTATTTTGATACGATTTTATATTATTCTATTTGTGTTTTGTATATATTTTTTTATACATATTTACATTATTTAATGTGTATTTTGTATATTTTAAAACAAATTTACGTTATTTTATGCGCATCTGTTAAAATATTTTTATACAAATTTACATTATTTTATGTATTTTGTAGATATATTTCAATACAAATTTAGTTTATTTTGTATATTTTGTATATCTATTTTCATTCGTATCAAAATAAATAAACAAAATAGCAATAAAATAATGTAAATTTGTATGACAAAACATATACAATTACACATAAAATAACGCAAATTTAAAAAAAAATATATGTACAAATATGCACATAAAATAAAGTAAATTTGCATAAAAATATATATACAAACCACACATTAAATAATGTAAATGCTTACATAAAATAACCTAAATTTGTATAAAACTATATACAAAAATACAGAAAAATATTTAAAATTTGTATGAAAAGAAATATACAAAATACACATAAAATTAGGTAAATTTGTATTGAGATACATATACAAAATACACATAAAATAATGTAAATTTGAATGAAAATTTATAAACAAATACACTTAAAATAACGTAAATTTGTATAAAATATATATGCAAGATACACATTAAATAATGTAAATGTGTATAAAAAAATATATACAAAAAAGAAATATAATAATGTAAAATCCTATCAATATAAATACACAGAATATCAATAAAATAATGTAAATTTGTATGAAAAGAAAGATGCAAAATTCCCATAAAATAGCGCATTTTTTATAAAAATATATATACCAAAATACACATAATATATTTATCTTTGTATTGAAATAAATATACAAAATGCATATACAGTAAGGTAAATATGTATTGAAAGAGATATTCAAAAATACATATAAAACAAAGTAAATTTGTTTCAAAATATATATACGAATGCACATAAAATAATGTAGATTTCTATAGAAATATATATACAAAATACACATGAAATTATGTAAATACGTATAAAAATATATATACAAAATACATATCTCGGTAAATTCGTGTCAAAATAAATAAACAAAATATCATGAAAAGAATGTGTATTTCTATGAAAATAAATAATAGATAATAAATTTGTATGAAATACATATGCAAGATACACATTAAATGATGTAAATATGTATAAAAAAAATATATATATACAAAAAGCAAATTGAATAATGTGAAATCGCATCAAAATAAATACACCGAATATTAATATAATATGTAAATTTGTATGAAAATAAAGATGCAAAATTCTCATCAAATAGCGCATTTCTTATAAAAATATATATACCAAAATCAACATAAACTATTTAAATTTGTATTGAAATAAATATACAAAATGCACATACAATAAGGTAAACTTGTATTGAAAGAGATATGCAAAAATAAATATAAAACAATATAAATTTGTTTCAAAATATATATACGAATACACATAAAATAACGTAGATTTCTATAAAAATATATATAAAAAATACACATAAAATCAAGTAAATACGTATAAAAATAGATATACAAAATACACATAGAATAATGTAAAATAGTTTCAAAAAAAAAAACAGAATATAAATAAAATAATGTAAATTTGTATGAAAAAAAAGCAAAATACCCATAAAATAAAGCATATTTTTATAAAAATACATATACAAAAATACACATAGCATAATTAAATTTGTATTAAAATTAATAAACAAAATGCATATTCAATAAGGTAAATTTGTATTGAAAAAATATGCAAAATACACATAAAACAATGTAAATTTATTTCAAAATCTATATACGAATACTCATAAATCAACGTAGATTTCTATAGAAATATATATAAAAAATACACATCAAATGATGTAAACACGTTTAAAAAAAAATATATATATATATATATATATATATATATATATATATATATATATATATATATATATATATATATATATATATATATATATATATATATATATATATATATATATATATATATATATATATATATATATATATATATATATATATATATATATAAATACACATGAAATTATGTAAATTTGCGTCAAAATAAATAAACAAAATATCTATAAAAGAATGTGTATTTGTATGAAAATAGATATACAATATACACATAAAATCACCTAAATTTGTATAAAACTATATACAAAAATACACAAAAATAATTTTTATTTGTATGAAAATAAATATACAAAATACACATAAAATTAGGAAAATTTGTATTGATATACATTTACAAAATACACATAAAATAATGTAAATTTGAATGAAAATATATAAACAAATACACTTAAGTTAATTTGTATAAAATATATATAAAAAATGCACATTAAATAATGTAAATATGTATAAAACAATATATACAAAACACAAATAGAATAATATAAAATCGTATCAATATAAATACACAGAATATTAACAAAATAATATAAATTTGTATGAAAATTAAGATGCAAAATACCCATAAAATAACGCATTTTTTATAAAAATATATATACCAAGACACAAATAAAATATTTGAATTTGTATTAAAATAAATATACAAAATGCACATACAATAAGGTAAATTTGTATTGAAATAGATATGCAAAATACATATAAAAGCATGTAAATTTTTTTCAAAATATATATACGAATACACATAAAATAACGTAGATTTCTATGAAAATAAATATACAAAATACACATTAAATGAAGTAAATACGTATAAAAAAGGTATACAAAATACACATAAAATAATGTAAACTTGTATCAAAATAAATAAACAAAATACTAATAAAAGAATGTGTATTGTATAAATATAAATATACAAAATACAAATAAAATAACGTAAATTTATATAAAACTATATGCAAAAATACACAAAAGTAATAAAATTTGTGTGAAAATAGATCTACAAAATACATGTGTATTTTGTATATTTATTTTCATACAAATTGAAATTATTTTTATATATATTTTTTATATATTTTCATACAAATTTTCGTTATTTTATGTGTATTTAGTATATTTATTTTTTCAATAAATATACGTTCTTTTATCTGAATTTTGTTTATTGAATTTGAAACGAATTTACCTTATTTTGTATATCTATTTTCATACAAATCAAAATACTTCTGTGTACTTTTGTATATAGGTTTATATAAATTTACGTTATTTTATGTGTATTTTGTATATTTATATTTATACAAATACACATTCTTTTATTGGTATTTTGTTTATTTATTTTGATACGAATTTACATTATTTTATGTGTATTTTGTATATATTTTTTATACGTATTTACTTCATTTTATGTGTATTTTGTATATATATTTTTATACGTATTTTGTATATATATTCCTTTAGAAATCAACGTTATTTTATGTATTCGTATATATATTTTGAAACAAATTTACACTGTTTTATGTGTATTTTGCTTTCTTTTTCAATACAAACTAACCTTATTGTATGTGCATTTTGTATAATAATTTTAATACAAATTTAATTATTTTATGTGTATTTTTGTACATGTATTTTTAAAAAAAATATGCTTTATTTTATGGGTATTTTGCATCTTTATTTTCATACAAATATAAATTATTTTATTGATTTTCTGTGTACTTATTTTGATACGATTTTTTATTATTCTATGTATAACAAAAATAAATACAGAATACACAAAAATATATATGCAAAATACATATAAACAATGTAAATTTGTTTCAAAATATATATACGAATACACATGAAATAAGGTAGATTTCTATAAAAATATATATACAAAATACACATAAAATTAAGTAAATACGTATAAAAAATGTATACAAAATACACATAAAATAATGTAAATTAGTATAAAAATAAATAAACAAAATACCAATAAAAGAATATGTATTTGTATAAATATATATATATATATATATATATATATATATATATATATATATATATATATATATATATATATATATATATATATATATGTATATATAGAGAT
This sequence comes from Eriocheir sinensis, assembly GCF_024679095.1. Taxonomy (NCBI): domain Eukaryota; kingdom Metazoa; phylum Arthropoda; class Malacostraca; order Decapoda; family Varunidae; genus Eriocheir; species Eriocheir sinensis. Next base: position 406,472 of record NW_026110906.1, on the reverse strand, counting down.
AGATAGATAGATAGATAGATAGATAGATATAGATATAGATATAGATATAGATATAGATATAGATATAGATATAGATATGTATAGATAAAGATATAGATATAGATATAGATATATACAAAATACACATTAAATAATATAAATTTATTTAAAACTATACAAAATACGCCTGAAATGATGTAAATACGTATAACAATATATATACAAAATACACATTAAATAATGTAAATTCGCGTCAAAATAAATAAACAAATATTAATAAAAGAATGTGTATTTGTATGAAAATAGATATACAAAATATCCATAAAATAACCTAAAATATTGAAATATATATACAAAATACATAAAATAATGTAAATTTGTATCAAAATATTTTAACAGATCCGCATAAAATAACGTAAATTCGTTTTAAAATATACAAAATACACATTAAATAATGTAAATATGTATAAAAAAATATATACAAAACACAAATAGAATAATGTAAAATCGTATTAAAATAAATACACAGAATATTAATAAAACAATGTAAATTTGTATGAAAATAAAGATGCAAAATACCCATTAAATAACGCATTTTTTTTATAAAAATATATATACCAAAATACACATGAAAAAATTAATTTGTATTAAAATAAATATACAAAATACACATACAATAAGGTAAATCTGTATTGAAATAGATATGCAAAATACATATAAAACAATGTAGATTTGTTTCAAAATATATATACGAATACACATAAAATAACGTAGATTTGTATAAAAATATATATATAAAATACACATAAAATAAAGTAAATACGTATAAGAAAATGTATACAAAATACACATAAAATAATGTAAATTCGTATCAAAATAAATAAACAAAATACCAATAAAAGAATGTGTATTTTTATAAATATAAATGTACAAAAAAAACTTAAAATAACGTAAATTTGTATAAAACTATTCAAAAATATACAGAAGTAATTAAATTCGTATAAAAATAGATATACAAAATACAGATAAAATAAGCTAAATTTGAATTGAAATGTATATACAAAATACATAAAATAATGTAGATTTGTATCAAAATATTTATAAAAATACATATAATAACGTCAATTTTGATACGATTTTACATTATTCTATTCGTGTTTTGTATATATATTTTTTATACATATTTACATTATTTAATGTGTATTTTGTATATATATTTCATACAAATTTACGTTATTATATGGATATTTGTTTATATATTTTCTTTCAAATTTACATTATTTTATGTGTGTTTTGAATATGTATTTCAATACAAATAACCTAATGTTATGTGTTTTTTGTATATTTCTTTTCATACAAATTTAAATTATTTTTGTGTATTTTTGTATATAGTTTTATACAAATTTAGGTTATTTTATGTACGCATTTACATTATTTAATGTGTGTTTTGTATATATATTTTTATCCATAGTTACTTTATTTTACGTTCATTTTGGACATATATTTTTATAGAAATTAGCGTTATTATATGTATTTGTATGTTTTCTCAAACAAATTTACATTATTTTATTGATATTTTGTTTATTTAGTTTGATACGAATTAAATGATTATATATGTATTTTGTACATATTTTTTATACGTATTTATATTACTTAATGTATATATATTTTTAAACAAATTTACGCTATTATATGTATTTTTATAAATATTTTGATACAAACTTACATTATTTTAGGTATTTTGTATATACATTTCAATTCAAATTTAGCTTATTTTATCTGTATTTTGTATATCTATTTTCATACGATTTTAATTACTTCTGTGTATTTTTGTATATAGTTTTATATAAATTTACGCTATTTTATGTGTATTTTGTATATTTATATTTATACAAATACACATTCTTTTATTGGTATTTTGTTTATTTATTTTGATACGAATTTACTTTCTTTTATGTGTATTTTGTATACATTTTTTTATACGTATTTACTTCATTTTATGTGTATTTTGTATATATATTTTTATAGAAATCTACGTTATTTTATGTGTATTCGTATATATATTTTTAAACAAATTTACATTGTTTTATATGTATTTTGCATATCTATTTCAATACAAATTTACCTTATTGTATGTGTTTTTTGTATATTTTTTTAATACAAATTTAAATTTTTGATATATATTTTGGTATATATATTTTTATAAATAAAAAAATGCTTTATTTTATGGGTATTTTGCTTCATTATTTTCATACAAATTTACATTATTTTATTAATATTCTGTGTATTTATTTTGATACGATTTTACATTATTCTACTTGTGTTTTGTATATATTTTTTTATACAAATTTACGTTATTTTAAGTGTATTTGTTTATGTATATTCATTCAAATTTACATTATTTTATGTGTATTTTTTGTATGTATTTAAATGTAAATTTTTCCTTTTTTTATGTGATTTTGTATATTTATTTCCATACAAATTTAAAATATTTTTGTGTATTTTGTATATATAGTTTGATACAAATTTAGGTTATTTTATGTGTATTTTTTATATCTATTTTCATACAAATACACATTCTTTTATTGATATTTTGTTTATTTATTTTGACGCGAATTTACATTATTTAATGTGTATTTTGAATATATATTTTTAAACGTATTTACATCATTTCATGTGTATTTTGTATAGTTTTAAACAAATTTATATTATTTAATGTGTATTTTGTTTATATATATTTATACAAATACACATTCTTTGATTGGTATTTTGTTTATTTATTTTGATACTAATTTACATTATTTTATGTGTATTTTGTATACATTTTTTATACGTATTTACTTAATTTCATGTGTATTTTTTATAAATATTTTTATAGAAATCTACCTTATTTCATGTGTATTCGGATATATATTTTGAAACAAATTTACGTTGTTTATATGTATTTTGCATATCTATTTTTGTGTATTCTCTATTTATTTTTGTTATACATAGAATAATTTAAAATCGTATCAAAATAAGTACTCAGAATATCAATAAAATAATTTAAATTTGTATGAAAATAAAGATGCAAAATACCATAAAATAAAGCATATTTTTTAAAATACATATACAAAATACACATAGAATAATTAAATTTGTATTAAAATTAATATACAAAATGCACATAAAATAAGGTAATTTTGTATTGAAAAAAAAAAAACGCAAAATACACATATAACAGTGTAAATTTGTTTCAAAATATATATACGAATACACATAAAATAACGTTGATTTCTCTAGGAATATATATACAAAATACACATGAAATGATGTAAATACGTGTAGAAATATATATAAATACACATTAAATACTGTAAACTATGTCAAAATAAATAAACAAAATATCAATCAAAGAATGTGTATTTGTATGAAATTAGATATACAAAATACCCATAAAATAACCTAAATGTGTTTCAAACTATTTACAAAATTAAACAAAAATATTTTAAATTTGTATGAAAATAAATATACAAAATACAGGTAAATTGTATTGAAATACATATACAAAATACACATAAAATAATGTAAATTTGAATGAAAAATAAATATACAAATACATAAAATAACGTAAATTAATATGAAAATATATAAAAATATATATAATAATGTAAAATTGTATCAAAATAAATACAAAATACACATAAAATAAGGTAGATTTGTATTGAAATAGATATGCACAAATTTTATTATTTATGTGTATATTTGTATTTGTATTTATATATTTTATGTGTATTTTGTATATATATTTTCATATCTATTTTCATACAAATATACATTCTTTTATTGATATTTTGTTTATTTATTTTGACACGAATTCACATTATGTAATGTGTATTGTGTATATATATTTTTATACGTATTTACGTCATTTCATCTATATTTTGTATATATATTTCTATAGATATCTACGTTATTTTATGTGTATTCGTATATATATTTTGAAACAAATATACATTGTTTTATGTGTAGTTTGCATATTCTTTCAATACAAATTTACCTTATTGTATGTGCATTTTGTATATATGTTTATATATATATATATATATATATATATATATATATATATATATATATATATATATATATATATATATATATATATATATATATATATATATATATATATATATATATATATATATATATATATATATATATATATATATATATTATTTTATATATATATATATATATATATATATATATATATATATATATTTTATACAAATTTACATTTTTTATTGGATTTGTTTATTTATTTTGATACAAATTTACATTATTTTATGTGTTTTTGTATATGTATTTTCAATACGTATTTACATTATTTTATGTGTATTTTGTATATATATTTTCATAAAAATTTATTTTATTTTGTGTGTAGTTGTATCTATTTTGATACAAATTTACATTATTTTATGTATATTGCATTTCTATTTCAATACAAATTTACATTATTTTGTGTATTTTGTATATTTATTTTTTTATGTGTATTGTATATACATTTATATAAATTTAATTGTTTTATGTGTATTTTGTATATTTTTTATACAAATTTACCTTATTGGCATTTTGATATCTATTTTCATACAAATTTAATTATGTGTATTTTTGTATATTATTTTGCTTTTTTTCATACAAATTTACATTCTTTTAATATTTTCTTTATTTATTTCGATACGAGTTTACATTATTTTATGTGTATTTTGTACACATATTTTTATACATATTTACTTCATTTTATGTGTATTTTGTATATATATCTTTATAGAAATCTGCGTTATTTTATGTGTTTTCGTATTTATAGTTTGAAACAAATTCACATTGTTATATATGTATTTTGCAAATCTATTTCAATACAAATTTACCTTATTGTGTGTGCATTTTGGATATTTATTTTAATACAAATTCAAATATTTTATGTGTGTTTTGGTATATATATTTTATAAAAAATGCGTTATTTTATTAAATTTTGCATCTTTATTTTCATGCAAATTTATATTATTTTACTAATAATCTGTGTATTTATTTTGATACGATTTACATTATTCTATTTGTGTTTTGTATATATTTTTTTATACATATTTACATTATTTGATGTATTTTGTATCGGACACCTCTCCTCCCGAAATTAACCTCTGATTTTGGACACTCCTTTAACACTCTGTTCGGGAGGGAGGAGCAGTGGTAAGCGGACCTTTTTTTCTTTTTTTTTTCTTTGCGCCCATGAGCTGTGTCCTTAGCTGTAAAAAAAAAAAATTACGTTATTTTGTGTATTTGTTTATATATTTTCTTTAGAACTTACATTATTTTATGTGTATTCGTATATATATTTCAATACAAATTTGCTTAGTTTTATGTGTATTTTCCATATCTATTTTCAAACAAATTTAAATAATTTTGTGTTTTTTTATATATTTTATACAAATTTAAGTATATTTTGTGGATTTTCTATATATATTTTCCTAGAAATATACATTCTTTTATTGGAATTTATCTATTTATTCTGATACAAATTTACATTATTTTATGTGTATTTTGTGTATATATATTGATACGTTTTACATTATTTTATGTGTATTTTGTATATATTTTCATAAAATTTACTTTATTTTATGTGTATTCGTATATAATTTGTCACAAATTTCATACAAATTCATGTTATTTTATGTGTATTTGTATATATATTTTCATACAAATCTACATTATTTTATGTGTATTTTGTATATGTATTTCACAAATTTACCTTGTTTTATGTTTATTTTGAATATTTATTTTCTTCAAATTTTAAATATTTTGTATATGTATTTGTATTTAGGTTATTTTTATGTGTATTTTCTATATATTTTCATACAAAATTACATTATTTTATTAGTGTAATCGTGCAATTTAGATTATTTCATGTGTATTTTGTATATATTTTATACGCATTTACATTATTTAATGTGCATTTGTATATATATTTTTTTAAATTTGCGTTATTTTATGTGTATTTTGTATAAATATAACATACAAATTTACATTAAGTAAATTTATTGGTATTTATGTTTATTTATTTTGATACGAATGAAAATAGATATACAAAATACACACAAAATAAGATTAAATTTGTATTGAAATATATGTACAAAATACATAAAATAAAGTAAATTTGTATCAAAATATTTTAACAAATACACATGTAATTACGTAAATTTTATATAAAATATACAAAATACACATTAAATAATGTAATTATGTATAAAAATATATACAAAACACAAATAAATAATGTAATTCGTATCAAAATAAATAAAAAATATTAATAAAATAATGTAAATTTTATGAAATAAATATACAAAATACCATTAAATAAATTTTTATAAAAATATATGTACAAAATGGACATAAAATAAATTTGTATTAAAATAAATATACAAAACACACATTACAATAAGGTATAAACATGTATACAAAATACCTATGAAAATCTAAAATTGCAATGAGTTAAATATGCAAAATACATATAAAATAATGTAAATTTTTTGAAAATATATATAGAAATACACATAAAATAACGTAAATTTGTATAAAAATATATATACAAAATACACATAAAATGAAGTAAATACATATAAAAAAATGTATACAAAATACACATAAAATAATGTAAATTCGTATCAAATAAATAAACAAAATACCAATAAAAGAATGTGTATTTGTATAAATATAAAAATACAAAATACACATAAAATAACGTAAATTTATATAAAACTATATACAAAAATACACAGAAGTAATTAAATTTGTATGAAAATATATACAAAATACACACAAAATAAGCTAAATTTGAATTGAAATATATATGAAAATATATAAACAAAATACACATTAAATAATGTAAACACGTATAAAAAAAATGTGTACAAAATACACATATAATCATGTAATTCGTATCAAAATAAATAAACAAAATACCAATAAAATAATATAAATTTCTATGAGTAAACATATGTTGCATACAAATACATATAAAATAACGCTAATTTCTATAAAATATATGTCCCATAAATGAACGTAAAAGCAAAAGTGTATTGAATCTATGATAAAATATATACAAATTTTGACACACATTAAATAATGTAAATGTGTTACATTTCTAAAGAAAATAACCTAAATTTAGGTATATTGGCAACTATATACAAAATACACAGTAGGCTAAATAATTTAAATTTGTATAGAAAAGAAATATACATTTTTTTAAATTTATTTAATAAATTAGGTTAATTTTATGTGTATTGAAATATATATAAAATACATAAAATAATGTAAATTTGAAGAAAATATATAAACAAATACATATAATAACGTAAATTTGTATGAAATATATATACAAAATACACATTAAATAATGTAAATATGTATAAAAAATATATATACAAAACATAAATAGAATAATGTAAAAATCGTATCAAAATTTACGTTATTATATGTATTTTTATAAATATTTTGATACAAATCTACATTATTTTATGTATTTGTATATACATTTTAATTCAAATTTAGCTTATTTTATCTGTATTTTATATCTATTTTCATATCTGAATTAACTATTTGTGTATTTTGTATATAGTTTTATACAAATTTAAGTTATTTATGTGTATTTGTATATTTATATTTATATAAATACACATATTCTTTTATTAGTATTTTGTTTATTAATTTTGATACTAATTTACATTATTTTAGGTGTATTTTGTATATATATATATATATATATATATATATATATATATATATATATATATATATATATATATATATATATATATATATTTTTTTCTTATATTGTATTTACTTCATTTATGTGTATTTTGTTTATTTATTTGATACGAATCTACGTTATTTTATGTGTATTCGTATATATATTTTGAAACAAATTTACATTGTTTTATATGTATTTTGCATATCTATTTCAATAAGAGATTTAATTTTATTGTATGTGTATTTTGTATATTTATTTTAATACAAAATTATTTTTTTTCATGTATTTTGGTATATATATTCTTTTTAAAAATGCGTTATTTAATGGGTATTTTGCATCTTATTTTCATACAAATTTACATTGTTTTATTAATATTCTGTATTTATTTTGATACGATTACATTATTTTTACATTATTCTATTTATGTTTTGTATATATTTTTTATACAAATGTACGTTATTTTATGAATTTGTTTTCATTTCATATTAGTTATCTACATTATTTAATGTGTATTTTGTATATTTTAAAACAAATTTACGTTATTTATGCGCATTTTTAAATATTTTGATAAATTACATTATTTTATTTATTTGTATATATATTTCAATATATAAATTAGTTTATTTATGTATATTTTGTATATCTATTTTCATTTCATCGAAATAAATAAACAAAATAGCAATAAAATAATGTAAATTTTTTTAGGTAGATAAATATATAAATACACATAAAATATATATATATACATATATATATATATATATAGATAGACAGATGGAAAGATATAGATAGATAGGATAGGATAGGATAGATAGGATAGATAGGATAAATAGATAGATAGATAGATATAGATAGATAGATAGATAGATAGATATATATATATATATATATATATATATATTTATATTATTTACATATTTATATGTATTTTGAATATATTTTCACGCAAATTTCTAAAAATATATATACAAATACACATAAAATAAAGTAAATTTGTATAAAAATATATATACAAAATCAGAGGCTAAATAATGTAAATGCGTACATAAATATACCAAATAATGTTAAATTTGTATAAAACTATAAAAATATGTATACACAAAAGTATATATACAAAAAACAAATAGAATAATGTAAATGTATCAAAATAAATACACTGAATATTAATAAAATAATGTAAGATTTGTATGAAAAACTAAAGATGCAAAATTACCATCAAAAAGCGCATTTCTTATAAAATTATATATGCCAAAAATACACATAAAATATTTAATTTTGTTAGTGGAAATAAATATACAAGACGCAATTTCACATACAATAAGGTATACGTTATTGAAAGAGATATGTAAAATACATATAAAACAATGTGAAATTTGTTTCAAAATATATATATATGAATACACATAAAATAACGTAGATTTCTATAAATATATATACATAATACACATAAAATTATATAATACTTTATAAAAAAAATGTAAACAAAATACACATAAAAATAATGTAAATTGAAAACAAAATAAATAAACAAAATAATTAATAAGAGAATGTATATTGTATAAATATAAATGTAATACACATACAAAATAAACATAAAATAAAAGATAAATTTGTAAATTTGAAATAAAACTATGTACAAAAAATACACATAAAATAATGTGAATTTATAGAAATATAAAATACACATAATAATACCATGAGCCAATTTGTATGAAATTATATATTCAAAATAAATATTAAATATCGTAAATGTATAAAAATATATATACAAAGTACATATAAAATAATGTAAATTGTTATCAATATAAATCACACATTATAATTTAAATACCAATAAAATAATATTTACAAAATATTTGAATGAAATCATTTATAAAATTAAATAACACAAAAAATAACATAACTAAAATTTGTATTGAAATATATACAAAAATACATAAAATAACGTTTTGAGTTTGTATGAAAATAGATATTCAAAATACACATAAAATTAGGTAAATTTCTTTTGAAATATATACAGCAAACTACACATAATATATTGTAAATGAGCATAAAAAGGTATTGTCAAAATATATAAAACAAATACATTAATGAAAATATACTTAAAATAACGTAAATTTGATGAAAATATATAAAATACATTAAATAATGTAAATATGTATAAAATATATACAAAATAAATAATGTAAAATCGTATCAAAATAAATAGCAGAAAATATAATATAAATAATGTAAATTTGTATGAAAATTCAGATGCAAAATACCCATAAAATAACGCATTTTTTTTATAAAAATATATATACGAAAAAACATAAAATATTTGATTTCTGTATTAAAATTTGTTTTAATAGATATACATGAATACACATAATAAATAAGCTAAATTTGAATTGAAATATAAATACAAAATAATAATAAAAATAATCGTAAATAATGTATCAAAAATATATACAATACATAATATAAAAAATAAAATTAAATTCGTATAAAAATTATATAAATAAAATACATATTAAATAATGTAAATACGTATAAATGTACAAAATACACAATAATCATGTAATTCGTATCAAAATAAATAGACAAAATACCAATAAATAATGTAAATTTCTATGAGATATATATAAAATACACTAAATAACGTATATATCAATAAAATATAATATAATAGCTTTTTATAATATACGTAAAATATTTAATGTATATTTTGTATATATATTTTATCCAAATTTACGTTATTTATATGTATTTGTTTATATATTTTCATACAAATTTATATTATTTTATGTGAGTTTTGTATATGTATTTCAATACAAATTTGCTCTAACTTATGTGTATTTTGCATATCTATTTCAAACAAATTTAAATTATTTTTAATATTTTTATATATTTTTATACTAATTTTTTTTATTTTATTTGTTTTTGTATATATATTTTCCTACAAATATACATTTCTTTACTGAATTTTTGTGTATTTAACTTTTTACGAATTTACATTATTTATGTGTATTTATATACATTTTCATAAAATTTACGTTATTTTATTGTGTGTATTCGTATATATTTTGAAACAAATTTTATACAAATTCATGTTATTTTTATGTGTATTTGTAAATATATTTTCATACAATTCATATTATTTTATGTGTATTCTCATTATATTTTATTACAAATTTAATTTTATTTTTATGTTTATTTTATATTTATTTCATTCAATTTAAAATATTTAATGTGTATATTTAGTATTAGTTAATTTTAGCTATTTCTTTTAGGTTACCTTATTTTATGTTTATTTTGTATATTTATTTCATTCAGTTTAAATTATTTTATGTGTATATTTAGAATTGTAATTAGGTTATTTTATGTATTTTGTATATATATTTTCATCTCAAAATTGTAATATTTTATTGGTATTTAATATAATTGATACGAATTTAGATTATTTCAGGTATTTTGTATACATATTTTTACCATTTACATTATTTAATGTGCGTTTTGTATATATATATTTTATGCAATTATTTAATGTTCATTTGTGCACATTTTTATAGAAATTTGCGTTATTTATGTATATAGTTTTATATAAATTTACGTTATTTTATGTGCATTTTGTATATTTATATTTATACAAATATACATTTTATTGGTATATTGTTTATTTCACATTTATACGAATTTCATTATTTTATGTGTATTTTGTATACATTTTTTTTATACGTATTTACTTAATTTTATATGTATTTTGTATATGTATTTTTATAGATTCATTACATTTTATGTACTGTATATATATTTTGAAACAAATTTTACATTATTTATAGAATTTTGCATATCTATTTCAATACAAATTAATTTTATTGTATGTGCATTTTGCATATTTATTTAATATAAGTTCAACATTTTATGTATTTTTAATAATTTTATAAAAAAATGCGTTATTTTATAGGTATTTTATCTTAATTTCATTTTATATGCATTTTGTATATATATTTTATACGCTTTTACATTATTTAATATTTATTTTGAATATATTTTATACAAATTCATGTATTTGTGTATTTGTATATATATTTTCAAAATTACATTATTTTATGTGTATTTTGTACATATATATTTTTTAATACAAATCTAATTTTTATTTATAGTTTATTTTGTATGTGTATTTGAATATTGACATTATCCAAATACACATTTCTTTATTGGTATTTTGTTTATATATTTTAATTGAATTTACATTATTTATGTGTATTTTATATACATTTTTATACGTATTTACTTTAATTTTATGAGTATTTGTATATATATTTTATAGAAATCTACGTTTTTTATTTGTATTCGTATATGGTTTTGAAACAAATTTGTATTGTTTTATATGTATTTTTGTATATCTCTTTCAATAATAAATTACCTTATTGTATGTGCATTTTGTATATTTATTTCTTAGATTACAAATTCTAAATATTTTATGTGTATTTGGTATATATATATAAGAATGCGCTTATTATGAATTTTTCATTTTATTTTCATAAATTTTACATTATTTTATTAATATTCGTGTATTTATTTGATACGATTTAACATTATTCTATTTGTTTTTTGTATATATTTTTATTATTATTTACATTATTTAATGTGGTATTGCATATATATTTTATACAAATTTATTATCTATTATCTATTTTTACACAAATACACATTCTTTTCATGATATTTTTGTTTATTTATTTTGACAATGAATTATATTATTTGATATATTATGTATATATATTTTTATACGTATTTACATAATTTCATATGTATTTTGTATATATATTTATAGATATCTACTTTATTTTATGGTATTGTGATATATATTTTGAAACAAATTTCATATTGTTTTATATGGTGTTTTTGAAATATCTCTCTTTTCTAAATAAGTAAATTTATATTTTAATGTATATGCATTTTGTAGCATTTATTTCAATACAAATTTAAATATTTTATGTGTATTTTGGGTTTATATATTTTATAAAAAAATGCTTTAATTTTGGGAATTTGGTATCTTTATTTCTTTCATACAAATTTACATTATATTATTGATATAAGTGTATTTATTTTGATAGGATTTTACATTATTCATTTGTTTTTATATATTTTTTATACACATTTTTCATTATTTAATGTGTATTTTGTATATATATTTTATACAAATTTATTATTTTTTAAGTGTATTTGTTTACATATTTTCATTCAAATTTACATTATTTGATGTGTATTTTATATGTATTTCAACAATAAATTTACTTAATTTATGTGTATTTTGTATATTTTTCAAACAAATTTAAATTATTTTTTTGTGTATTTTGTATATATTTTATACAATTTAGGTTATTTATATACGCATTTACATTATTTAGTGTGTTTTTATGTATATTTTATGCAAATTTACTTTTATTTATGTGCATTTTTGTACATATATTTTTATAGAAATTTGCGTTATTTGTATACGTTTACTCATACAAATTTTTATTATTTTATTGGTATTTTGTTTATTTATTTTGATACGAATTACATGATTATATGTATATTTTGTACATATTTTTTTTATACGTATTTACATTATTTAATGTGTATTTTGTTTATATATTTTCATACAAATTTACGTTATTATATGTGTATTTGTGTAAATATTTTGATACATATTTACTTTATTTCATGTATTTTGTATATATATTTTAATTCAAATTTAGCTTATTTTGTGTGTATTTTGTATATATTTTCATACAAATTTAACTACTGCTGTGTATTTTTGTATATAGTTTTATATAAATTTACGTTATTTTATGTGTATTTTGTATATTTATATTTATACAAATACACATTCTTTTATTGGTATTTTGTTTATTTATTTTGATACGAATTTACATTATTCTATGTGTATTTTGTATACATTTTTTTTATACGTACTTACTTCATTTTATGTGTATTTTGTATATATATATTTATAGAAATCTACGTTATTTTATGTGTATTCGTATACATATTTTGAAACAAATTTACATTGCTTTATATGTATTTTGCATATCTATTTCAATACAAATTTACCTTATTGTATGTGTTTTTTATATATTTATTTTAATACAAATTAAAAAAAATTATGTGTATTTTGGTATATATATTTTTATAAATAAAAAAAATGCGTTATTTTATGGGTATTTTGCCTCTTTATTTTCATACAAATTTACATTATTTCATTAATATTCTGTGTATTTATTTTGATACGATTTTACATTATTCTATTTATGTTTTGTATATATTTTTTTATACAAATTTACGTTGTTTTAAGTGTATTTGTTTATGTATTTTCATTCAAATTTACATTATTTTATGTGTATTTTGTATATGTATTTCCATACAAATTTACCTAATTTTATGTGTATTTTGTATATTTATTTTCATAAAAATTTAAAATATTTTTGTGTATTTTTGTATATAGTTTGATACAAATTTAGGTTATTTTATGTGTATTTTAAATATGTATTAAATATATATACAAATAACATATGAAATTATGTAAATACGTATAAAAATATATATACAAAATACATATCAAATAATGTAAATTCGTGTCAAAATAAATAAACAAAATATCATGAAAAGAATGTTTATTTGTATGAAAATAGATAAGAGATAATAAATTTGTATAAAATATATATGCAAGATACACATTAAATAATGTAAATATGTATAAAAAAGTATATACAAAAAACAAATAGAATAATTTTAAATCGTATCAAAATAAAAACACCGAATATTAATAAAATAATGTAAATTTGTATGAAAATAAAGATGCAAAATTCCCATAAAATAGCGCATTTCTTATAAAAATATATATACCAAAATACACATAAAATATATAAATTTGCATTGAAATAAATATACAAAATGCACATACAATAAGGTAAATTTGTATTGAAAGAGATATGCAAAAATACATATAAAACAATGTAAATTTGCATCAAAATATATATATACGAATACAAATAAAAAAACGTAGATTTCTATAAAAATATATATACAAAATACACATAAAATTAAGTAAATACGTATAAAAAAATGTATACAAAATACATATAAAATAATGTAAATTCGAATTAAAATAAATAAACAAAATACCAATAAAAGAATGTGTATTTGGATAAATATAAATATACAAAATACACATACAAAATAAACATAAAATAAGGTAGATTTGTAATAAAATATATGTACAAAATACACATACAATAATGTAAATTTATATGAAAATATATATACAAATACACATAAAATACCATGAATTTGTATAAAAATATATATTCAAAATAAATATTAAATAATGTAAGAGCGTATAAAAATATATATACAAAGTACATATAAAATTAAAATTAAGATGCAAAATACCTATAAAATAACGCATTTTTTTAAAAAATTATTGATACCAAAATACACATAAAACATTTGAACTGGTATTAAAATAGATATACAAAATGCACATACAATAAGGTAAATTTGTATTGAAATAGATATGCAAAATACATATAAAATGATGTAAGTTTGTTTCAAAATATATATACGAATACACATAAAATAACGTAGACTTCTATAAAAATACATATACAAAATACACATAAAATTAAGTAAATACGTATAAAAAAATGTATACAAAATACACATAAGATAATGTAAATTCGTATAAATGTAAATAAACAATATACCAATAAAAGAATGTGTATTTGTATAAATATAAATATACAAAATGCACATAAAATAACGTAAATTTATATAAAACTATATACATAAAATAACGCAAATTTGCATTAAAATATATATACAAAACACACATTAGATAATGTAAATGAGTATAAAAATATGTATACAAAATACCTATGAAATAATCTAAATTCGTATCGAATTAAATTAAGAAATACCAATAAAATAATGTAATTTTGGATGAAAATATATATACAAAATATACATAAAATAACCTAAATACAAATACAAATATACACATCAAATAATTTAAAATTGAATGAAATAAATTTACAAAATAAACATAAAATAAGGTAAATTTGTAATGAAATACATGAAAAAATACACAAAATATTATAAATTTGTATGAAAATATATATACAAATACACATTAAATAACATGAATTTGTATAAAATTTGTATCAAAATATATACTTATACACACAATAAAATAACGTAGTTTTTTTTATGAAAATGTATATACAAAATACACATAAAATAATTTAAATACGTAGAAAAATATATATACAAAAAACACATAAAATTATGTAAATATGTATGAAAATATATAAACAAATACACATAAAATAATGTAAATTTGGATAAAATATATATACAAAATGAACATTAAATAATGTAAATATATATATATATATATATATATATATATATATATATATATATATATATATATATATATATATATATATATATATATATATATATATATATATAAATTTATATATATATATATATATATATATATATATATATATATATATATATATATATATATATATATATATATATATACAAAAAACACATAGAATAATGTTAAATCGTATCAAAATAAATAAAGAGAATATCAATAAAATAATGTAAATTTGTATGAAAATAAGGATGCAAAACATCCATATAATAACGCATATTTGCATAAAAATATATATACAAAAATACATATAAAATAATTAAATTTGTATTAAAATAAATATACAAAATGCACGTACAATAAAGTAAATTTGTTTTGAAATAGATATGCAAAATACAAATTAAAAATGTAAATTTGTATCAAAATATATCTACAAATACTCATAAAATAGAGTAAATTTCTATGAAAATATACATTCAAAATAGATATACAAAATATACATATAACTAGTTAAATTTGTATTTAAATACATGTACAAAAAACACATAAAATAATGTAGATTTGTATGAAATGAAAACAAATATATTTTATATAAAATATATATACAAAATACACATAGAATAATGTAAAATCATATCAAAATAAATAAACAGAATATCAATAAAATAATGTAAATTTGTATGAAAATAAAGATGCAAAATACCCATATAATAAAGCATATTTTTATAAAAATACATACACAAAAATACACATAGATTAATCAAATTTGTATTAAAATTAATATACAAAATGCACATGTATTTTGTATATATATTTTTATACAAATCTACGTTATTTTATGTGTATTCGTATATATATTTTGAAACAAATATACATTGTTTTATATGTATTTTGCATATCTATTTCAATACAGATTTACCTTATTGTATGTGTATTTTGTATATTTATTTTAATACAAATTCATTTTTTTCATGTGTATTTTGGTATATATATTTTTATAAAAAATGCGCTATTTAATGGGTATTTTGCATCTTTATTTTCATACAAATTTACATTGTTTTATTAATATTCTGTGTATTTATTTTGATACGATTTGAAATTATTCTATTTGTTTTTGTATATATTTTTTTATACATATTTACTTTATTTAATGTGTATTTTGTATATTTTAAAACAAATTTACGTTATTTTATGCGCATCTGTTAAAATATTTTGATACAAATTTACATTATTTTATGTATTTTGTATATATATTTCAATACAAATTTAGTTTATTTTATGTATATTTTGTATATCTAATTTCATTCGTATCAAAATAAATAAACAAAATAGCAATAAAATAATGTAAATTTGTATGAGAAAACATGTACAAATACACATAAAATAACGCAAATTTCTAAAAATATATATGTACAAAAATGCACATAAAAAAAAGTAAAGTTCCATAAAAATATATATACAAAACACACATTAAATAATGTAAATGCATATATAAAATAATCTAAATTTGTATAAAACTATATACAAAAATACACAAAAATATTTAAAATTTGTATGAAAAGAAATATATAAAATTCACATAAAATTAGGTAAATTTGTATTGAAATACATATACAAAATACACATAGAATAATGTAAATTTGAATGAAAATATATAAACAAATACGCTTAAAATAACGTAAATTTGAATATAATATATATGCAAGATACACATTAAATAATGTAAATATGTATAAAAAAATATATACAAAAAAGAAATAGAATAATGTAAAATCCTATCAGTATATATACACAGAATATCAATAAAATAATGTAAATTTGTATGAAAAGAAAGATGCAAAATTCCCATTATATAGCGCATTTTTTATAAAAATATATATACCAAAATACACTTAAAATATTTAAATCTGTTTTGAAATAAATATACAAAATGCATATACAGTCAGGTAAATATGTATTGAAAGAGATATTCAAAAATACATATAAAACAAAGTAAATTTGTTTCAAAATATATATACGAATACACATAAAATAACGCAGATTTCTATATATATATATATATATATATATATATATATATATATATATATATATATATATATATATATATATATATATATATATATATATATATATATATATATATATATATATATATATATATATATATATATACAAAATACACATGAAATTATGTAAATACGTATATAAATATATATACAAAATACATATCTAGGTTAATTTGTGTCAAAGTAAATAAACAAAATATCATGAAAAGAATGTGTATTTGTATGAAAATAAATAATAGATAATAAATTTGTATGAAATATATATGCAAGATACACATTAAATAATGTAAATATGTATAAAAAAAATATATACAAAAAACAAATAGAATAATGTGAAATCGTATCAAAATAAAAACACCGAATATTAATAATATAATGTAGATTTGTATGAAAATAAAGATGCAAAATTCCCATCAAATAGCGCATTTCTTATAAAAATATATATAGCAAAATACACATAAAATATTTAAATTTGTATTGAAATAAATATACAAAATGCACATACAATAAGGTAAACTTGTATTGAAAGAGATATGCAAAAATACATATAAAACAATGTAAATTTGTTTCAAAATATATATACGAATACACATAAAATAACGTAGATTTCTATAAAAATATATATACAAAATACACATAAAATTAGGTAAATACGTAAAAAAATAGATATACAAAATACACATAGAATAATGTAAAATTGTTTTAAAAAAATAAACAGAATATAAATAAAATAATGTAAATTTGTATGAAAATAAAAATGCAAAATACCCATAAAATAAACCATATTTTTATAAAAATACATATAAAAAATACACATAGCATAATTAAATTTGTATTAAAATTAATATACAAAATGCATATACAATAAGGTAGATTTGTATTGAAAAAATATGCAAAATACACATAAAACAGTGTAAATTTATATCAAAATCTATATACGAATACTCATAAATCAACGTAGATTTCTATAGAAATATATATAGAAAATACACATCAAATGATGTAAACACGTATAAAAATATATATATAGAATACACATTAAATAATATAAATTCGCGTCAAAATAAATAAACAAAATATCAATAAAAGAATGTGTATTTGTATAAAAATAGATATACAATATACACATAAAATCACCTAAATTTGTATAAAACTATATACAAAAATACACAAAAATAATTTTAATTTGTATGAAAATAAATATACAAAATACACATAAAATTAGGTAAATTTGTATTGAAATACATTTACAAAATACACATAAAATAATGTAAATTTGAATGAAAATATATAAACAAATACACTTAAAATAACGTAAATTTGTATAAATATATATAAAAAATACACATTAAATAATGTAAATATGTATAAAAAAATATATACAAAACACAAATAGAATAATATAAAATCGTATCAAAATAAATACACAGAATATTAATAAAATACTGTAAATTTGTATGAAAATTAAGATGCAAAATATCCATAAAATAACGCATTTTTTATAAAAATATTTATACCAAGACACACATAAAATATATGAATTTGTATTAAAATAAATATACAAAATGCACATACAATAAGGTAAATTTGTATTGAAATAGATATGCAAAATGCATATAAAACCATGTAATTTTTTTTTCAAAATATATATACGAATACACATAAAATAACGTAGATTTCTATGAAAATAAATATACAAAATACACATATAATGAAGTAAATACGTATAAAAAAAAGGTATACAAAAAACACACAAAATAATGTAAACTCGTATCAAAATAAATAAACAAAATACTAATAAAAGAATGTGTATTGTATAAATATAAATACACAAAATACAAATAAAATAACGTAAATTTATATAAAACAATATGCAAAAATACACAAAAGTAATTAAATTTGTGTGAAAATAGATATACAAAATACATGTGTATTTTGTATATTTATTTTTACATTATTTTATTAATATTCTGAGTATTTATTTTGATACGATTTTACATTATTCTATGTATATTTTGTATATATATTTTATACAAATGTACGTTATTTTATGTGAATTTGTTTTAATTTCATACAAATTTACATTATTTTATGTGTATTTTGTATATATATTTCAATACAAATTTACCTAATTTTATGTGTATTTTGTATATTTATTTTCATACAAATTTAAAATATTTTTGTGTATTTTTGTATATAGCTTGATACAAATATAGGTTATTTTATGTGTATTTTGTATATCTATTTTCATACAAATACACATTCTTTTATTGATATTTTGTTTATTTATTTTGACGCGAATTTACATTATTTAATGTGTATTTTGTATATATATTTTACACGTATTTACATCATTTCATGTGTATTTTGTATATATATTTATATAGAAATCAACGTTATTTTATGTGTATTCATATATATTTTGAAACAAATTTACACTGTTTTATGTGTATTTTGCGTATTTTTTCAATAAAAATTATCCTTATTGTATGTGCATTTTGTATATTAATTTTAATACAAATTTAATTATTCTATGTGTATTTTTGTATATGTATTTTTAAAAAAAATATGTTTTATTTTATGGGTATTTTGCATCTTTATTTTCATACAAATTTAAATTATTTTATTGATATTCTGTGTACTTATTTTGATACGATTTTACCTTGTTCTATGTGTATTTTGTATATATATTTTATACAAATGTACGTTATTTTATGTTTATGTTTTCATTTCATAAAAATTTTCATTATTTTATATGTATTTTGTACATGTATTTAAAGACAAATTTAACTAATTATATGTGTATTTTGTATATCTATTTCCAAACAAATTGAAATTATTTATGTTTTTTTTTTTGTATAAATTTTTATACAAATTTTCGTTATTTTATGTAAATTTTGTAATAATATTGTATATATAATATTGTAATATGTTAAATTTGTATTTAAATATTAATACGTTATTTTAAGTGTATTTTGTATATGTTTTCTCATACAAATTTACATTATTGAATTAGTTTTTTGTTTATTTATTTTAATACGAATGACTTGATTATTTGTGTATTTTGTTAATATTTTTTTATACGTATTTACATTACTTCATGTGTATTTTGTTTATATATTTTTTTCAAATTTACGTTATTATATGTGTATTTGTTAAAAATATTTTGAAACGAATTTACTTTATTTTATGCATTTTGTATATATATTTCAATTCAATTTTAGCTTATTTTGTGTGTATTTTGTATATCTATTTTCATACAAATTTAATTACTTCTGTGTACTTTTGTATATAGTTTGAAACAAATTTACGTTATTTTATGTGCATTTTGTATATTTATATTTATACAAATACACATTCTCTTATTGGTATTTTGTTTATTTATATTTATACGAATTTACATTATTTTATGTGTATTTTGTTTACATTTTTTATTCGTATTTACTTAATTTTATTTGTATTTTGTATATATATATATATATATATATATATATATATATATATATATATATATATATATATATATATATATATATATATATATATATATATATATATATATATATAGAAAACTACGTGTATATATTTTTTTATTATATACGCATTTTGTATATTAATTTTAATGCAAATTTAATTATACATATAAACAATGTAAATTTGTTTCAAAATTATATATACGAATACACATGAAATAAGGTAGATTTCTATAAAAATATATATACAAAATACACATAAAATTAAGTAAATACGTATAAAAAATGTATACAAAATACACATAAAATAATGTAAATTAGTATCAAAATAAATAGACAAAATACCAATAAAAGAATGTGTATTTGTATAAATATATATATACAAAATACATATTAAATAATATAAATTTGTTTAAAACTTTACAAAATACACATGAAATGATGTAAATACGTATAAAAATATATATACAAAATACACATTAAATACTGTAAATTCGCGTCAAAATAAATAAACAAAATATCAATAAAAGAATGTGTATTTGTATGAAAATAGATATACAAAATACACATAAAATAACCTAAATTTGTATCAAACTATAAACAAAAATACACAATCTTATTTTTAAATTTGTATGAAAATAAATATACAAAATACACATAAAATTAAGTAAATTTATATTGAAATACATATACAAAATACACATAAAATAATGTAAATTTGAATGAAAAAACATAAATACAAATAGAATAATGTAAAATCGTATCAAAATAAATACGCAGCATATTAATAAAATAATGTGAATTTGTATGAAAATAAAGAGGAAAAATACCCATAAAATAACGCATTTTTTTATTAATAAAAATATATATGCCAAAATACACATAAAAAAATAAATTTGAATTAAGATAAATATATAAAAAACACATACAATAAGTTAAATTTGTATTGAAATATATATGCAAAATACTTATAAAACAATGTAAATTTGTTTCAAAATATATATACGAATACACATAAAATAACGTAGATTTCTAAAAAAATATATATACAAAATACACATAAAATGAAGTAAATACGTATAAAAAAATGTATACAAAATACACATAAAATAATGTAAATTCGTATCAAAATAAATATTCAAAATACCAATAAAAGAATGTCTATTTGTATAAATATAAATATACAAAATACACATAAAATAACGTAAATTTATATAAAACTATATACAAAAATACACAGAAGTATTTTAATTTATATGAAAATAGATATACAAAATAAGGTAAATTCGTCTCAAATTCAATAAACAAAATTCAGAGAAAAGAACGTATATTTGTAGAAAAAAAAATCAAAATAACCATAAAATAACGAAAATTTGTATGAAAATATGTAAAAAAATAAACAAAAATTATTTCAATTTGTATGAAAATAAATATACAAAATACACATGTATTTTGTATATCTATTTTCACACAAATTTAATTACTTTTGTGTATTTTTGCATATAGTTTTATATAAATTTACGTTATTTTATTTCTATTTTGTATATTTATATTTATACAATACACATTCTTTTATTAGTATTTTGTTTATTTATTTTGATACGAGTTTACATTGTTTTATGTGTATTTTGTATACCTTTTTTTATACGTATTTACTTCATTTTATGTGTATTTTGTATATTTATTTTCATAGAAATCTACGTTATTTTATGTGTATTCGTATAAATATTTTGAAAAAATTTTACATGGTTTTATATAAATTTTGCATATCTATTTCAATACAAATTTACCTTATTCTATGTGCATTTTGTATATTTATTTTAATACAAATTCAAATATTTTATGTGTGTCTTGGTATAAATATTTTTATAAAAAATGCGTTATTTTATGGGTATTTTGCATCTTAATTTTCATACAAATTTACATTATTTTATTGATATTCTGTGTATTTATTTTGATACGATTTTATATTATTCTATTTGTGTTTTGTATATATATTTTTTATACATATTTACATTATTTAATGTGTATTTTTTATATATATTTTATACAAATTTACGTTATTTTATGTGCATTTGTTTATATATTTTCATTCAAATTTACATTTTTTTATGTGTATTTTGTAAATGTATTTCAATACAAATTTACCTAATTTTATGTGTATTTTGAATATTTATTTTCATACAAATTAAAATTATTTTTGTGTATTTTTCTATATAGTTTTATACAAATTTAGGTGATTTTATGTGTATATTGTATATCTATTTGCATACAAATACACATTCTTTTATTGATATTTTGTTTATTTATTTTGACATAATTTACATTATTTAATGTGTATTTATATATATATATATATATATATATATATATATATATATATATATATATATATATATATATATATATATATATATATATATATATATATATATATATATATATATATATATATATATATATATATATATATATATATATATATATATATATATATATATATATATATATATATATATATATATATATATATATATATATATATATATATATATATATATATATATATATATATATATATATATATATTTCTATAGAAATCTACGTTGATTTATGAGTATTCGTATATAGATTTTGAAATAAATTTACACTGTTTTATGAGTATTTTGCATATTTTTTCAATACAAATTTACTTTATTGTATATGCATTTTGTATATTAATTTTAATACAAATTTAATTATGCTATGTGTATTTTTGTATATGTATTTTTATAAAAATATGCTTTACTTTATGGGTATTTTGCATTTTTATGTGTAAATTATATACAAAAATACACATAGCATAATTAAATTTGTATTAAAATTAATATACAAAATGCATATACAATAAAGTAAATTTGTATTGAAAAAATATGCCAAATTTACATTATTTTATTTATATTCTTTTTTTTTTAAACAATTTTACATTATTCTATGTGTATTTTGTATATCTATTTTTATACGTATTTACTTAATTTTATGTGTATTTTGTATATATATTTTTATAGAAATCTACGTTATTTTATGTGTATTCGAATATATATTTTGAAACAAATTTACATTGTTTTATATGTATTTTTGCATATCTCTTTCAATACAAGTTTACCTTATTGTATGTGCATTTTGTATATTTATTTCAATACAAATTTAGATATTTTATGTGTATTTTGGTATATATATTTTTATAAGAAATGCGCTATTTGATGGGAATTTTGCATCTTTATTTTCATAAAAGTATTAAAAAAAATAGATATACAAAATACACATACAATAAGCTAAATTTGAATTGAAATATATATACAAAAAACATAAAATAATGTAAATTTGTATCAAAATACTTATACAAATACACATATAATATCGTAAATTTGTATAAAAATATATAAACAAAATACACATTAAATAATGTAAATACGTATAAAAAAATGTACAAAATACACAAATAATCATGTAATTCGTATCAAAATAAATAGACAAAATACCAATAAAATAATGTAAATTTCTATGAGAAAACATATACAAAATACACATAAATAACGCAAATATCAATAAAAATATATATAATATAATATATTTTTATTCATATATAAATTATTTAATGTATATTTTGTATATATATTTTATCCAAATTTACGTTATTTTATATGTATTCGTTTATATATTTTCATACAAATTTACATTATTTTATGTGAGTTTTGTATATGTATTTCAATACAAATTTGCCTAACTTTATGTGTATTTTGCATATCTATTTTCAAACAAATTTAAATTATTTTTGTGTATTTTTTTATATATTTTTATACAAATTTTAGTAATTTTATTTGTGTTTTGTATATATATTCTCCTACAAATATACATTCTTTTATTGGAATTTTGTGTATTTAATTTTTTACGAATTTACATTATTTTATGTGTATTTTGTATATATATTTTTCTACGTATTTAAATTATTTTATGTGCATTTTATATATACATTTTCATAAAAATTTACTTTATTTTATTGTGTGTATTCGTATATATTTTGAAACAAATTTTATACAAATTCATGTTATTTTATGTGTATTTGTATATATATTTTCATAAAAATTTATATTATTTCATGTGTATTCTTACATATATTTTATTGCAAATTTACGTTATTTTATGTTTATTTTGTATATTTATTTCATTCAATTTTAAATTATTTTATGTGTATATTTGTATTTGTATTTAGGTTATTTTATGTGTGTTTTCTATATATATTTTCATCCAAAATTACATTATTTTATTGTTATTTTCTTAATTTAACTCGATACGAATTTAGATTATTTCATAGGTATTTTGTATGCATATTTTTATACTCATTTACATTATCTAATGTGTGTTTTGTATATATTTTTTTATGCAAACTAATTTTATGTGCATTTTTGTACATATATTTTTATAGAAACTTAAAACGTTATTTTATGTGTATTTTGTATATGTTTTCTCATACAAATTTACATTATTTAATTAGTTTTTTGTTTATTTATTTTGATACGAATGACTTGACTATTTGTGTATTTTGTAAATAATTTTTTTATACGTATTTACATTACTTAATGTGTATTTTGTTTATATATTTTATTACAAATTTACGTTATTATATGTGTATTTGTTAAAAATATTTTGAAACGAATTTACTTTATTTTATGTATTTTGTATATATATTTCAATTCAAATTTAGCTTATTTTGTGTGTATTTTGTATATCTATTTTCATACAAATTTAATTACTTCTGTGTATTTTTGTATATAGTTTTATACAAATTTACGTTATTTTATGTGCATTTTGTATATTTATATTTATACAAATACACACTCTCTTATTGGTATTTTGTTTATTTATATTTATACGAATTTACATTATTTTATGTGTATTTTGTATACATTTTTGATTCGTATTTACTTAATTTTATTTGTATTTTGTATATATATATATATATATATATATATATATATATATATATATATATATATATATATATATATATATATATATATATATATATATATATATATATATATATATATATATATATATATATATAGAAATCTACGTTATCTTATGTGTATTCGTATATATATTTTGAAACAAATTTACATTGTTTTATATGTATTTTGCATATCTATTTCAATACAAATTTACCTTATTGTATTTGCATTTTGTATATTTATTTTAATACAAATTCAAATATTTTATGTGTATTTTGGTATATATAATTTTATAAAAAATGCGGTATTTTATAGGTATTTTGCATCTTAGTTTTCATACAAATGTACATTATTTTATTAATATTCTGTGTATATATTTTGATACGATTTTATATTATACTATTTGTGTTTTGTATATATTTTTTTATACATATTTTCATTATTTGATGTGTATTTTTTATATATATTTTATACAAATTAACGTTATTTTAAGTGTATTTGTTTATATAATTTCATTCAAATTTACATTATTTTAAGTGTATTTTGTATATGTATTTAAATACAAATTTACCTAATTTTATGTGTATTTTATATATTTATTTTAATACATATTTAAATTATTTTTGTGTTTTTTTGTATAAACATATAGAGTAAATTTTTATGATAACATATATTCAAAATACATATAAAATTATGTAAATAAGTATAAAAATATATATATCAAATACACCTAAAAAAAAAAAATTCGTATCAAAATAAATAAACAAAATTCCGATTAAAGAACGTATATTTGTAGGACAATAAATATACAAAATACACATAAAATTACGAAAATTTGAATAAAAATATATACAAAAAAACAAAACAAAAATTTCAATTTGTATGAAAATAGATATACAAAATACTCATATAATTAGTTAAATTTGTAATTAAATACATATACAAAATACACATAAAATAATGTAAATTTGTATGAAATGAAAACAAATTCACATAAAATAACGTACATTTGTATAAAATAGATATGCAAAATATACATAGAATGATGTAAAATCGTATCAAAATAAATACACAGAATATCAATAAAATAATGTAATTTTGTATGAAAATAAAGATGCAAAATACCCATAAAATAAATCATATTTTTTTTTTTAAATACATATACAAAAATACACATAGAATAATTAAATGTGTATTAAAATTAATATACAAAATGCACGTACAATAATGTAAATTTGTATTGAAAAAATATACAAAATGCACATAAAAGTGTAAATTTGTTTAAAAATCTATATACGAATACACATAAAATAACGTAGATTTCTATAGAAATATATATACAAAATACACATGAAATGATGTAAATACGTATAAAAATATATATATACAAAATACACATTAAATAATTCAAATTCTCGTCAAAATAAATAAACAAAATATCAATAAAAGAATGTGTATTTGTATGAAAATAGATATACAAAATACTCATAAAATAACCTAAGTTTGTATAAAACTATATACAAAAATACACAAAAATAATTTAAATTTGTATGAAAATAAATATACAAAATACACATAAAATTAAGTAAATTTGTATTGAAATACATATACAAAATACACATAAAATAATGGAAATTTAAATGAAAATATATAAACATATACTCTTAAAATAACGTAAATTTGTATCAAATATATAGACAAAATACACATTAAATAATGTAAACGTGTATAAAAAAATATATACAAAACACAAATAGAATAATGTAAAATCGTATCAACAATAAATACACAGAATATTAATGAAATAATGTAAATTTGTATGAAAATAAAGATGCAAAATAGCCATAAAATAACGCATTTTTTATAAAAATATATATACCAAAATACACATAAAATATTAAAATTTGTATTAAAATAAATATAAAAAATGCACATACTATAAGGTAAATTTGTATTGAAATAGATATGCAAAATACATATAAAACTGTAAATATGATTCAAAATATATATACGAATTCACATAAAATAACGTAGATTTCTATAAAAATTATATACAAAATACACATAAAATGAAGTAAATACGAAAAAAAAATGAATACAAAATATACATAAAAATTGTATCAAAATAAATAAACAAAATACCAGTAAAAGAATGTGTATTTGAATAAATATAAATATACAAAATACACATAAAATATCGTAAATTTGTATAAAACGATATACAAAAATACACAGAAGTAATTAAATTTGTATGAAAATATATATACAAAATACAGCTAAAATAAGCTAAATTTGAAGTGAAATGTACATACAAAATACATAAAATAATGTAAATCTGTATCAAAATATTTATACAAATACATATAATAACGTAGATTTGTTTAAAAATATATAAACAAAATACACATTAAGTAATGTAAATACGTATAAAAATATGTACAAAATACACATATAATCATGTAATTCGTATCAAAATAAATAAACAAAATAGCAATAAAATAATGTAAATTTGTATGAGAAAACATATACAAATAACGCAAATTTCTATAAAAATATATGTACAAAAATGCACATTAAATAAAGTAAATTTCCAAAAAAATATATATGTAAATGCGTACATAAAATAACCTAAATTTGTATAAAACTATATACAAAAATACACAAAAATAATTTAAATTTGTTTGAAAAGAAATATACAAAATACACATAAAATTAAGTAAATTTGTTTTGAAATACATATACAAAATACACATCAAATAATGTAAATTTGAATGAAAATATATAAACAAATACACTTAAAATAATGTAAATTTGTATAAAATATATATGCAAGATACACATTAAATAATGTAAATGTGTATAAAAAATATATATACAAAAAACAAATAGAATGATGTAAAATCGTATCAAAATAAATACACAGAATATCAATAAAATAATGTAAATTTGTATGAAAATAAAGATGCAAAATTCCCCAAAAAATATCGCATTTTA
Organism: Eriocheir sinensis; assembly: GCF_024679095.1. Taxonomy (NCBI): domain Eukaryota; kingdom Metazoa; phylum Arthropoda; class Malacostraca; order Decapoda; family Varunidae; genus Eriocheir; species Eriocheir sinensis. The sequence goes on along the minus strand of NW_026110906.1, from coordinate 376,764 downwards.
TATAAAAATATATTTACCAAAATACACATAAAATATTTAAATTTGTATTGAAATAAATATACAAAATGCATACACAGTAAGGTAAATTTGTATTGAAAGAGATATTCAAAAATACATATAAAACAATGTAAATTTGTTTCAAAATATATACACGAATACACATAAAATAAAGTAGATTTCTATAGAAATATATATACAAAATACATGTGAAATTATGTAAATACGTATAAAAATATATATACAAAATACATATCAAATAATGTAAATTCGCGTCAAAATATATAAACAAAATATCATGAAAAGAATGTGTATTTGTATGAAAATAGATAATAGATAATAAATTTGTATAAAATATATATGCAAGATACACATTAAATAATGTAAATATGTATAAAAAAGTATATACAAAAAACAAATAGAATAATGTAACATCGTATCAAAATAAATACACCGAATATTAATAAAATAATGTAAATTTGTATGAAAATAAAGATGCAAAATTCCCATAAAATAGCGCATTACTTATAAAAATATATACACCAAAATACACATAAAATATTTAAATTTGCATTGAAATAAATATACAAAATGCACATACAATAAGGTAAATATGTATTGAAAGAGATATGCAAAAATACATATAAAACAATGTAAATTTGTTTCAAAATATATATACGAATACAAATAAAAAACGTAGATTTCTATAAAAATATATATACAAAATACACAAAAAATTAAGCAAATACGTATAAAAAAATGTATACAAAATACACATAAAATAATGTAATTTCGAATTAAAATAAATGTAAATTTGAATGAAAATATATAAACAAATACACTTAAAATAACGTAAATTTGTATAAAATATATATGCAAGATACACATTAAATAATGTAAATGTGTATAAAAAAATATATACAAAAAACAAATAGAATATTGTAAAATCGTATCAAAATAAATACAAAGAATATCAATAAAATAATGTAAATTTGTATGAAAATAAAGATGCAAAATTCCCAAAAATTATCGCATTTTTTATAAAAATATATATACCAAAATACACATAAAATATTTAAATTTTTATTGAAATAAATATACAGAATGCATATACAGTAAGGTAAATTTGTATTAAAAGAGATATTCAAAAATACATATAAAACAATGTAAATTTGTTTCAAAATATATATACGAATACACATAAAATAAAATAGATTTCTATAGAAATATATATACAAAATACATATGAAATTATGTAAATACGTATAAAAATATATATTCAAAATACATATCAAATAATGTAAATTCGTGTCAAAATAAATTAACAAAATATCATGAAAAGAATGTGTATTTGTATAAAAATGGATAATAGATAATATTTTTTTTTAAAATATATATGCAAGATACACAATAAATAATGTAAATAGGTATAAAAAAGTATATACAAAAAACAAATAGAATAATGTAAAATCGTATCAAAATAAATACACCGAATATTAATAAAATAATATAAATTTGTATGAAAATAAAGATGCAAAATTCCCATAAAATAGCGCATTTCTTATAAAAATATATATACCAAAATACACATAAAATATTTAAATTTGTATTGAAATAAATATACAAAATGCACATACAATAAGGTAAATTTGTATTGAAAGAGATATGCAAACATACATATAAAACAATGTAAATTTGTTTCAAAATATATATACGAATACAAATAAAAAAACGTAGATTTCTATAAAAATATATATACAAAATACTCATAAAATTAAGTAAATACGTATAAAAAAATGTATACAAAATACACCTAAAATAATGTAAATTCCATTTAAAATAAATAAACAAAATACCAATAAAAGAATGTGTATTTGGATAAATATAAATATACAAAATACATATACAAAATAAACATAAAATAAGGTAGATTTGTAATAAAATATATGTACAAAATACACATAAAATAATTTAAATTTAAATGAAAATATATATACAAATACACATAAAATATCATGAATTTGTATAAAAAATATATATTGAAAATAAATATTAAATAATGTAAAAGCGTATAAAAATATATATACAAAGAACATATAAAATAAAATAAATTCGTATCAATATAAATCAACAAAACCAATAAAATAATATATATTTGAATGAAACTAAATTTACAAAATACACATAACAAAGCTAAAATTTGTATTAAAATATATACAAAAATACATAGAAATAATTTGAGTTTGTATGAAAATAGATATACAAAATACACATAAAACTAGGTAAATTTCTTTTGAAATGTATATACAAAATAGCCATAAAATATTGTAAATTTGTGTCAAAATATATAAACAAATACACATAAAATAACATAAATTTGTATGAAAAATATATACAAAATACACATAGAATAATGTCAATTCGTATCAAAATGAGTGAGCAGAATATCAATAAAATAATGTAAATTTGTATGAAAATAAAGATGCAAAATACCAAAAAAATAAAGTATATGTTTATAAAAATACAGATACAAAAATACACATCGAATAATTAAATTTGTATTAAAATTGATATACAAAATGCGTATATAATAAGGTAAATTTGTACTGAAAAAATATGCAACATTCACGTTTACTCATACAAATTTATATTATTTTATTGGTATTTTGTTATTTATTTTGTTTATTTATTTTGAATTACATGATTATATGTGTATTATGTACATATTTTTTATACGTATTTACATTATTTAATGTGTATTTTGTTTATATATTTTCATACAAATTTACGTTATTATATGTGTATTTTGATACAAATTTACTTCATTTCATGAATTTTGTATATATATTTCAATTCAAATTTAGCTCATTTTGTGTGTATTTTGTATATATTTTCATACAAATTTAATTACTTCTGTGTATTTTTGTATATAGTTTTATATAAATTTACGTTATTTTATGTGTATTTTGTATATTTATATTTATACAAATACACATTCTTTTATTGGTATTTTGTTTATTTATTTTGATACGAATTTACATTATTTTATGTGTATTTTGTATACATTTTTTTATACGTATTTGCTTCATTTTATGTGTATTTTGTATATATATTTTTATAGAAATCTACGTAATTTTATGTGTATTCGTATATATATTTTGAAACAAATTTACATTGTTTTATATGTATTTTGCATATCTATTTCAATACAAATTTACCTTATTATATGTGTTTTTTTTATATTTATTTTAATACAAATTTAATTTTTTGATGTGTATTTTTGTATATATATTTTTATAAATAAAAAAAATGCCTTATTTTATGGGTATTTTGATTCTTTATTTTCATACAAATTTACATTATTTTATTAATATTCTGTGTATTTATTTTGATACGATTTTACATTATTCTATTTGTGTTTTGTACATATTTTTTAATACAAATTTACGTTATTTTAAGTGTATTTGTTTATGTATTTTCATTCAAATTTATATAATTTTATGTGTATTTTGTGTATTTACGTATTTACATCATTTCATGTGTATTTTTTATAGTTTTAAACAAATTTATATTATTTAATGTATATTTTGTATATATATATTTATACAAATACACATTCTTTTATTGGTATTTTGTTTATTTATTTTGATACTTATTTACATTATTTTATGTGTATTTTGTATACATTTTTTATATGTATTTACTTAATTTTATGTGTATTTTGTATATATATTTTTATAGAAATCTACCTTATTTCATGTGTATTCGTATATATATATTTTGAAACAAATTTACATTGTTTATATGTATTTTGCATATCTATTTTTGTGTATTCTGTATTTATTTTTGTTATACATAGAATAATGTAAAATCGTATCAAAATAAGTACACAGAATATCAATAAAATAATTTAAATTTGTATGAAAATAAAGATGCAAAATACCCATTAAATAAATCATTTTTTTTAAATACATATACAAAAATACACATAGAATAATTAAATTTGTATTAAAATTAATATACAAAATGCACATACAATAAGTTAAATTTGTATTGAAAAATACACATAAAACAGTGTAAATTCGTTTCAAAATATATATACGAATAAAAATATATATATATATATATATATATATATATATATATATATATATATAGATATATATATATATATATATATATATATATATATATATATATATATATATACAAAATACACATGAAATTATGTAAATACGTATAAAAATATATATACAAAATACACTTTAAATACTGTAAATTCGCGTCAAAATAAATAAACAAAATATCAATAAAAGAATGTGTATTTGTATGAAAATAGATATACAAAATACACATAAAATAACCTAAATTTGTATCAAACTATATACAAAAATACACAAAAATATTTTAAATTTTTATGAAAATAAATATACAAAATACATATAAAATTAGTTAGATTTGTATTGAAATACATATACAAAATACACATAAAATAATGTAAATTTGAATGATTAGACATAAACAAATACACCTAAAATAACGTAAATTTGTATAAAAAAATATATACAAAACACAAATAGAATAATGTAAAATCGTATCAAAATAAATACACAGAATATTAATAAAATAATGTAAATTTGTATGAAAATAAAGAGCCAAAATACCCATAAAATAACGCGTTTTATTTATTTATAAAAATATATATACCAAAATACACATAAAAAAAATTTCTATTAAAATAAATATATAAAAAACACATACAATAAGGTAAATTTGTATTGAAATAGATATGGAAAATACATATAAAACAATGTAAATTTGTTTCAAAATATATATACGAATACACATAAAATAACGTAGATTTCTATAAAAATATATATACAAAATACACATAAAATGAAGTAAATACGTATAAAAAAATGTATACAAAATACACATAAAATAATGTAAATTCGTATCAAAATAAATAAAAAAATACCAATAAAAGAATGTGTATTTGTATAAATATAAATATACAAAATACACATAAAATAACGTAGATTTATATTAAACTATATACAAAAATACACACAATTATTTTAATTTGTATGAAAATAGATATACAAAGTAAGGTAGATTCGTTTCAAATTCAATAAAAAAATTCAGATAAAAGAACGTATATTTGTAGAAAAAATAAATGTACAAAATACACATAAGATAACGAAAATTTGTATGAAAATATATAAAAAAATAAACAAAAATTATTTCAATTTGTATGAAAATAAATATACAAAATACACATGTATTTTGTATATCTATTTCCACACAAATTTAATTACTTTTGTGTATTTTTGCATATAGTTTTATATAAATTTACGTTATTTTATTTGTATTTTGTAAATTTATATTTATACAATACACATTCTTTTATTAGTATTTGCTTTATTTATTTTCATACGAGTTTACATTATTTTATGTGTATTTTGTATATTTATTTTCATAGAAATCTACGTTATTTTATGTGTATTCGTATATATATTTAGAAAAAAATTTACATGGTTTTATATGTATTTTGCATATCTATTTCAATACAAATTTACCTTATTGTATGTGCATTTTGTATATTTATTTTAATACAAATTCAAATATTTTATGTGTGTCTTGGTATATATATTTTTATAAAAAATGCGTTATTTTATGGGTATTTTGCATCTTAATTTTCATACAAATTTACATTATTTTATTAATATTCTGTGTATTTATTTTGATACGATTTTATATTATTCTATTTGTGTTTTGTATATATTTTTTTATACATATTTCTATTATTTAATGTTTATTTTTTATATATATTTTATACAAATTTACGTTATTTTAAGTGTATTTGTTTATATATTTTCATTCAAATTTACATTATTTTATGTGTATTTTGTAAATGTATTTCAATACAAATTTACCTAATTTTATGTGTATTTTGTATATTTATTTTCATACAAATTAAAATTATTTTTGTGTATTTTTGTATATAGTTTTATACAAATTTAGGTGATTTTATGTGTATATTGTATATCTATTTTCATACAAATACACATTCTTCTATTAATATTTTGTTTATTTATTTTGACATAATTTACATTATTTAATGTGTATTTTATATATATATATATATATATATATATATATATATATATATATATATATATATATATATATATATATATATATATATATATATATATATATATATATATATATATATATATATTTTTTTTTTATACGTGTTTACATCATTTGATGTGTATTTTTTATATATATTTCTATAGAAATCTACGTTGATTTATGAGTATTCGTAAATAGATTTTCAAATAAACTTACACTTTTTTATGTGTATTTTGCATATTTTTTCAATACAAATTTACCTTATTGTATATGGATTTTTTATATTAATTTTAGTACAAATTTAATTATGCTATATGTATTTTTGTATATGTATTTTTAAAAAAATATGCTTTATTTTATGGGTATTTTGCATTTTTATTTTCATACAAATTTACATTATTTTATTTATATTCTGTTTTTTTTAAACAATTTTACATTATTCTATGTGTATTTTGTATATCTATTTTTATACGTATTTACCTAATTTTATATGTATTTTGTATATATATTTTTATAGAAATCTACGTTATTTTATGTGTATTCGTATATATATTTTGAAACAAATTTACATTGTTTTATATGTATTTTTGCATATCTCTTTCAATATAAGTTTACCTTATTGTATGTGCATTTTGTATATTTATTTTAATACAAATTTAAATATTTTATGTATATTTTGGTAGATATATTTTTATAAGAAATGCGCTATTTAATGGGAATTTTGCATCTTTATTTTCATACAAATTTACATTATTTTATTAATATTCGGTGTATTTATTTTGATACAATTTCACATTATTCTATTTGTTTTTTGTATATATTTTTTTATACATATTTACATTATTTAATGTGTATCTTGCATATATATTTCATACAAATTTATTATCTATTATTTATTTTCATACAAATACACATTCTTTTCATGATATTTTGTTTATTTATTTTGACACGAATTTACCTAGATATGTATTTTGTATATATATTTTTATACGTATTTACATAATTTCATGTGTATTTTGTATATATATTTCTATAGAAATCTACGTTATTTTATGTGTATTCGTATATATATTTTGAAACAAATTTACTTTGTTTTAAATGTTTTTTTGAATATCTCTTTCAATACATATTTACTTTACTGTATATGCATTTTGTATATTTATTTTAATACAAATTTAAATATTTTATGTGTATTTTGGTATATATATTTTTATAAATAATACGCTATTTTCTGGGAATTTTGCATCTTCCTTTTCATACAAATTTACATTATTTTATTGATATTCTGTGTATTTATATTGATAGGATTTTACATTATTCTATTTCTTTTTTGTATATTTTTTTATACACATTTACATTATTTAATGTGTATCTTGCATATATATTTTATACAAATTTACGATATTTTAAGTGTATTTGTTTATATATTTTCATTCAAATTTACATTATTTTATGTGTATTTTGTATATGTATTTCACTACAAATTTACCTTATTGTATGTGCATTTTGTATATTAATCTTAATACAAATTTAATTATGCTGTATGTATTTTTGTATATGTATTTTTAAAAAAATATGCTTTATTTTATGGATATTTTGCATTTTTATTTTCATACAAATTTACATTATTTTATGAGTATTTTGTATATTTCTTTTCTTACAAATTTTAAATATTTTTGTGTATTTTTGTATATAGTTTTACACAAATTTAGGTTATTTTATGTACGCATTTACATTATTTAATGTGTGTTTTGTATATATATTTTTATGGAAATTTACTTTATTTTATGTGCATTTGTATATGTTTTCTCATACAAATTTAATTTATTTTATTGCTGTTTTGTTTATTTATTTTGATACGAATGAAAATAGATATACAAAATATTCATAAAATAAACTAAATTTGTATTGAAATATATATACAAAATACATAAAATAATGTAAATTTGTATCAAAATATTTTAACAGATGCGCATAAAATAACGTAAATTTGTTTTAAAATATACAAAATACACATTAAATAATGTAAATATGTATAAAAAAATATATACAAAACACAAATAGAATAATGTAAAAGCGTATCAAAATAAATACACAGAATATTAATAAAACAATGTAAATTTGTATGAAAATAAAGATGCAAAATACCTATTAAATAACGCATTTTTTATAAAAATATATATACCAAAATACACATGAAAAAATTAATTTGTATTAAAATAAATATACAAAATACACATACAATAATGTAAATCTGTATTGAAATAGATATGCAAAATACATATAAAACAATGTAAATTTGTTTCAAAATATATATACGAATACACATAAAATAACGTAGATTTGTATAAAAATATATATACAAAATACACATAAAATGAAGTAAATACGTATAAGAAAATGTATACAAAATACACATAAAATAATGTAAATTCGTATCAAAATAAATAAACAAAATAAAAATAAAAGAATGTGTATTTGTATAAATATAAATATACAAAATACACATAAAATAACGTAAATTTGTATAAAACTATATATAAAATACACAGAAGTAATTAAATTCGTATGAAAATAGATATACAAAATACAGATAAAATAAGCTAAATTTGAATTGAAATGTATATACAAAATACATAAAATAATGTAAATTTGTATCAAAATATTTATAAAAATACATATAATTATGTAAATCTAATTTATTTTATGTGTATTTGTATAAATATAAATATACAAAATGCACATAAAATAAGGTAAATTTATATAAAACAAAATATAAAGATACACAAAAGTAATTAAATTTGTATGAAAATAGATATACAAAATACACACAAAATAAGATTAATTTGAATTGAAAAATATGTACAAAATACCTAAAATAAAGTAAATTTGTATCAAAATATTTTTACAAATACACATATAATTACGTAAATTTTATATAAAAATATATAAACAAAATACACATTAAATAATGTAATTACGTATAAAAAATATATACAAAATACACATATAATCATGTAATTCGTATAAAAATAAATAAACAAAATACCAATAAAATAATGTAAATTTTTATGAGAAAACATATACAAAATACACATAAAATAAATAAATTTCTATAAAAATATATGTACATAAATGGACATAAAATAAATTTGCATTAAAAAATATATACAAAACACACATTACATAATGTAAATGAGTATAAACATATGTATACAAAATACCTATGAAAAAATCTAAATTCGTATCGAGTTAAATAAAGAAAATACCAATAAAATAATGTAATTTTTGATGAAAATATATATAGAAAATACACATAAAATTACGTAAATACAAATACAAATATACACATAAAATAATTTAAAATTGAATGAAATAAATATACAAAATAATCATAAAATAAGGTAAATTTGTAATGAAATATATGTAAAAATACCAGTAAAATAATATAAATTTGTATGAAAATATATATACAAATACACATAAAATAACATTAATTTGTATAAAAATTTTATCAAAATAAGTAGGAATACACACAATAAAATAATGTAAATTTTTATTAAAATATATATACAAAATACACATAAAATAATGTAAATACGTAGAAAAATATATATACAAAATACACATAAAATAATGTAAATTCGTAAAAAATTAAATACACGAAATTCCAATAAAAGAATGTATATTTGTAGGAAAATATATATACAAAATACAAATAAAATAACAAAAATTTGTATAAAAATAAATACAAAAATACACAAAAAATAATTTAAATTTGTTTGAAAATAGATATGCAAAATACACATAAAGTCAGGCAAATTTGTATTAAAATACATATACAAAATACACATAAAATAATGTAAATTTGTATGAAAATATATAAACAAATACACATAAAATAACGTAAATTTGGATAAAATATATATACAAAATATACATTAAATAATGTAAATATGTATAAAAATAGTTATACAAAATACACATAGAATAATGTTAAATCGTATCAAAATAAATAAACAGAATATCAATAAAATAATTTAAATTTGTATGAAAATAAAGATGCAAAATACCCATATAATAACGCATATATGCATAAAAATATATATACAAAAAAACATATGAAATAATTAAATTTGTATTGAAATAAATATACAAAATGCATATACAATAAAGTAAATTTGTATTGAAATACATATGCAAAATACGCATCAATAATGTAAATTTGTATCAAAATATATATACGAAAATACATAAAATAGAGTAAATTTCTATGAAAATGTACATACAAAATACATATAAAATGATGTAAATAGTATAAAAATATATATACCAAATACACCTAAAATACTGTAAATTCGTATCAAAATAAACAAACAAAATTCCGTTAAAGAACGTATATTTGTAGGAAAATAAATATACAAAATACACATAAAATAACGAAAATTTGTATAAAAATATATACAAAAAAAAAAAATAATAATTTAAATTTTTGTGAAAATTGATATACAAAATACACATATAATTAGTTAAATTTGTACAAATTTGTACATGTACAAAATACACATAAAATAATGAAAATTTGTATGAAATGAAAACAAATACACATAAAATAACGTACAATTGTATTAAATATATATACAAAATACACATAGAAAATAATGAAAAATCGTATCAAAATAAATTCACAAAATATCAATAAAATAATTTAAATTTTTATGAAAATAAAGATGCAAAATACCAATAAAATAAAGCATATATTTATAAAAATACATATACATAAATACACATTCAATAATTAAATTTGTAGTAAAATTAATATACAAAATACACATACAATAAGGTAAATTTTTATTAAAAAAAATATGCAAAATACACATAAAACAATGTAAATTTGTTTCAAAATATATATACGAATACACATAAAATATCGCAGACTTCTATAGAAATATATATACAAAATACACTTGAGATGCTGTAAATACGTATAAAAATATATATACAAAATAGACATTAAATAATGTAAATTCGTGTCAAAATAAATAAACAAAATATCAATAAAAGAATTTGTATTTGTATGAAAATAGATATACAAAATACACATAAAATAACGTAAATTTGTATAAAACTATATACAAAAATACACAAAAATAATTTAAATTTGTTTGAAAATAAGTATACAAAATACACAAAAAATTAGGTAAATTTGTATTGAAATACATTTACAAAATACACATAAAATAATGTAAATTTGAATGAAAATATATAAACAAATACACTTAAAATAACGTAAATTTGTATAAAATATATATACAAAATACACATTAAGTAATGTAAATATGTATAAAAAAATATATACAAAACCCAATTAGAATAATGTAAAATCGTAACAAAATAAATACACAGAATATTAATAAAATAATGTAAATTTGTATGAAAATAAAGGAGCAAAATATCCATAAGATAACGCATTTTTTTTAATATATATACCAAAAGACATATAAAAAATTAAAATTTGTATTAAAATAAATATACAAAATGCATATACAATAAGGTAAATTTATATTGATATGCAAAATACATATAAAACACTGTGAAATTTGTTTCAAAATATATATACGAATACACATAAAATAACGTAGATTTCTATAAAAAATATATATACAAAATACACATAAAATGAAGTAAATACGTATAAAAAAATATACACAAAAATACACATAAAAAAATGTAAATTCGTATCAAAATAAATAAACAAAATACCAATAAATAAATATGTATTTGTATAAAAATAGATATGCAAAATACACATAAAATATCGTAAATTTATATAAAACTATATACAAAAATACACAAAAGTAGTTAAATTTGTATGAAAATAGATATACAAAATACACATAAAATAAACTAAATTTGAATTGAAATATATATATATATTTATATATATATATATATATATATATATATATATATATATATATATATATATATATATATATATATATATATATATATATATATATATATATATATATATATATATATATTTACAAACTCCATAAAATAATTTAAATTTGTATAAAAATATTTATACAAATACACATATAATAACGTAAATTTGTATAAAAAACACATACACAAAATACACATTAAATAATGTAAATACGTATAAAAAATATGAAGAAAATACACATATAATCATGTAATTCGTATCAAAATAAATAAACAAAATACCAATAATATAATGTAAATTTGTATGAGAAAACATATACAAAATACATATAAAATAACGCTAATTTCTTTAAAAATATATGTACAAAAATGCACATCAAATAAAGTAAATTTGCATCAAAATATATATACAAAACACACATTAGATAATGTAAATGCGTATAAAAAAATGTATAAAAAATACCTCTTCTCCTAAATCTATTAACAGTGGTGTCCCACAGGGTTCTGTCCTATCTCCCACTCTTTTTCTGTTGTTCATTGATGATCTTCTTTCCAAAACGAACTGTCCTATCCATTCCTACGCCGATGATTCCACTCTGCATTATTCAACTTCTTTTAATAGAAGACCCACCCTTCAGGAACTTAACGACTCAAGGCTGGAGACTGCAGAACGCTTAGCCTCAGCCCTTACTATTATTTCCGATTGGGGCAAGAAGAACCTGGTGTCCTTCAACGCCTCAAAAACACAGTTTCTCCACCTATCCACTCGACACAATCTTCCAAACAACTATCCCCTATTCTTTGACAACACCCAGCTATCACCTTCCTCAACACTAAACATTCTCGGTCTATCCTTAACTCAAAATCTCAACTGGAAACTTCATATCTCATCTCTTACTAAATCAGCTTCCTCGAGGCTGGGCGTTTTGTACCGTCTCCGCCAGTTCTTCTCCCCTGCACAGTTGCTGTCCATATACAGGGGCCTTGTCCGCCCTCGTATGGAGTATGCATCTCATGTGTGGGGGGGCTCCACTCACACAGCTCTTCTGGACAGAGTGGAGGCTAAGGCTCTTCGTCTCATCAGCTCTCCTCCTCATACTGATAGTCTTCTACCTCTTAAATTCCGCCGCAATGTTGCCTCTCTTTCTATCTTCTATCGATATTTCCACGCTGACTGCTCTTCTGAACTTGCTAACTGCATGCCTCCCCCCCTCCCGCGGCCCCGCTGCACTCGACTTTCTACTCATGCTCATCCCTATACTGTCCAAACCCCTTATGCAAGAGATAACCAGCATCTTCACTCTTTCATCCCTCACGCTGGTAAACTCTGGAACAATCTTCCTTCATATGTATTTCCTCCTGCCTACGACTTAAACTCTTTCAAGAGGAGGGTATCAGGACACCTCTCCTCCCAAAACTGACCTATCTTTCGGCCACCTCTTTGGATTCTTTTTAGGAGCAGTGAGTAGCGGGCTTTTTTTTCATTAATGTTTGCTTGTTGTGTGCCCTTGAACTGTCTCCTTTGCTGTAAAAAAAAATATATATATATAAATTCGTATCGATTTAAATTAACAAAATACCAATAAAATAATGTAGTTTTGGATGAAAATGTATATAGAAAATACAAATAAAATAACCTAAATACAAATACAAATATACACATAAAATAATTTAAAATTGCATGAAATGAATATATGAAACAAACATAAAATAAGGTAAATTTGTAATGAAATATATGTAAAAATACACATAAAATAATTTAAATTTGTATGAAAATATGTATTCAAATACACATAAAATAACATGAATTTGTATAAAATTTGTATCAAAATATATACGAGAGCACACAATAAAATAACGTAAATTTTTATGAAAATATATATCCAAAATACACATAAAATAATGTAAATACGTAGAAACATATATATACAAAATACACATAAAGTAATGGAAACTCGTATCAAAATAAATAAACAAAATTGCAATAATAGAATGTATATATGTAGGAAAATATATATACAAAATACAAATAAAATAACTAAAATTTGTATAAAAATTTATACAAAAATACGCAAAAATAGTTTAAATTTGTTTGAAAATAGATAGGCAAAATACACATAAAATTAGGCAAATTTGGATTGAAATACATATACAAAACACTCATAAAATAATGTTAATCTATATGAAAATATATAGACAATGTATTTAAATACATTTACAAAATACACATCAAATAGTGTAAATTTGAATTAAAATATATATACAAATACACTTAAATTAACGTAAATTTGCATAAAATATATATATAAAATCATATTAAATAATGTAAATATGTATACAAAAATATATACAAAACACAAATAGAATAATGTAAAATCGTATCAAAATAAATAAACAGAATATTAATAAAATAATGTAAATTTGTATGAAAATTAAGATGCAAAATACCCCCAAAAAAGCGCATTTTTTATAAAAATATATATACAAAAACACACATAAAATATTTGAATTTGTATTAAAATAAATATACGAAAAGCACAACACACAATAAGGTAAATTTGTATTGAAATAGATATGCAAAATATATATAAAACAATGTAAATTTGTTTTGTTGATCTATATTGATACGAATTTAGTTTATTTTATATGTACTTTGTATATATATTTTTATACGCTTTTACATTATTTAATATTTATTTTGAATATATATTTTTATACAAATTCATGGTATTTTATGTGTATTTGTATATATATTTTCCTTTAAATTTACATTATTTTATGTGTATTTTGTACATATATTTTTTTATAAATCTACCTTATTTTATGTTTATTTTGTATGTGTATTTTGTATATTTCTATTTATCCAAATACACATTCTTTTATAGGTATTTTGTTTATTTATTTTAATTCGAATTTATATTATTTTATGTGTATTTTGTATACATTTTTTTATACGTATTTACTTAATTTTATGTGTATATTGTATATATATTTTTATAGAAATCTACGTTTTTTTTATTTGTATTCGTATATATAGTTTGAAACAAATTTACATTGTTTTATATGTATTTTTGCATATCTCTTTCCATACAAATTTACCTTATTGTATGTGCATTTTGTATATTTATTTCAATACAAATTTAAATATTTTATGTGTATTTTGGTATATATATTTTTATAAGAAATGCGCTATTTTATGGGAATTTTGCATCTTTATTTTTATACAAATTTACATTATTTTATTAATATTCGGTATATTTATTTTGATACGATTTTACATTATTCTGTTTGTTTTTTGTATATACTTTTTTTATACATATTTACATTATTTAATGTGTATCTTGCATATATATTTTACACAAATTTATTATCTATTATCTATTTTCATACAAATACACATTCTTTTCATGATATTTTTTTTATTTATTTTGACACGAATTTACATTATTTTATATGTATTTTGTATATATATTTTTATACGTATTCACATAATTTCATATGTATTTTGTATATATATTTCTATAGAAATCTACTTTATTTTGTGTGTATTCGTATATATATTTTGAAACAAATATACATTGTTTTATATGTATTTTTGAATATCTCTTTTAATACAAATTTACCTTACTGTTTTTGTATATTTATTTCAATACAAATTTAAATATTTTATATGTATTTTGGTATATATATTTTTATAAAAAATATATATACAAATTTACATTATTTTATTGATATTCTGTGTATTTATTTTGATACGATTTTACATTATTCTATTTGTTTTTTGTATATATTTTTTTTATACACATTTACATTATTTAATGTTTATCTTGCATATATATTTTATACAAATTTACATTATTTTAAGTGTATTTGTTTATATATTTTCATTCAAATTTACATTATTTGATGTGTATTTGTATATGTATTTCAATACAAATTTAACTAATTTTATGTGTATTTTGTATATTTCTTTTCAAACAAATTTAAATTATTTTTGTGTATTTTTGTATATAGTTTTATACAAATTTAGGTTATTTTATGTACGCATTTACATTATTTAGTGTGTGTTTTGTATATATATATTTATGCAAATTTACTTTATTTTATGTGCATTTTTGTACATATATTTTTATAGAAATTTGCGTTATTTGTATATGTTTTCTCATACAAATTTACATTATTTTATTGCTATTTTGTTTATTTATTTTGATACGAATTACATGATTATATGTGTATTTTGTACATATTTTTTTATACGTATTTACATTACTTAATGTGTATTTTGTTTTTATATTTTTAAACAAATATACGTTATTATATGTATTTGTATAAATATTTTGATACAGATTTACATTATTTTATGTATTTTGTATGTACATTTCAATTCAAATTTAGCTTATTTTAGCTGTATTTTGTATATATATTTTCATACAAATTTAATTACTTCTGTGTATTTTTGTATATAGATCTATACAAATTTACGATATTTTATGTGTATTTTGTATATTGATATTGATACAAATACACATTCTTTTACTGGTATTTTGTCTATTTATTTTGATACGATTTTTATGTGTATTTTGTATTCATTTTTTTATACGTATTTACTTCATTTTATGTGTATTTTGTATATATTTTTATAGAAATCTATACATACAATGCACATACAATAATGTAAATTTGTATAGAAATAGATATGCAAAATACATTTAAAACCATGTAAATTTTTTTCAAAATATATATACGAATACACGTAAAATAACGTAGATTTCTATGAAATAAATATACAAAATACACATAAAATGAAGTAAATACGTATAAAAAAAGGTATACAAAATACACATAAAATAATGTAAACTCGTATCAAAATAAATAAACAAAATACTAATAAAAGAATGTGTATTGTATAAATATAAATATACAAAATACAAATAAAATAACGTAGATTTATATAAAACTATATGCAAAAATACACAAAAGTAATTAAATTTGTGTGAAAATAGATATACAAAATACATGTGTATTTAGTAAATTTATTTTCATACAAATTGGAATTATTTTTGTTATTTTTTTTATATATTTTCATACAATTTTTTTTTTATATTATGTGTATTTTGTATATATATTTTTTCTACAAATATACGTTCTTATATCTGAATTTTGTTTATTGAATTTGAAACGAATTTACCTTATTTTGTATATCTATTTTCATACAAATTAAAATACTTCTGTGTATTTTTGTATATAGTTGTATATAAATTTACGTTATTTTATGTGTATTTTGTATATTTATATTTATTCAAATACACATTCTTTAATTGGTATTTTGTTTATTTATTTTGATACGAATTTACATTATTTTATGTGTATTTTGTATACATTTTTTTATACGTATTTACTTCATTTTGTGTGTATTTTGTATATATATTTTTATAGAAATCTACGTTATTTTATGTGTATTCATATATATATTTTTAAACAAATTTACATTGTTTTATATGTATTTTGCATATTTATTTCAATACAAATTTACCTTATTGTATGTGTTTTTTGTATATTTATTTTAATACAAATTAAATTTTTTGATGTGTATATTGGTATATATATTTTTATGATTAAAAAAATGCGTTATTTTATGGGTATTTTGCTTCTTTATTTTCATGAAAATTTACATTATTTTATTAATATTCTGTGTATTTATTTTGATACGATTTTACATTATTCTATTTGTGTTTTGTACATATTTTTTTTTATACAAATTAACGTTATTTTAAGTGTATTTGTTTATATAATTTCATTCAAATTTACATTATTTTAAGTTTATTTTGTATATGTATTTCAATACAAATTTACCTAATTTTATGTGTATTTTGTATATTTATTTCCTTGCAAATTTAAAATATTTTTGTGTATTTTTGTATATAGTTTGATACAAATTTTGGTTATTTTATGTGTATTTTGTATATCTATTTTCATACAAATACACATTCTTTTATTGATATTTTGTTTTGTTTTTATTATGACGCGAATTTACAGTATTTAATGTGTATTTTGTATATATATTTTTATACGTATTTACATCATTCACGTCAAAATAAATAAACAAAATATCAATAAAAGAATGTGTATTTGTATGAAGATACATATATAAAATACACATAAAATAACGTAAATTTGTATAAAACTATATATATAAATACACAAAAATAAATTAAATTTGTATGAAAATAAATATACAAAATACACATAAAATTAGGTAAATTTTTATAGAAATACATATACAAAATACATATAAAATAATGTAAATGTGTATGAAAATATATAAACAAATACATTTAACGTAAATTTGTATAAAATATATATACAAAATACTCATTAAATAATGTAAATATGTATAAAAAATATATATACAAAACACAAGTAGAATTATGTAAAATCGTATCATAATAAATACACAGAATGTAAATAAAATAATGTAAATTTGTATGAAAATAAAGATGCAAAATACCCATAAAATAACGCATTTTTTATTAATATACAAAATACACATGAAAGGATGTAAATACGTATAAATATATATATATATATATATATATATATATATATATATATATATATATATATATATATATATATATATATATATATATATATATATATATATATATATATATATATATATATATACAAAATACACATTAAATAATGTAAATTCGCGTCAAAATAAATAAACAAAATATCAATAAAAGAACGTGTATTTGAATGAAAATAAATATACAAAAAAAACATAAGATAACATAAATTTGTATAAAACTATATACAAAAATACACAAAAATAATTAAAATTTGTATGAAAATAAATATACAAAATACACATAAAATTAGGTAAATTTGTATTGAAATATATATACAAAATACACATACAATAATGTCAATTTGAATGAAAATACATAAACAAATACACTTAAAATAACGTAAATTTGTATCAAATATGTATACAAAAAAAATTAAATAATGTAAATATGTATAAAAAAAATATATGCAAAAGACACATAAAATAATGTAAAATCGTATCAAAATAAATACAGAAAATATTAATAAAATAATGTAAATTTGTATGAAAATTAAGATCCAAAATACCCATAAAATTAAAATTAAAATAAATAGATATACAAAATACGCATAAAATAAGCTAAATTTGAATTGAAATATATATACAAAATACATAAAATATTGTAAATTTGTTTCAAAATACCTATACAAATACACATATAATAACGTAAATTTGTATAAAAATATATAAACAAAATACACATTAAATAATGTAAATACGTATAAAAAAAATGTAAAAAATACAGAAATAATCATGTAACTCGTATCAAAATAAATAGACAAAATACCAATAAAATAATGTAAATTTCTATGAGAAAACATATACAAAATACACATAAATAACGCAAATATCAATAAAAATATATAAAATATAATATATTTTTATACATATTTAAAATATTTAATGTATATTTTGTATATATATATATTATCCAAATTTACGTTATCTTATGTGTATTTGTTTATATAGTTTCATACAAATTTACATTATTTTATGTGTATTTTGTATATGTATTTCAATAAAAATTTGCCTAAATTCATGTGTATTTTGCATATCTATTTTCAAACAAATTTAAATTTTTTTTTGTGTATATTTGTATATATTTTTATTCAAATTTTAGTTATTTTATTTGTTTTTTGTATATATTTTTTCCTACAAATATACATTCTTTTATTGGAATTTTGTGTACTTAATTTTTAAGATTTTACATAATTTTATGTGTATTTTGTATATATATTTTTCTACGTATTTAAACTATTTTATGTGTATTTTATATATACATTTTCATAAAAATTTACGTTATTTTATTGTGTGTATTCGTATATATTTTGAAACAAATTTTATACAAAATCATGTTATTTTATATGTATTTGTATATATATTTTCATACAAATTTATATTATTTTATGTGTATTCTTACATATTTTATTACAAATTTACCTTATTTTATGTTTATTTTGTATATTTATTTCATTCAATTTTAAATTATTTAAAATGTATATTTGTATTTGTATTTAGGTTATTTTATATGTGTTTTCTATATATATTTTCATCCAAAATTACATTATTTTATTGTTATTTTCTTAATTTAACTCGTTACGAATTTAGATTATTTCATAGGTATTTTGTATAGATATTTTTATACTCATTTACATTATCTAATGTGTGTTTTGTATATATTTTTTTATGCAAACTAATTTTATGTGCATTTTTGTATATAGTTTTATATAAATTTACGTTATTTTATGTGTTTTTTGTATATTTATATTTATACAAACACACATTCTTTATTGGTATTTTTTTATACGAATTTACATTATTTTATGTGTATTTTGTATACATTTTTTTATACGTATTTACTTCATTTTATGTGTATTTTGTATATATATTTTTATAGAAATCTACGTTATTTTATGTGTATTCGCATACATATTTTAAAACAAATTTACATTGTTTTATATGTATTTTGCATATCTATTTCAATACAAATTTACCTTATTGTATGTGTTTTTTATATATTTATTTTAATACAAATTTAATTTTTTATGTGTATTTTGGTATACATTTTTTTATAAATAAAAAAAATGCGGTATTTTATGGGTATTTTTCCTCTTTATTTTCATACAAATTTACATTATTTTATTAATATTCTGTGTATTTATTTTGATACGATTTTACATTATTCTATTTGTGTTTTTTTTTATACAAATCTAAGTTATTTTAAGTGTATTTGTTTATGTATTTTCATTCAAATTTACATTATTTTATGTGTATTTTGTATATGTATTTCAATACAAATTTACCTAATTTTATGTGTACAAATATACACATAAAATAATTTAAAATTGAATGAAATAAATATACAAAATAAACATAAATATGGTATATTTGTAATGAAATATATGTACAAAATACACATAAAATAATATAAATTTGTATGAAAATATAAATACAAATACACATAAAATAACATGAATTAGTATAAAAATATATATTCAAAATAAACATTAAATAATGTATAAAGATATATATACACAATAAAGTAAATTTGTATTGAAATAGATATGCAAAATACACATAAATAATGTAAAATTGTATCAAAATATTTATACGAATACACCTAAAATAGAGTAAATTTCTATGAAAATATACATACACAATACATATCAAATGATGTAAATAAGTATAAATATATATATATATATATATATATATATATATATATATATATATATATATATATATATATATATATATATATATATATATATATATATATATATATATATATATATATATATATCAAATACACCTAAAAAAATGTAAATTAGTATCAAAATAAATAAAAAAAATACAGATAAAAAACGTATATATGTAGGAAAATAAATACCGAAAATACACATAAAATAACGAAAATTTGTATAAAAATATATACAAATAAAAACAAAAATAATATCAATTTGTATGAAAATAGATATACAAAATACACATATAATTAGTTAAATTTGTATTTAAATACATGTACAAAATACACGTAAAATTATGTAAATTTGTATGAAATGAAAACAAATACACATAAAATAACGTACATTTGTATAAAATATATATACTAAATACACATAGAATAATCGTATCAAAATAAGTACACAGAATATCAATAAAATAATTTAAATTTGTATGAAAATAAAGATGCAAAATACCCATAATATAAAGCATATTTTTTTTTTAAATACTTATACAAAAATAGACATAGAATAATTAAATTTGTATTAAAATTAATATACAAAATGCATATACAATAAGGTTAATTTGTATTGAAAAATTACGCAAAATACACATAAAACAGTGTAAATTTGTTTCAGAAAATATATACGAATACACATAAAATATCGTTGATTTCTATACTAATATATATACAAAATACACATGAGATGATGTAAATACGTATAAAAATATATATACAAAATACACATTAAATAATGTAAATTCGCGTCAAAATAAATAAACAAAATATCAATAAAAGAAAGTGTATTTGTATGAAAATAGATATACAAAAGACACATTAAATAACCTAAATTTGCATCAAACTATATACAAAAATACACAAAAATATTTTAAATTTGTATGAAAATAAATATACAAAATACACATAAAATTAGGTAAATTTGTATTGAAATACATATACAAATTACACATAAAATAATGTAAATTTGAATGAAAATACATAAACAAATACACTTAAAATAACGTAAATTTGTATAAAAAAATATATACAAAACACAAATAGAATAATGTAAAATCGTATCAAAATAAATACACAGAATATTATTAAAATAATGTAAATTTGTATGAAAATAAAGAGGCAAAATACCCATAAAATACAGCATTTTTTTATTTATAAAAAATGTATACCAAAATACACATAAAAAAATTAAATTTATTTTAAAATAAATATATAAAAAACACATACAATAAGGTAAATTTCTATTGAAATAGATATGCAAAATACATATAAAACAATGTAAATTTGTTTTAAAATATGTATACGAATACACATAAAATAACGTAGATTTCTATAAAAATATATATACAAAATACACATAAAATGAAGTAAATACGTATAAAAAATGTATACAAAATACACATAAAATAATGTAAATTCGTATAAAAAAATACCAATAAAAGAATGTGTATTTGTGTAAATATATATATACTAAATACACATAAAATAACGTAAATTAATATAAAACTATATACAAAAATACACAGAAGTAATTAAATTTGTAGGAAAATAGATATAGAAAATAAGGTAAACCCGTATCAAATTCAATAAACAAAATTCAGATAAAAGAACGTATACTTGTAGAGAAATAAATATGCAAAATACACATAAAATAACGAAAATTTGTGAAAATATATACAAAAATAAACAAAAATAATTTCAATTTGTATGAAAATAGATATACAAAATACACATATAATTAGTTAAATTTGTCTTTAAATACATGTACAAAATACACATAAAATAATGTAAATTTGTAAGAAATTAAAACAAATACACATAAAATAACGTACATTTGTATAAAATATATATAAAAAATACACAGAATAATGTAAAATCGTATCAAAATAAATACACAGAATATCAATAAAATAACGTAAATTTGTATGAAAATAAAGGTGCAAAATACCCATAAAATTAAGCATATTTTTTTTTAAATATATATACAAAAATATGCACATAAAATTAGTTTGCATAAAAAAATATATACAAAACACACATTAGATAATGTAAATGAGTATAAAAATATGTATACAAAATACCTATGAAATAATCTAAATTCGTATCGAGTTAAATTAAGAAAAAACAATAAAATAATGTAATTTTGGATGAAAATATATATAGAAAACACACATAAAATAACCTAAATACAAATACAAATATACACATTAAATAATTTAAAATTGAATAAAATAAATATACAAAATAAACATAAAATAAGGTAAATTTGTAATAAAATATATGTAAGAATACACATAAAATAATATCAATTTGTATGAAAATATATATACAAATACACATAAAATAACATGAATTTGTATAAAATTTGTTTCAAAATATATACGAATGCACACAATAAAATAACGTAAATTTTTATGAAAATGTATATATAAAATACACATAAAATAGTTTAAATACGTAGAAAAATATATATACAAAATACACATAAAATAATGTAAATTCGTAAAAAATTAAATACACAAAATTCAAATAAAAGAATGTATATTTGTAGGAAAATATATATACAAAAAACAAATAAAATAACTAAAATTTGTAAAAAATATATACAAAAATACACAAAATAATTTAAATTTGTTTAAAATAGATATGCAAAATACACATAAGTTAGGCAATTTGTATTGAAATACTTAGACAAAACTCACATAAAATAATTTAAATTTGTATGAAAATATATAAACAAATACATATAAAATCACTTAGATTTGGATAATATATATATATATATATATATATATATATATATATATATATATATATATATATATATATATATATATATATATATATATATATATATATATATATATATATATATATATATATATATATATATATATATATATATATATATATATATATATATATATATATATATATATATATATATATATATATATATATATATATATATACATTAATATTTTAAATATGTATAAAAATATATTAAATTATATATATTTTTATTGATATTTGCGTTATTTATGTGTATTTTGTATATGTTTTCTCATAGAAACTTACATTATTTTATTGGTATTTTGTCTATTTATTTTGATACGAATTACATGATTATTTGTGTATTTTTTTATTTTTTTTATACGTATTTACATTACTTAATCTGTATTTTGTTTATATATTTTTATACAAATTTACGTTATTATATGTGTATTTGTATAGGTATTTTGATACAAATTTACATTATTTTATGTATTTTATATATATATTTCAATTCAAATTTAGCTTATTTTAAGTGTATTTTGTATATCTATTTATTTTAATACAAAATCAAATATTTTGTTTTTTGTATATATATATTTTTTAAAAATGCGTTATTTTATGGGTATTTTGCATCTTAATTTTCATACAAATTTACATTATTTTATTAATATTTTCTGTATTTATTTTGATACGATTTAACATTATTTTATATGTGTTTTGTATATATTTTTTTATACATATTTACATTATTTAATATATTTTTTTGTATATATATTTGATACACATTTACGTTATTTTAAGTGTATTTGTTTATGTATTTTCATTCAAATTCACATTATTTTATGTGTATTTTGTATATGTATTTCAATAAAAATTTACCTAATTTTATGTGTATTTCACTATTTTGTATATTTATTTTCATTCAAATTTAATTTTTTTTTGTGTATTTATATATATAGTTTTACACAAATTTACGATATTTTATGTGTATTTTGTATATGTATCTTCATACAAATACACATTCTTTTATTGATATTTTCCTTATTTATTTTAACACGAATTTACATTATTTAATGTGTATTTTGTATATATATTTTTATACGTATTTACATCATTTCATGTGTATTTTGTATATATATATATTTTAAAAATATACGTTATTTACTGTATTTTGTCAAAATAAATAAACAAAATATCAATAATTTTGTGTATTTATTTTGAAAATAGATATAAATACACATAAAATAACCTAAATTTGTATCAAACTATATCCAAAAATGCACAAAAATATTTTAAATTTGTATGAAAATAAATATACAAAATACACATAAAATTGAGTAAATTTGTACTGAAATACATACACAAAATACACATAAAATAATGTAAATTTGAATGAAAATACATAAACAAATACACTTAAAATAACGTAAATTTGTAAAAAAAAATATGTACAAAACACAATAAAAATAATGTAAAATCGTATCAAAATAAATACACAGAATATAAAGAAAATAATGTAAAATTGTATGAAAATAAAGCAACATACCCATAAAATAACGCATTTTTTTTATTTATAAAAATATATGTACCAAAATACATATCAAAAAATTTAATTTGTATTAAAATAAATATACAAAAAACACATACAATAAGGTAAATTTGTATTGAATTAGATATGCAAAATACATATAAAACAATGTAAATTTGTTTCAAAATATATATACGAATACACATAAAATAACGTAGATTTCTATTAAAATATATATACAAAATACACATAAAATGAAGTAAATACGTATAAAAAAATGTATACAAAATACACATAAAATAATGTAAATTCGTATCAAAATCAATAAACAAAATACCAATTAAAGAATGTGTATTTGTGTAAATATAATTATACAAAATACATATAAAATAAAGTAAATTTATATAAAACTATATGCAAAATTACACAGAAGTAATTAAATTTGTATGAAAATATATACAAAATACACACAAAATAAGCTAAATTTGAATTGAAATATATATACAAATACATGAAATAAAGTAAATTTGTATCAAAATATTTATACAAATACACATATAATAACGTAAATTTGTATGAAAATATATAAACAAAATACACATTAAATAATGTAAATACGTATAAAAAAATATGTACAAAATACTCATATAATCATGTAATTCGTATCAAAATAAATAAACAAAATACCAATAAAATAATATAAATTTGTGAGTAAACGTGTATGTTACATATTTTTTCAATACAAATTTTCCTTATTATATACGCATTTTGTATATTAATTTTAATGGAAATTTAATTATACATATAAATAATGTAAATTTGTTTCAAAATATATATACGAATACACATGAAATAAGGTTTCTATAAAAAATATATACAAATACACATAAAATTAAGTAAATACCTATAAAAATGTATACAAAATACGTAAAATAATGTAAATTAGTATCAAAATAAATAAACAAAATACCAATAAAAGAATGTGTATTTGTATAAATATATATATACAAAATACACATTAAATAATATAAATTTGTTTAAAACTATACAAAATACACATGAAATGATGTAAATACGTATAAAAATATATATACAAAATACACATTAAATACTGTCAACTCGCGTCAAAATAAATAAACAAAATATCAATAAAAGAATGTGTATTTGTATATAAATAGATATACAAAATACACATAAAATAACCTAAATTTGTATCAAACTATATACAAAAATACACAAAAATATTTTAAATTTGTATGAAAATAAATATACAAAATACACATAAAATTAGGTAAATTTGTATTGAAATACATATACAAAATACACATAAAATAATGTAAATTTGAGTGAAAAGACATAAACAAATACACTTAAAATAACGTATATTTGTATAAAAAAATATATACAAAACACAAATAGAATAATGTAAAATCGTATCAAAATAAATACACAGAACATTAGTAAAATAATGTAAATTTGTATGAAAATAAATAGGCAAAATAGCCATAAAATAACGCATTTTTTTTTATAAAAATATATATACCAAAATACACATAAAAAAATTAAATTTGTATTAAAATAAATATATAAAAAACACATACAATAAGGTAAATTTGTATTGAAATAGATATGCAAAATACATATAAAACAATGTAAATTTGTTTCAAAATATATATACGAATACACATAAAATAACGTAGATTTCTACAAAAATATATATACAAAATACACATAAAATGAATTAAATACGTATAAAAAAATGTATACAAAATACACATAAAATAATGTAAATTCGTATCAAAATAAATATTCAAAATACCAATAAAAGAATGTGTATTTGTATAAATATAAATATACAAAATACACATAAAATAACGTAAATTTATATAAAACTATATACAAAAACACACAAAAGTATTTTAATTTGTATGAAAATAGATATACAAAATAAGGTAAATTCGTTTCAAATTCAATAAACAAAATTCAGATGAAAGAACGTATATTTCATCAAAATAAATATACAAAATACACATAAAATAACGTAAATTTGTATGAAAATATATAAAAATTACACAAAAATAATTTTAATGCGAATAAAAATATATGTACAAAATACACATATAATTTGTATATCTATTTTCACACAAATTTAATTACAAAATATTTTGCATATAGTTTTATATAAATTTGTATTTTATTTGTATTTTGTATATTTATATTTACAATACACATTCTTTTATTAGTATTTTGTTTATTAATTTTGATTCAAATTTACATTATTTTATTATTATATTTTGAAAATATGTATTTTGTATATCTATTTCTATACAAATTTACATATTATAATTGTATGTATAGATTTCTGTAAAATATATACAAATACACATAAAATAAAGTAAATACGTATAAAAATGTATACAAAATACACATAAAATTAAGTAAATAGTATCAAAATAAATAAAATACATATAAAAGAATGTAAATTAGTATCAAATATAAATATACAATATATATATATATATATATATAAATATATATATATATATATATATATATATATATATATATATATATATATATATATATATATATATATATATATATATATATATATATATATATATATATATACATATATATATATATATATATATATATATATATATATATATATATATATATATATATATATATATATATATATATATATGCAAAATATACATTAAATAATATAAATTTGTTTAAAATATACAAAATACACATGAAATGATGTAAATACGTATAAAAATATATATTCAAAATACACATTAAATAATGTAAATTATGTCAAAATAAATAAACAAAATATCAATAAAAGAATGTGTATTTGTATGAAAATAGATATACAAAATACATATAAAATAACCTAAATTTGTATCAAACTATATACAAAAATACACAAAAATATTTTAAATTTGTATGAAAATAAATATTCAAAATACACATAAAATTAGGTAAATTTGTATTGAAATACATATACAAAATACACATAAAATAATGTAAATTTGAATGAAAAGACATCAGCAAATACACTTAAAATAACGTAAATTTGTATAAAAAAATATATACAAAACATAAATAGAATAATGTAAAATCGTATCAAAATAAATATACAGAATATTAATAAAATAATGTAAATTTGTATGAAAATAAAGAGGCAAAATGCCCATAAAATAGCGCATTTATATTTTATTTATAAAAATATATATACCAAAATACACATAAAAAAATTAAATTTGAATTAAAATAAATATATAAAAAACACATACAATAAGGTAAATTTGTATTGAAATAGATATGCAAAATACATTTAAAACAATGTAAATTTGTTTCAAAATATATATACCAATACACGTAAAATAACGTAAATTTGTATAAAAATATATATACAAAATACACATAAAATTAATTTGATACGTATAAAAAAGTATACAAAATACACATAAAATAATGTAAATTCGCATCAAAATAAATATACAAAATACCAATAAAAGAATGTGTATTTGTATAAATATAAATATACAAAATACAAAATATTATTTTAGGAGCAGCGAGTAGCGGGCTTTTTTTTTTTATTAATGTTTACTTTTTTGTGCCCTTGAGCTGTCTCATTTGCTGTAAAAAAAAAAAAAACTTCATTTTATGTGTATTTTGTATATATTTTTATAGAAATCTATACATACAATGCACATATAATAAGGTAAATTTGTATTGAAATAGATATGCAAAATACATTTAAAACCATGTAAATTTTTTTCAAAATATATATACGAATACACATAAAATAACGTAGATTTCTATGAAAATAAATATACAAAATACACATAAAATTAAGTAAATACGTATAAAAAAAGGTATACAAAATACACATAAAATAATGTAAACTCGTATCAAAATAAATAAACAAAATACTAATAAAAGAATGTGTATTGTATAAATATAAATATACAAAATACAAATAAAATAACGTAAATTTATATAAAACTATATGCAAAAATACACAAAAGTAATTAAATTTGTGTGAAAATAGATATACAAAATACATGTGTATTTTGTATATTTATTTTCATACAAATTGAAATTATTTTTGTTTATTTTTTCATATATTTTCATACAAATTTTCGTTATTTTATGTGTATTTTGTATATTTATTTTTTCTACATATATACGTTCTTTTATCTGAATTTTGTTTATTGAATTTGAAACGAATTTACCTTATTTTGTAAATCTACTTTCATACAAATTAAAATACTTCTGTGTATTTTTGTATATAGCTTTATATAATTTTACGTTATTTTATGTGTATTTTGTATATTTATTTTTATACAAATGCACATTCTTTTATTGGTATTTTGTATATTTATTTTGATACAAATTTACATTATTTTATGTGTATTTTGTATACATTTTTTATACGTATTTACTTCATTTTATGTGTATTTTTTATATATATTTTTATAGAAATCTACGTTATTTTATGTGTATTCGTATATATATTTTGAAACAAATTTACATTGTTTTATATGTATTTTGCATATCTATTTCAATACAAATTTACCTTATTGTATGTGTTTTTAATATATTTATTTTAATACAAATTTTATTTTTTTATGTGTATTTTGGTATATATATTTTTATAAATAAAAAAAATGCGTTATTTTATGGGTATTTTGCCTCTTTATTTTCATACAAATTTACATTATTTTATTAATATTCTGTGTATTTATTTAGATACGATTTTACATTATTCTATTTGTGTTTTGTATATATTTTTTTTATACAAATATACGTTATTTTAAGTGTATTTGTTTATGTCTTTTCATTCAAATTTACATTATTTTATGTGTATTTTGTATATGTATTTCAATACAAATTTACCTAATTTTATGTGTATTTTGTATATTTATTTTCATACAAATTTAAAATATTTTTGTGTATTTTTGTATATAGTTTGATACAAATTTAGGTTATTTTATGTGTATTTTGTATATCTATTTTCATACAAATACACATTCTTTTATTGATATTTTGTTTATTTATTTTGACCCGAATTGACAGTATTTAATGTGTATTTTGTATATATTTTTATACGTATTTACATCATTTCATGTGTATTTTGTATATATTCCTATAGAAATCAACGTTATTTTATGTGTATTCGTATATATATTTTGAAACAAATTTACACTGTTTTATGTGTATTTTGCGTTTTTTTTCAATACAAATTTACCTTATTGTATGTGCATTTTGTATATTAATTTTAATACGAATTTAATTATTCTAAGTGTATTTTTGTATATGTATTTTAAAAAAAAAATATACTTTATTTGATGGGTATTTTGCATCTTTATTTTAATAAAAATTTTAATTATTTTATTGATATTCTGTGTACTTATTTTGATACGATTTTACATTATTCTATGTATAACAAAAATAAATACAGAATACACAAAAATAGATCTGCAAAATACATATAAACAATGTAAATTTGTTTCAAAATATATAAATACATGTACAAAATACACATTAAATAATGTAAATTTGTACGTTCTTTTATCGGAATTTTGTTTATTGATTTTGATACGAATTTTCATTATTTTAAGTGTATTTGATATATATATATATATATATATATATATATATATATATATATATATATATATATATATATATATATATATATATATATATATATATATATATATATATATATATATATATATATATATATTTTTTTTTATACTTATTTACGTAATTTTATATGTATTTTTAACATATATTTTTTTAGAAATTTACTCTATTTTATGTGTATTTGTATATATATTTTGATACAAATTTACATTATTTATGTGTATTTCGCATATCTGTTTCAATATAAATTTTCTTTATTGTATGTGCCTTTTGTATATTTATTTTGATACAAATTTAATTATTTTATGTGTATTTTTGTATATATATTTTTAAACAAATATGTGTTATTATATGGGTATTTTGCATCTTTATTTTCATACAAATTTACATTATTTTATTGATAGTCTGTTTATTTATTTTGATACGATTTTACGTTATTCTGTGTATTTTGTATACATATTTTTAGACATATTTACATTATTTAATGTATATATTGTACATATATTTTATGGAAATTTACGTTATCTTATGTGTATTTGTTTATATATTTTCATACAAATTTACATTATTTTATGTGTATTTTGTATATGTATTTCAATAAAAATTTGCCTAATTTCATGTGTACTTTGCATATCTATTTTCAAACAAATTTAAATTTTTTTTGTGTATTGTATATATTTTTATACAAATTTTGTTATTTTATTTGTATTTTGTATATATATTTTCCTACAAATATACATTCTTTTAGAGGAAATTTTGTTTATTTATTTTGATACGCATTTACATTATTTTATGTGTATTTTGTATATATATTTTTCTATGTATTTACATTATTTAATATGTATCAAAATAAATAAACAAAATTCCGATAAAAGAACGTATATTTGTAGGAAAATAAATATACAAAATACACATAAAATTACGAAAATTTGAATAAAAATATATACAAAAAAACAAAAAAAATAATTTCAATTTGTATGAAAATAGATATACAAAATACACATATAATTAGTTAAATTTGTATTTAAATACATGTACAAAATACACATAAAATAATGTAAATTTGTATGAAATGAAAACAAATTCACATAAAATAACGTACATTTGTATAAAATAGAAATACAAAATATACATAGAATAATGTAAAATCGTATTAAAATAAATACACAGAATATCAATAAAATAATGTAATTTTGCATGAAAATAAAGATGCAAAATACCCATAAAATAAAGCATATTTTTTTAAAAATACATATACAAAAATACACATAGAATAATTAAATGTGTATTAAAATTAATATACAAAATGCACGTACAATAAGGTAAATTTGTATTGAAAAAATATACAAAATGCACATAAAAGTGTAAATTTGTTTAAAAATCTATATACGAATACACATAAAATAACGTAGATTTCTATAGAAATATATATACAAAATACACATGAAATGATGTAAATACGTATAAAAATATATATATACAAAATACACATTGAATAATTGAAATTCTCGTCAAAATAAATAAACAAAATATCAATAAAAGAATGTGTATTTGTATGAAAATAGATATACAAAATACTCATAAAATAACGTAAGTTTGTATAAAACTATATACAAAAATACACAAAAATAATTTGAATTTGTATGAAAATAAATATACAAAATACACAAAATTAGGTAAATTTGCATTGAAATACATATACAAAATACACATAAAATAATGGAAATTTCTATATATATATATATATATATATATATATATATATATATATATATATATATATATATATATATATATATATATATATCTATATATATTTTTTTTTTTTTTTTTACGTCGCTGCCTGTTGCGCCGGCAGGCATCTTCCTGGTGGGTCCTGATGGTCGGCCCAAGGCTTCTTCCAGGTGGGGCGTGATGGTCGGCCCAAGGCTTCTTCCAGGTAGGGCCTTATGGTCGGCCCAGCCCGTTCTGGCGCAGGCGAGTGTTTATAGTGGCGCCATCTTGCATTGGCTCATGCTGCTCCCCGGAACTCGTTCTTGATTCGCTTGGACGGCTTCCTCTAGAGTCCGGGTTGATGGGTGGTCTTCAGGACAGCATGTGGGTAGTTTTAAGCCACTCGGCGGTGACTGAAAAATCCGAGTGGTAGCGTGGGGATTCGAACCCGCGTCGTCCATCACGCGGTGAATGTGAGCCCAGTACTCTACCAATTCGGCCACCGCCTACCCTATACAAAATACATATGAAATTATGTAAATACGTATAAAAATATATATACAAAATACATATCAAATAATGTAAATTCGTGTCAAAATAAATAAACAAAATATCAGGAAAAAAATGTGTATTTGAATGAAAATAGATAATAGATAATAAATTTGTATAAAATATATATGCAAGATACACATTAAATAATGTAAATATGTATAAAAAAGTATATACAAAAAACAAATAGAATAATGTAACATCGTATCAAAATAAATACACCGAATATTAATAAAATAATGTAAATTTGTATGAAAATAAAGATGCAAAATTCCCATAAAATAGCGCATTTCTTATAAAAATATATATACCAAAATACACATAAAATATTTAAATTTGCATTGAACTAAATATACAAAATGCACATACAATAAGGTAAATTTGTATTGAAAGAGATATGCAAAAATACATATAAAACAATGTAAATTTGTTTCAAAATATATATACGAATACAAATAAAAAAACGTAGATTTCTATAAAAATATATATACAAAATACACATAAAATTAAGGAAATACGTACAAAAAATGTATACAAAATACACATATAATAATGTAATTTCGAATTAAAATAAATGTAAATTTGAA
The DNA here is from genome assembly GCF_024679095.1 of Eriocheir sinensis. Taxonomy (NCBI): domain Eukaryota; kingdom Metazoa; phylum Arthropoda; class Malacostraca; order Decapoda; family Varunidae; genus Eriocheir; species Eriocheir sinensis. The sequence continues at coordinate 342,499 of NW_026110906.1, read as the reverse complement.
TGAAAATATATAAACAAATACACTTAAAATAACGTAAATTTGTATAAAATATATATGCAAGATACACATTAAATAATGTAAATGTATATAAAAAAATATATACAAAAAACAAATAGAATAATGTAAAATCGTATCAAAATAAATACACAGAATATCAATAAAATAATGTAAATTTGTATGAAAATAAAGATGCAAAATTCCCAAAAATTATCGCAATTTTTATAAAAATATATATACCAAAATACACATAAAATATTTAAATTTGTATTGAAATAAATATACAAAATGCATATACAGTAAGGTAAATTTGTATTGAAAGAGATATTAAAAAATACATATAAAACAATGTAAATTTGTTTCAAAATATATATACGAATACACATAAAATAAAGTAGATTTCTAAAGAAATATATATACAAAATACATATGAAATTATGTAAATACGTATAAAAATATATATACAAAATACATATACATATATATATATATATATATATATATATAAATATATATATATATATATATATATATATATATATATATATATATATATATATATATATATATATATATATATATATATATATATATATATATATATATATATATATATATATATATATATATATATATATATATATATATATATATCATGAAAAGTGTGTATTTGTATGTAAATAGTTAATAGATAATAAATTTGTATAAAATATATATGCAAGATACACATTAAATAATGTAAATATGTATAAAAAAGTATATACAAAAAACAAATAGAATAATGTAAAATCGTATCAAAATAAATACACAGAATATTATTAAAATAATGTAAATTTGTATGAAAATAAAGATGCAAAATTCCCAAAAAAAAGCGCATTTCTTATAAAAATATATGTACCAAAATACACATAAAATATTTAAATTTGTATTGAAATAAATATACAAAATGCACATACAATAAGGTAAATTTGTATTGAAAGAGGTATGCAAAAATACATATGAAACAATGTAAATTTGTTTAAAAATATATATACGAATAAAAATAAAAAAACGTAGATTTTTATAAAAATATATATACAAAATACACATAAAATTAAGTAAATACGTATAAAAAAATGTATACAAAATACACATAAAATAATGTAAATTCGATTTAAAATAAATAAACGAAATACCAATAAAAGAATGTGTATTTGGATAAATATAAATATACAAAATACATATTCAAAATAAACATAAAATATTGTAGATTTGTAATAAAATATATGTACAAAATACACATAAAATAATGTAAATTTATATGAAAATATATATACAAATACACTTAAAATACCATGAATTTGTATAAAAATATATATTCAAAATAAATATTAAATAATGTAGACGCGTATAAAAATATATATACAAAGTACATATAAAATAAAGTAAATTCGTATCAATATATATTCAAAATAAATATTAAATAATGTAGACGCGTATAAAAATATATATACAAAGTACATATAAAATAAAGTAAATTCGTATCAATATAAATCAACAAAACACCAATAAAATAATATATATTTGAATGAAAATATATTTACAAAATTCACATAACATAACTAAAATTTGTATTAAAATATATACAAAAACACATAGAAATAATTTGAGTTTGTATGAAAATAGATATACAAAATACACATAAAACTAGGTAAATTTCTTTTGAAATGTATATTCAAAATAGCCATAAAATATTGTAAATTTGTGTCAAAATATATAAACAAATACACATAAAATAACGTAAATTTGTATGAAAAATATATACAAAATACACATAGAATAATGTCAATTCGTATCAAAATGAGAGAGCAGATCATCAATAAAGTAATGTAAATTTGTATGAAAATAAAGATGCAAAATACCCAAAAAAATAAAGCATATGTTTATAAAAATACAGATTCAAAAATACACATCGAATAATTAAATTTGTATTAAAATTAATATACAAAATGCTTATATAATAAAGTAAATTTGTATTGAAAAAATATGCAACATACACGTTTACTCATACAAATTTATATTATTTTATTGGTATTTTGTTTATTTGTTTTGATACGAATTACATGATTATATGTGTATTTTGTACACATTTTTTATACGTATTTACATTATTTAATATGTATTTTGTTTATATATTTTCATACAAATTTACGTTATTATATGTGTATTTGTATAAATATTTTGATACAAAATTACTTTATTTCATGTATTTTGTATATATATTTCAATTCAAATTTAACTTATATTGTATGTATTTTGTATATATTTTCATACAAATTGAATTAATTCTGATTATTTATGTATATAATTTTATATAAATTTACGTTATTTTATGTGTATTTTGTATATTTATATTTATACATATACACATTCTTTTATTGGTATTTTGTTTATTTATTTTGATACGAATTTACATTATTTTATGTGTATTTTGTATACATTTTTTTATACGTATTTACTTCATTTTATGTGTATTTTGTATATATATATTTATAGAAATCTACGTTATTTTATGTGAATTCGTATACATATTTTGAAACAAATTTACATTGCTTTATATGTATTTTGCATATCTATTTCAATACAAATTTACCTTATTGTATGTGTTTTTTATATATCTATTTTAATACAAATCTAATTTTTTTTTGTGTATTATAAATTTAAATATTTTATATGTATTTTGGTATATATATTTTTATAAGAAATGCGCTATTTGATGGGAATTTTGCATCTTTATTTTCATTCAAATTTACAATATTTTATTAAAATTCGGTGTATTTATTTTGATACGATTTTAAATTATTCTATTTGTTTTTTGTATATATATTTTTTAGACATATTTACATTATTTAATGCTTATCTTGCATATATATTTCATACAAATTTATTTTCTATTATTTGATTTCATACAAATACACATTCTTTTCATGATATTTTGTTTATTTATTTTGTCACGAATTTACATTACTTAATATGTATTTTGTATATATATTTTTATACGTATTTACATAATTTCATGTGTATTTTGTATATATATTTCTATAGAAATCTACGTTATTTTATGTGTATTCGTATATATATATATATATATATATATATATATATATATATATATATATATATATATATAGATATATATATATATATATATATATATATATATATATATATATATATATATATATATTCTGAAACAAATTTACATTGTTTTATATGTATTTTTGAATATCTCTTTCAATACAAATTTAGCTTACTGTATATGCATTTTGTATATTTATTTCAATACAAATTTAAATATTTTATGTATATTTTGGTATATATATTTTAGAAAAAATGCGCTATTTTATGGGAATTTTGCATCTTTCTTTTCATACAAATTTACATTATTTTGTTGTTATTCTCTGTATTTATTTTGATACGATTTTACATTATTCTATTTCTTTTTTGTATATATATATTTTTTATACACATTTTCATTATTTAATGTGTATCTTGCATATATATTTTATACAAATTTACGTTATTTAAGTGTATTTGTTTATATATTTTCATTCAAATTTACATTATTTTATGTGTATTTTGTATATGTATTTCAATACAAATTTACCTAATTTTATGTGTATTTTGTATATTTCTTTTCATACAAATTTTAATTATTTTTGTGTATTTTTGTATATAGTTTTATACAAATTTAGGTTATTTTATGTACGCATTTACATTATTTAATGTGTGTTTTGTATATATATTTTAATGCAAATATACTTTATTTTATGTGCATTTTTGTAAGTTTGTATTGAAATAGATATGCAAAATACATATAAAACAATGTAAATTTGTTTCAAAATATATATACGAATACACATACAATAACGTAGATTTCTATAAAAATATATACAAAATACACATAAAATGAAATAAACACGTATAAAAAAATGAATACACATAAAATAATGTAAAATCGTATCAAATAAATAAACAAAATACCAATAAAAGAATGTGTATTTGTATAAATATAAATATACAAAATACACATAAAATATCGTAAATTTGTATAAAACTATATACAAAAATACACAGAAGTAATTATATTAAATAAATGTTAAATAATGTAAATGCGTATAAAAATATATATACAAAGTACATAAAATAATACAAATTTAATTATTTTATGTGTATTTTTGTATATGTATTTTCATAAAAAAATGCTTTATTTTATGAGTATTTTGCATCTTATTTTCATACAAATTTACTTTATTTTATTGATATTCTGTGTATTTATTTTGATACGATTTTACATTATTCTATGTATATTTTGTATATATATTTCATACAAATGAACGTTATTTTATGTGAATTTGTTTTCATTTTATACAAATTTACATTATTTCATGTGTATTTTGTACATGTATTTAAATCCAAATTTAACTAATTATATGTGTATTATGTATATCTATTTTCATACAAATCGAAATCAATTTTGTGTATTTTAGTATATATTTTTATTCAAATTTTCGTAATTTTATGTGTATTTTGTATATTTTTTTTCCCACAAATATACTTTCTTTTATCGGAATTTTGTTTATTTATTTTGATACGAATTTGCATTATTTTAGGTGTATGTGATATATGCATTTTTATACTTATTTACATAATTTTATATGTATTTTGAATATATATTTTCATAGAAATTTACTCTATTTTATGTGTATTCGTATATATATTTTGATACAAATTTACATTATTTATGTGTATTTCGCATATCTATTTCAATACAGATTTTCTTTATTGTATGTACCTTTTGTATATTTATTTTGATACAAATTTAATTATTGTATGTGTATATTTGTATATATATATATATATATATGTATATATATATATATATATATATATATATATATATATATATATATATATATATATATATATATATATATATATATATATATATATATATATATATATATTTTTTTTAAACAAATATGCGTTATTATATGGGTATTTTGCATCTTTATTTTCACACAAATTTACATTGGTTTATTGATAGTCTGTTTATTTATTTTGATACGATTTTACGTTATTCTGTGTATTTTGTATATATATTTTTAGACATATTTACATTATTTTGTATATATATTTTATCTTATGTGTATTTGTTTATATATTTTCATACAAATTTACATTATTTTATGTGTATTTTGTAAATGTATTTCAATAAAAATTTGCCTAATTTCATGTGTATTTTGCATATCTATTTTCAAACAAATTTAAATTATTTTCTGTGTATTTTTGTATATATTTTTATACAAATTTTTGTTATTTTATTTGTATTTTGTATATATATTTTCCTACAAATATACATTCTTTTAGTGGAAATTTTGTTTATTTATTTTGATACGAATTTACATTATTTTATGTGTATTTTGTATATATATTTTTCTATGTATTTACATTATTTTATGTGTATTTTGTATATATATTTTCATAAAAAATTACGTAATTTTATTGTGTGTATTCGTATATATTTTGATAAAAAAATTCATTATTTTATGTGTTTTTTGCATATCTATTTCAATAAAAATCTACCTTAATGTATGTGTATTTTGTATATTTATTTTAACACAAATTCAATTATTTAATGTGTATTTTTGTATATATATTTTTTAAAATATGAGCTATTTTATGGGTATTTTGCATCTTTAATTTTATAAATGTTTACATTACGTACATATCTTTTATACGTATTTACATTTTATGTGTATTTTGTATATTTATATTTATACAAGTAAACATTCTTTTATTGGCATTTAGTTTATTTATTTTGATACGAATTTACTTTATTTTACGTGTATTTTGTATACATTTTCTTATACGTATTTACTTAATTTTATGTGTATTTTCTATATATATTTTTATGGAAATCTACGTTATTTTATGTGTATTCGTATATATATTTTGAAACAAATTTACATTGTTTTATGTGTATTTTGCATATCTATTTCAATACAAATTTACCTTATTGAATGTGCATTTTGTATATTTATTGTAATACAAATTTAAATATTTTATGTGTATTTTGGTATATATATTTTCATAAAAAATGCGTTGTTTTATGGGTATTTTTCATCTTTATTTTCATACAAATTTACATTATTTTATTAATATTCTGTGTATTTATTTTGATACTATTTTACATTATTCTATTTGTGTTTTGTATATATTTTTTATACATATTTACATTTTTTAATGGGTATTTTCTATATATATTTCATACAAATTTACGTTATTTTAAGTGTATTTGTTTATATATTTTCATTCAAATTTACATTATTTTATGTGTATTTTGTATATGTATTTCAATAGAAATTTTATTAGTTTTATGTGTATTTTGTATATATATTTTTATACAAATTTAAATTATTTTTTGTGTATTTTTTTAATAGAGTTTTATACAAATTTACAATATTTTATGTGTATTTTGTATATCTATTTTTATACAAATACACATTCTTTTATTGATATTTTGTTTATTTATTTTAATGCGAATATACATTATTTAATGTGTATTGTGTATATATATTTTTATACGTATTTACGTCATTTCATGTGTATTTTGCATATATATTTCTATAGAAATATACGTTATTTTATGTGTATTCGTATATATATTTTGAGACAAATATACATTGTTTTATGTGCATTTTGCAATTTATTTCAATACAAATTTACCTTATTGTACGTGCATTTTGTATATTAATTTTAATACAAATTTAATTATTCTATGTGTATTCTTGTATATGTGTTTTTAAAAAAATATGCTTTATTTTATGGGTATTTTGCATCTTTATTTTCATACAAAATCACATTATTTTATTGATATTCTGTGTATTTATTTTGATACGATTTTACATTATTCTATGTATATTTTGTATATCTATTTTATACAAATGTACGTTATTTTCTGTGAATTTGTTTTCATTTCATACAAATTTACATTATTTTATGTGTAATTTGTACATGTATTTAAATACAAATTTAACTAATTATATGTGTATTTTGTATATCTATTTTCATACAAACTGAAATTTATTTTTTTGTTTCTTTGTATATATTTTTATTCAAATTTTCGTATTTTTATGTGTATTTTGTATATTTATTTTCCTACAAATATACGTTATTTTATCGGAATTTTGTTTATTTATTTTGATACGAATTTTAATTTTTTTAGGTGTATTTGATATATATATATATATATATATATATATATATATATATATATATATATATATATATATATATATATATATATATATATATATATATATATATATATATATATATATATATATATATATATATATATATATATATATATATATATATACTTATTTACATAATGTTATATGTATTTTGAATATATATTTTCATAGAAATTTATTCGACATGTATATACAAAAAAACACAAAAATAATTAAAATTTGTATGAAAATAAATATACAAAATACACATAAATTAGGTAAATTTGTATTTAAATACATATACTAAATACACTTAAAATAATGTAAATTTCAATGAAATTATATAAACAAATACACTTAAAATAACGTTAATTTGTATAAAATATATATAAAAAATACACATTAAATAATGAAAATATGTATAAAAAAATATATACAAAACACAAATAGTATAATATAAAATCGTATCAAAATATATACACAGAATATTAATAAAATAATGTACATTTGTATGAAAACTAAGATGCAAAATACCTATAAAATAAGGCATTTTTTATAAAATTATATATACCAAAATACACATACAATATTTGAATTTGTATTAAAATAAATATACAAAATGCACATACAATAAGGTAAATTTGTATTGAAATAGATATGCAAAAAACATATAAAACAATGTAAATTTGTTTCAAAATATATATACGAATACACATAAAATAACTTATATTTATATATATATATATATATATATATATATATATATATATATATATATATATATATATATATATATATATATATATATATATATATATATATATATATATATATATATATATATATATATATATATATATATACAAAATACAAATAAAATTAAGTAAATACGAATCAAAAATGTATACAAAATATACATAAAATAATGTAAATTCGTAAAAATATAAATAAACAAAATACCAATAACAGAATGTGTATTTGTATAAATATAAATATACAAAATGCACATAAAATAACGTAAATTTGTATAAAACTATATACAAAAATACACAAAGGTAATTAAATTTGTATGAAAATAGATATACAAAATACACACAAAATAAGCTAAATTTGAATTGAAATATATTTACAAAATACATAAAATAAAGTAAATTCGTTTCAAAATATTTTTAACAAATACACATATAATAACGTAAATTTGTAAAAAAAATATATAAACAAAATACACATTAAGTAATGTAAATACGTATAAAAAATTTTTACGAAATACACAAATAATCAAGTCATTCGTATCAAAATAATTAAACAAAAAACTAATGAAATTATGTAAATTTGTATGAGAAAACATATACAAAATACACATAAAATAACGTTTTAAGTTTCTATAAAAATATATGTACAAAAATGCACATAAAATTAGTTTGCATAAAAAAATATATACAAAACACACATTAGATAATGTAAATGAGTATAAAAATATGTATACAAAATACCTATGAAATAATCTATGTGTTTTTTTAATATATTTTTTTTATACATATTTACGTTATCTAATGCTCATTTTGATAATTTATTTTATCCAAATTTACATTATTTTATGTGTATTTGTTTATATATTTTCATCCATATTTACATTATTTTATGTGTTTTTTGTATATATATTTTTCTACGTATTTAAATTATTTTATGTGTATTTTGTATATACATTTTCATAAAAAAATTACTTTATTTTATTGTGTGTATAAGTATATATTTTGATACAAATTTTATACAAATTCATGTTATTTAATGTGTATTTGTATATATATTTTCATACAAATTTATATTATTTTATGTGTATTTTTTCATATATTTCATTACAAATTAACTTCTTTTATGTTTATTTTGTATATTTATTTCATTCAATTTTAAATTATTTTATGTGTATATTTGTATTTGTATTTGGGTTATTTTATGTGTATTTTGTATATATATTTTCATCCAAAATTACATTATTTTATTGGTATTTTCTTAATTTAATTCGATACGAATTTAGATTATTTCATAGGTATTTTCTATACATATTTTTATACTCATTTACATTATCTAATGTGTGTTTTGTATATATATTTTTATGCAAATTTATTTCATGTTCATTTTTGGACATATATTTTTATAGAGATATGCGTTATTTTATGTATATAGTTTTATATAAATTTACGTTATTTTATGTGCATTTTGTATATTTATATTTATACAAATACATATTCTTTTATTTTTATATTGTTTATTTACATTTATACGAATTTACATTATTTTATGTGTATTTTGTATACATTTTTTTATACGTATTTACTTAATATTATGTGTATATGTATTTTTTTTAGAAATCTACGTTATTTTATGTGTATTCCTATATATATTTTGAAACAAATTTACATTATTTTATATGTATTTTGCATATCTATTTCAATACGGATTTACCTTATTGTATGTGCATTTTGTATATTTATTTTAATACAAATTCAAATATTTTATGTGTATTTTGGTATCAATAATTTTATAAAAAATGCGTTATTTTATAGGTATTTTGCATCTTAATTTTCATACAAATTTGCATTATTTTATTAATATTCTGTGTATATATTTTGATACGATTTTACATTATTCTATTTGTGTTTTGTATATATATTTTTTATACATATTTATATTATTTAATGTGTATTTTGTACATATATTTCATACAAATCTACGTTATTATATGTGTATTTGTTTATATATTTTCTTTCAAATTTACATTATTTTATGTGTATTTTGGATATGTATTTCAATACAAATTAACCTAATTCTATTTATTTTCATATAAATTGAAATTATTTTTGTTATTTTTTTATATTTTCATACAAATTTTCGTTATTTAATGTGTATTTTGTATATTCATTTTTTCTACAAATATACGTTCTTTTATCTGAGTTTTGTTTATTGAATTTGAAACGAATTTACCTTATTTTGTATATCTATTTTCATACAAATTAAAATACTTTTGTGTATTTTTGTATATAGTTTTATATAAATTTACGTTATTTTATGTGTATTTTGTATATTTATATTTATACAAATACACATTCTTTTATTGGTATTTTTTTATTTATTTTGATGCGAATTTACCTTATTTTATGTGTATTTTGTATACATTTTTTATACGTATTTACTTCATTTTATGTGTATTTTGTATATATATTTTTATAGAAATCTACGTTATTTTATGTGTATTCGTATATATATTTTGAAACAAATTTACATTGTTTTATATGTATTTTGCATATCTATTTCAATACAAATTTACCTTATTGTATGTGTTTTTTATATATTTATTTTAATACAAATTTAATTTTTTTATGTGTATTTTGGTATATATGGTAAGGTAAATTTGTATTGAATGAGATATTCAAAAATACATATAAAACAATGTAAATTTGTTTCAAAATATATATATGAATACACATAAAATAACGTAGATTTCTATAAAAATATATACAAGTAAATGACAAAAAATGAAGTAATAAAAAAAAAAAATGAACAAAATATAAAAAATCGTATCAAAATAAATAAAAAAAATAATTAATAAAAGAATGTGCATTTGTATAAATATAAATATTCAAAATACACAAAAAATTTCGTAAATATTTGTATAAAACTATATACAAAAATACACATAAGTAATTAAATTTGAATGAAAATATATATACAAAATACAGCTAAAATAAGCTAAATTTGAATAGAAATGTACATACAAAATACATAAAATAATGTAAATCTGTATCAAATATATATATATATATATATATATATATATATATATATATATATATATATATATATATATATATATATATATATATATATATATATATATATATATATATATGTATATATATATGTATATATATATATATATATATATATATATAATAACGTAAATTTGTTTAAAAATATATAAACAAAATACACATTAAGTAATGTAAATACGTATAAAAAATATGTACAAAATACACATATAATCATGTAATTCGTATCAAAATAAATAAACAAAATAGCAATAAAATAATGTAAATTTGTATGAGAAAACATATACAAATAACGCAAATTTCTATAACAATATAAGTACAAAAATGCACATAAAATAAAGTAAATTTGCATAAAAATATATATACAAAACACACACTAAATAATGTAAATGCGTACATAAAATAACCTAAATTTGGATAAAACTATATACAAAAATACACAAAAATAATTTAAATTTGTTTGAAAAGAAATATACAAAATACACATAAAATTAGGTAAATTTGTATTGAAATACATATACAAAATACACATCAAATAATGTAAATTTGAATGAAAATATATAAACAAATACACTTAAAATAACTTAATATTGTATAAAATATATATGCAAGATACACATTAAATAATGTAAATGTGTATAAAAAAAATATATATACAAAAAACAAATAGAATAATGTAAAATCGTATCAAAATATATACACTGAATATCAATAAAATAATGTAAATTTGTATGAAAATAAAGATGCAAAATTCCCAAAAATTATCGCATTTTTTATAAAAATATATTTACCAAAATACACATAAAATATTTAAATTTGTATTGAAATAAATATACAAAATGCATATACAGTAAGGTAAATTTGTATTGAAAGAGATATGCAAAATACATGTAAAACAATGTAAATTTCTTTCAAAATATATATACGAATACACATAAAATAAAGTAGATTTCTATAAAAATATATATACAAAATACACATAACATGAAGTAAATACATATAAGAAAATGTATACAAAATACACATAAAATAATGTAAATTCGTATCAAAATAACTAAACTAAATGCCAATAAAAGAATGTGCACTTGTATAAACATAAATATTCAAAATACACATAAAATAACGTAAAATTGTATAAAACTATATACAAAAATAAAAAAAATAAAAAAATTGTATGAAAATAGATATACAAAAGACACTTAAAATAAGCTAGTTTTGAATTGAAATAAATATAGAAAATACATAAAATAATGTAAATTTGTATCAAAATATATATTGAAATACACATATAATAACGTAAATTTGTATGAAAATATATAAACAAAATACACATTAAATAATGTAAATACGTATAAAAGATATGTACGTAATGTAAAAATTTATAAAATTAAAGATGCAATATACCCATAAAATAACTCGTATTAAAAAAAATATATATATACAAAAATACACATAAAATAATTAAATTTGTAAATAAATATACAAAATACACCTACAATAAGGTAGATTTTTATTAAAATAGATATGCAAAAAACATAAAATCAAGTAAATTTGTATCAAAATATATACGAATACACACAATAAAATAACGTAAATTTCATGAAAATATATATACAAAATACACATTAAATAATGTAAATACATAGAAATATATATATATACAAAATACACATAAAATAATGTAAATTCGTAACAAAATAAATAAACAAACTTTCCTCTAAAAGAATGTATATTTGTAGGAAAATATATATACAAAATACAAATAAAATAACAAAATTTGTATAAAAATATATACAAAAATACACAAAAAAAAATTAAATTTGTTTGAAAATAGATATGCAAAGTACACATGAAATTAGGCAAATTTTTATTGAAATACATATACAAAATACACATAAAATAATGTAAATTTGTATGAAACTATATAAACAAATACACATAAGATAACGTAAATTTCCATAAAATATATGTACAAAATATACATTCAATAATGTAAATATGTCTAAAAATATGTAGACAAAATACACAGAATAACGTAAAATCGTATCAAAATAAATAAACAGACTATCAATAAAATAAAGTAAATTTGTATGAAAATAAAGATGCAAAATACCCATATAATAACGCATATTTGTTTAAAAATATATATACAAAAATACACATAAAATAATTAAATTTGTATCAAAATAAATATACAAAAGGCACATACAATAAAGAAAATTTGTATTGAAACAGATATGCGAAATACACATAAATAATGTAAATTTGTATCAAAATATATATACGAATATATATAAAATAGAGTAAATTTCTAAAAAAATATATATTTAAAATACATATAAAATTATGTAAATAAGTATATATATATATATATATATATATATATATATATATATATATATATATATATATATATATATATATATATATATATATATATATATATATATATATATATATATGTATATATATATATATATATATATATATCAAATACACCTAAAATAATGAAAATTCGTATCAAAATCAATAAACAAAATTCCGATAAAAGAACGTACAAATTTACATTATTTTATGTGTATTTTGTACATGTATTTATATATTTTGAGACAAATTTACATTGTTTATATGTATTTTGCATATCTATTTTTGTGTATTCCGTATTTATTTTTGTTATACATAGAATAATGTAAAATTGTATCAAAATAAGTACACAGAATATCAATAAAATAATTTAAATTTGTATGAAAATAAAGATGCAAAATACCCATAAAATAAAGCATATTTTTTAAAAAAATACATATACAAAAATACACTTAGAATAATTAAATTCGTATTAAAATTAATATACAAAATGCACATACAATAAGGTAAATTTGTATTGAAAAAAAACGCAAAATACACATAAAACAGAGTAAATTTGTTTCAAAATATATATACGAATATATATAAAATAACGTTGATTTCTATGGGAATATATATACAAAATACACATGAAATGATGTAAATACGTATAAAAATATATATACAAAATACACATTAAATACTGTAAATTCGCGTTAAAATAAATAAACAATATATCAATAAAAGAATGTGTATTTGTATGAAAATAGATATACAAAATACACATAAAATAACCTAAATTTGTATCAAACTATATACAAAAATACACAAAAATATTTTAAATTTGTATGAAAATAAATATACAAAATACACATAAAATTAGATAAATTTGTATTGAAATACATATACAAAATACACATAAAATAATGTAAATTTGAATGAAAAAACATAAACAAATACACTTAAAATAACGTATATTTGTATAAAAAAAATATATAAAAAACACAAATAAAATAATGTAAAATCGTATCAAAATAGATACACTGAATATTAATAAAATAATGTAAATTTGTATGAAAATAAAGAGGCAAAATACCCATAAAATAACGCATTTTTTTTATTTATAAAAATACTTATACCAAAATACACATAAAAAAATTAAATTTGTATTAAAATAAATATATAAAAAACACATACAATAAGGTAAATTTGTATTGAAATAGATATGCAAAATACATATAAAACAATGTAAATTTGTTTCAAAATATATATACGAATACACATAAAATAACGTTGATTTCTATAAAAATATATATACAAAATACACATAAAATGAAGTAAATACGTATAAAAAATGTATACAAAATACACATAAAATAATGTAAATTCGTTTCAAAATAAATATACAAAATACCAATAAAAGAATGTGTATTTGTATATATATAAATATACAAAATAAACACAAATACACATAAAATACCATGAATTTGTATAAAAATATATATCCAAAAAAATATTAAATAATGTAACAGCGTATAAAAATATATATACAAAGTACATATAAAATAATGTAAATTCGTATCAATATAAATGAACAAAACTCCAATAAAATAATATATATTTGAATGAAAATAAATTTTAGAAATACACATAACATAACTAAAATTTGTATTAAAATATATACAAAAATACATGGAAATAATTTGAGTTTGTATGAAAATAGATATACAAAATACACATAAAACTAGGTAAATTTGTTTTGAAATGTATATACAAAATAGCCATAAAATATTGTATATTTGTATCAAAATATATAAACAAATACACATAAAATAACGTAAATTTGTATGAAAAATATATACAAAATAAACATAGAATAATGTCAATTCGTATGAAAATGAATGAGCAGAATATCAATAAAATAAAGTAAATTTGTATGAAAATAAAGATGCAAAATACCCAAAAAATAAAGCATATGTTTATAAAAATACAGATACAAAAATACACATCGCATAATTAAATTTGTATTAAAATTAATATACAAAATGCGTATATAATAAGGTAAATTTGTATTAAAAAATATGCAACATAAACGTTTACTCATACAAATTTATATTATTTTATTAGTATTTTGTTTATTTATTTTGATACGAATTACATGATTATATGTGTATTTTGTACATATTTTTTATACGTATTTACATTATTTAATGTGTATTTTTTATATATTTTCATACAAATTTACGTTATTATATGTGTATTTGTATAAATATTTTGATACAAATTTACTTTATTTCATGTATTTTGTATATATGTTTCAATTCAAATTTAGCTTATTTTGTGTGTATTTTGTATATATTTTCATACAAATTTAATTACTTCTGTGTATTTTTGTATATAGTTTTATATAAATTTACGTTATTTTATGTGTATTTTGTATATTTATATTTATACAAATACACATTCTTTTATTGGTATTTTGTTTATTTATTTTGATACGAATTTACATTATTTTATGTGTATTTTGTACATGTATTTAAATACAAATTTAACTAATTATATGTGTATTTTGTATATCTATTTTCATACAAATTGAAATTTATTTTTTTGTTTCTTTGTATATATTTTTATTCAAATTTTCGTATTTTTATGTGTATTTTGTATATTTATTTTCTTACAAATATACGTTCTTTTATCGGAATTTTGTTTATTTATTTTGATACGAATTTTAATTTTTAGATATATATATATATATATATATATATATATATATATATATATATATATATATATATATATATATATATATATATATATATATATATATATATATATATATATATATATACTTATTTACATAATGTTATATGTATTTTGAATATATATTTTCATAGAAATTTACTCTACACGTATATACAAAAAAACACAAAAATAATTCAAATTTGTATGAAAACAAATATACAAAATACACATAAAATTAGGTAAATTTGTATTTAAATACATATACTTAATACACTTAAAATAATGTAAATTTCAATGAAATTATATAAACAAATACACCTAAAATAACGTTGATTTGTATAAAATATATATAAAAAATACACATTAAATAATGAAAATATGTATAAAAAAATATATACAAAACACAAATAGTATAATATAAAATCGTATCAAAATATATACACAGAATATTAATAAAATAATGTACATTTGTATGAAAACTAAGATGCAAAATACCTATAAAATAAGGCATTTTTTATAAAATTATATATACCAAAATAAACATTAAATATTTGAATTTGTTTTAAAATAAATATACAAAATGCACATACAATAAGGTAAATTTGTATTGAAATAGATATGCAAAAAACATATAAATCAATGTAAATTTGTTTCAAAATATATATACGAATACACATAAAATAACTTAGATTTCTATAAATATATATATACAAAATACAAATAAAATTAAGTAAATACGAATCAAAAATGTATACAAAATATACATAAAATAATGTAAATTCGTAAAAATATAAATAAACAAAATACCAATAAGAGAATGTGTATTTGTATAAATATAAATATACAAAATGCACATAAAATAGCGTAAATTTGTATAAAACTATATACAAAAATACACAGAAGTAATTAAATTTGTATGAAAATAGATATACAAAATACACACAAAATAAGCTAAATTTGAATTGAAATATATTTACAAAATACATAAAATAAAGTAAATTCGTTTCAAAATATTTTTAACAAATACACATATAATAACGTAAATTTGTAAAAAAAATATATAAACAAAATACACATTAAGTAATGTAAATACGTATAAAAAAATATTTACGAAATACACAAATAATCAAGTCATTCGTATCAAAATAATTAAACAAAAAACTAATGAAATTATGTAAATTTGTATGAGAAAACATATACAAAATACACATAAAATAACGTTTTAAGTTTCTATAAAAATATATGTACAAAAATGCACATAAAATTAGTTTGCATAAAAAAATATATACAAAACACACATTAGATAATGTAAATGAGTACAAAAATATGTATACAAAATACCTATGAAATAATCTATGTGTTTTTTTAATATATTTTTTTTTATACATATTTACATTATTTAATGCTCATTTTGATTATTTATTTTATCCAAATTTACATTATTTTATGTGTATTTGTTTATATATTTTCATCCATATTTACATTATTTTATGTGTTTTTTGTATATATATTTTTCTACGTATTTAAATTATTTTATGTGTATTTTGTATATACATTTTCATAAAAAAATACGTTATTTTATTGTGTGTATAAGTACATATTTTGATACAAATTTTATAGAAATTCATGTTATTTAATGTGTATTTGTATATATATTTTCATACAAATTTATATTATTTTATGTGTATTTTTTCATATATTTCATTACAAATTAACTTATTTTATGTTTATTTTGTATATTTATTTCATTCAATTTTAAATTATTTTATGTGTATATTTGTATTTGTATTTGGGTTATTTTATGTGTATTTGTATATATATTTTCATCCAAAATTACATTATTTTATTGGTATTTTCTTAATTTAATTCGATACGAATTTGGATTATTTCATAGGTATTTTCTATACTTATTTTTATACTCATTTACATTATCTAATGTGTGTTTTGTATATATATTTTTATGCAAATTTATTTCATGTTCATTTTTGGACATATATTTTTATAGAAATATGCGTTATTTTATGTATATAGTTTTATATAAATTTACGTTATTTTATGTGCATTTTGTATATTTATATTTATACAAATACATATTCTTTTATTTTTATATTGTTTATTTACATTTATACGAATTTACATTATTTTAATTGTATTTTGTATACATTTTTTTATACTTAATTACATAATATTATGTATTTTGTATATGTATTTTTTTAGAAATCTACGTTATTTTATGTGTATTCCTATATATATTTTGAAACAAATTTACATTATTTTATATGTATTTTGCATATCTATTTCAATACGGATTTACCTTATTGTATGTGCATTTTGTATATTTATTTTAATACAAATTCAAATATTTTATGTGTATTTTTGTATCAATAATTTTATAAAAACTCCGTTATTTTATAGGTATTTTGCATCTTAATTTTCATACAAATTTGCATTATTTTATTAATATTCTGTGTATATATTTTGATACGATTTTACATTATTCTATTTGTGTTTTGTATATATATTTTTTATACATATTTACATTATTTAATGTGTATTTTGTACATATATTTCATACAAATCTACGTTATTATATGTGTATTTGTTTATATATTTTCTTTCAAATTTACATTATTTTATGTATTTTGTATATGTATTTCAATGCAAATTAACCTAATTCTATTTATTTTCATATAAATTGAAATTATTTTGTTATTTTTATATTTTCATACAAATTCTCGTTATTTTATGTGTATTTTGTATATTTATTTTTTCTACAAATATAAGTTCTTTTATCTGAATTTTGTTTATTGAATTTGAAACGAATTCACCTAATTTTGTATATCTATTTTCATACAAATTAAAATACTTTTATGTATTTTGTATATAGTTTTATATAAATTTACGTTATTTTATGTGTATTTTGTATATTTATATTTATACAAATACACATTCTTTTATTGGTATTTTTATTTTTATTTTGATGCGAATTTACCTTATTTTATGTGTATTTTGTATACATTTTTTATACGTATTTACTTCATTTTATGTGTATTTTGTATATATATTTTTATAGAAATCTACGTTATTTTATGTGTATTCGTATATATATTTTGAAACAAATTTACATTGTTTTATATGTATTTTGCATATCTATTTCAATACAAATTTACCTTATTGTATGTGTTTTTTATATATTTATTTTAATACAAATTTAATTTTTTTATGTGTATTTTGGTATAATATGGTAAGGTAAATTTGTATTGAAAGAGATATTCAAAAATACATATAAAACAATGTAAATTTGTTTCAAAATATATATATGAATACACATAAAACAACGTAGATTTCTATAAAAATATATACAAAGTACACATAAAATGAAGTAAATACGTATAAAAAAATGAATACAAAATACCCATAAAAAGCGTATCAAAATAAATAAACAAAATACCGATAAAAGAATGTGCATTTGTATAAATATAAATATTCAAAATACACAAAAAATATCGTAAAAATTTGTATAAAACTATATACAAAAATACACATAAGTAATTAAATTTGAATGAAAATATATATACAAAATACAGCTAAAATAAGCTAAATTTGAATTGAAATGTACATACAAAATACATAAAATAATGTAAATCTGTATCAAAATATTTATACATATACATATAATAACGTAGATTTGTTTAAAAATATATAAACAAAATACACATTAAGTAATGTAAATACGTATAAAAAATATGTACAAAATACACATATAATCATGTAATTCGTATCAAAATAAATAAACAAAATAGCAATAAAATAATGTAAATTTGTATGAGAAAACATATACAAATAACGCAAATTTCTATAAAAATATAAGTACAAAAATGCACATAAAATAAAGTAAATTTGCATAAAAATATATATACAAAACACACACTAAATAATGTAAATGCGTACATAAAATAACCTAAATTTGTATAAAACTTTATACAAAAATACACAAAAATAATTTAAATTTGTTTGAAAAGAAATATACAAAATACACATAAAATTAGGTAAATTTGTATTGAAATACATATACAAAATACACATCAAATAATGTAAATTTGAATGAAAATATATAAACAAACACACTTAAAATAACTTAATTTTGTATAAAATGTATATGCAAGATACACATTAAATAATGTAAATGTGTATAAAAAAATATATATACAAAAAACAAATAGAATAATGAAAAATCGTATCAAAATAAATACACAGAATATCAATAAAATAATGTAAATTTGTATGAAAATAAAGATGCAAAAATTAAAAAATTATCGCATTTTTTATAAAAATATATTTCCCAAAATACACATAAAATATTTAAATTTGTATTGAAATAAATATACAAAATGCATATACAGTAAGGTAAATTTGTATTGAAAGAGATATGCAAAATACATGTAAAACAATGTAAATTTCTTTCAAAATATATATACGAATACACATAAAATAACGTAGATTTCTATAAAAATATATATACAAAATACACATAACATGAAGTAAATACGTATAAGAAAATGTATACAAAATACACATAAAATAATGTAAATTCGTATCAAAATAACTAAACTAAATGCCAATAAAAGAATGTGCACTTGTATAAACATAAATATTCAAAATACACATAAAATAACGTAAAATTTTTTAAAACTATATACAAAAATAAAAAAATAAAAAAATTGTTTGAAAATAGATATACAAAAGACACTTAAAATAAGCTAGTTTTGAATTGAAATAAATATAGAAAATACATAAAATAATGTAAATTTGTATCAAAATATATATTGAAATACACATATAATAACGTAAATTTGTATAAAAATATATAAACAAAATACACATTAAATAATGTAAATACGTATAAAAGATATGTACGTAATGTAAAAATTTACAAAATTAAAGATGCAATATACCCATAAAATAACTCATATTAAAAAAAAATATATATACAAAAATACACATAAAATAATTAAATTTGTAAATAAATATACAAAATACACATACAATAAGGTAGATTTTTATTAAAATAGATATGCAAAAAACATAAAATAAAGTAAATTTGTATCAAAATATATACGAATACACACAATAAAATAACGTAAATTTCATGAAAATATATATACAAAATACACATTAAATAATGTAAATACATATATATATATATATATATATATATATATATATATATATATATATATATATATATATATATATATATATATATATATATATATATATATATATATATATATATATATATATATACAAAATACACATAAAATAATGTAAATTCGTAACAAAATAAATACACAAATTTTCCTCTAAAAGAATGTATATTTGTAGGAAAATATATATACAAAATACAAATAAAATAACAAAATTTGTATAAAAATATATACAAAAATACACAAAAAAATTTAAATTTGTTTGAAAATAGATATGCAAAGTACACATGAAATTAGGCAAATTTTTATTGAAATACATATACAAAATACACATAAAATAATGTAAATTTGTATGAAACTATATAAACAAATACACATAAAATAACGTAAATTTCCATAAAATATATGTACAAAATATACATTCAATAAAGTAAATATGTCTAAAAATATGTATACAAAATACACAGAATAAAGTAAAATCGTATCAAAATAAATAAACAGACTATCAATAAAATAATGTAAATTTGTTTGAAAATAAAGATGCAAAATACCCATATAATAACGCATATTTGTTTAGAAATATATATACAAAAATACACATAAAATAGTTAAATTTGTATCAAAATAAATATACAAAAGGCACATACAATAAAGAAAATTTGTATTGAAACAGATATGCGAAATACACATAAATAATGTAAATTTGTATCAAAATATATATACGAATACATATAAAATAGAGTAAATTTCTAAAAAAATATATATTTAAAATACATATAAAATTATGTAAATAAGTATAAATATATATATATATATATATATATATATATATATATATATATATATCTATATATATATATATATATATATATATATATATATATATATATATATATATATATATATATATATATATATATATATATATATATATATATATATATATATATATATATATATATATATATATATATATATATATATATATATATATATATATATCAAATACACCTAAAATAATGAAAATTCGTATCAAAATCAATAAACAAAATTCCGATAAAAGAACGTACAAATTTACATTATTTTATGTGTATTTTGTACATGTATTTATATATTTTGAAACAAATTTACATTGTTTATATGTATTTTGCATATCTATTTTTGTGTATTCCGTATTTATTTTTGTTATACATAGAATAATGTAAAATCGTATCAAAATAAGAACACAGAATATCAATAAAATAATTTAAATTTGTATGAAAATAAAGATGCAAAATACCCATAAAATAAAGCATATTTTTTTTAAAAAATACATATACAAAAATACACTTAGAATAATTAAATTCGTATTAAAATTAATATACAAATACAATAAGGTAAATTTGTATTGAAAAAAAAAAACGCAAAATACACATAAAACAGTGTAAATTTCTTTCAAAATATATATACGAATATATATAAAATAACGTTGATTTCTATAGGAATATATATACAAAATACACATGAAATGATGTAAATACGTATAAAAATATATATACAAAATACACATTAAATACTGTAAATTCGCGTCAAAATAAATAAACAATATATCAATAAAAGAATGTGTATTTGTATGAAAATAGATATACAAAATACACATAAAATAACCGAAATTTGTACCAAACTATATACAAAAATACACAAAAATATTTTAAATTTGTATGAAAATAAATATACAAAAAACACATAAAATTAGATAAATTTGTATTGAAATACATATACAAAATACACATAAAATAATGTAAATTTGAATGAAAAGACATAAACAAATACACTTAAAATAATGTATATTTGTATAAAAAAAATATATAAAAAACACAAATAAAATAATGTAAAATCGTATCAAAATAGATACACTGAATATTAATAAAATAATGTAAATTTGTATGAAAATAAAGAGGCAAAATACCCATAAAATAACGCATTTTTTTTATTTATAAAAATATATATACCAAAATACACATAAAAAAATTAAATTTGTATTAAAATAAATATATAAAAAACACATACAATAAGGTAAATTTGTATTGAAACAGATATGCAAAATACATATAAAACAATGTAAATTTGTTTCAAAATATATATACGAATACACATAAAATAACGTTGATTTCTATAAAAAATATATATACAAAATACACATAGAATGAAGTAAGTACGTATAAAAAATGTATACAAAATACACATAAAATAATGTAAATTCGAATCAAAATAAATATACAAAATACCAATAAAAGAATGTGTATTTGTATAAATATAAATATACAAAATAAACACAAAAACACATAAAATACCATGAATTTGTATAAAAATATATATTCAAAAAAAAAATTAAATAATGTAACAGAGTATAAAAATATATATACAAAGTACATATAAAATAATGTAAATTCGTATCAATATAAATCAACAAAACACCAATAAAATAATATATATTTGAATGAAAATAAATTTTAAAAATACACATAACAACTAAAATTTGTATTAAAATATATACAAAAATACATAGAAATAATTTGAGTTTGTATGAAAATAGATATACAAAATACGCATAAAACTAGGTAAATTTGTTTTGAAATGTATATACAAAATAGCCATAAAATATTGTATATTTGTATCAAAATATATAAACAAATACACATAAAATAACGTAAATTTGTATGAAAAATATATACAAAATAAACATAGAATAATGTCAATTCGTATCAAAATGAATGAGCAGAATATCAATAAAATAAAGTAAATTTGTATGAAAATAAAGATGCAAAATACCCAAAAAATAAAGCATATATTTATAAAAATACAGATACAAAAATACACATCGAATAATTAAATTTGTATTAAAATTAATATACAAAATGCGTATATAATAAGGTAAATTTGTATTAAAAAATATGCAACATAAACGTTTACTCATACAAATTTATATTATTTTATTGGTATTTTGTTTATTTATTTTGATACGAATTACATGATTATATGTGTATTTTGTACATATTTTTTATACGTATTTACATTATTTAATGTGTATTTTTTTATATATTTTCATACAAATTTACGTTATTGTATGTGTATTTGTATAAATATTTTGATACAAATTTACTTTATTTCATGTATTTTGTATATATGTTTCAATTCAAATTTAGCTTATTTTGTGTGTATTTTGTATATATTTTCATACAAATTTAATTACTTCTGTGTATTTTTGTATATAGTTTTATATAAATTTACGTTATTTTATGTGTATTTTGTATATTTATATTTATACAAATACACATTCTTTTATTGGTATATAGTTTATTTATCTTAATACGAATTTACATTATTTTATGTGTATTTTGTATACATTTTCTTATACGTTTTTACTTCATTTTATGTGTATTTTGTATATATATTTCTACATTGTTTTATATGTATTTTGCATATCTATTTCAATACAAATTTACCTTATTGTATGTGTTTTTTGTATATTTATTTTAATACAAATTTAATTTTTTTATGTGTATTTTGTTATATATAAAATTTTATAAATAAAAAAAATGCGTTTTTTTATGGGTATTTTGCTTCTTTATTTTCATACAAATTTACATTATTTTATTAATATTCTGTGTATTTATTTTGATACGATTTTACATTTTTCTATTTGTGTTTTGTACATATTTTTGTATACAAATTTACGTTATTTTAAGTGTATTTATTTATGTATTTTCATTCAAATTTACATTATTTTATGTGTATTTTGTATATGTATTTCCTTGGAATTTTACCTAATTTTATGTGTATTTTGTATATTTATTTTCATACAAATTTAAAATATTTTTGTGTATTTTTGTATATAGTTTGATACAAATTTAGGTTATTTTATGAGTATTTTGAATATCTTTTATATATATATATATATATATATATATATATATATATATATATATATATATATATATATATATATATATATATATATATATATATATATATATATATATATATATATATATATATATATATATATATATATATATATATATATATATATATATATATATATATATATATATATATATATATATATATATATATATATATATATATATATATATATATATATATATATATATATATATATATATATATATATATATATATATATCAAAATGTAAAAATAAATAAACAAAATAAACAAAAAGAATGTGTATTTGTATGAAAATAGATAATAGATAATAAATTTGTGTAAAATATATATGCAAGATACACATTAAATAATGTAAATATGTATAAAAAAGTATATACAAAAAACAAATTGAATAATGTAAAATCGTATCAAAATAAATACACCGAATATCAATAAAATTATGTAAATTTGTATGAAAATAAAGATGCAAAATTCCCATCAAATAGCGCTTTTCTTATTAAAATATATATACCAAAATACACATAAAATTTTTAAATTTGTATTGAAATAAATATACAAAATGCACATACAATAAGGTAGATTTGTATTGAAAGAGATATGCAAAAATACATATAAAACAATGTAAATTTGTTTCAAAATATATATACGAATACAAATAAAAAAACGTAGATTTCTATTAAAATATATATACAAAATACACATAAAATTAAGTAAATACGTATAAAAAAATGTATTCAAAATACACATAAAATAATGTTAATTCGAATTAAAAAAAAATACCAATAAAAGAATGTGTATTTGGATAAATATAAGTATAAAAAATACACATACAAAATAAACATAAAATGAGGTAGATTTGTAATAAAATATATGTACAAAATACACATACAATAATGTAAATTTATATCAAAATATATATACAAATACACATAAAATACCATGATTTTGTATAAAAATATATATTCAAAATAAATATTAAATAATGTAAAAGCGTATAAAAATATATATACAAAGTACATATAAAATGAAAATTAAGATGCAAAATACCTATAAAATAACGCATTTTTTATAAAATTATTGATACCAAAATACACATAAAATATTTGAACTTGTATTAAAATAAATATACAAAATGCACATACAATAAGGTAAATTTGTATTGAAATAAATATGCAACATACATATAAAATAAAGTAAATTTGTTTCAAAATATATATACGAATACACATAAAATAACGTAGATTTCTATAAAAATACATATACAAAATACACATAAAATTAAGTAAATACGTATAAAAAAAATGTATACAAAATATACATAAAATTATGTAAATTCGTATAAATGTAAATAAACAATATACCAATAAAAGAATGTGTATTTGTATAAATATAAATATACAAAATGCAAATAAAATAACGTAAATTTATATAAAACTATATACATAAAATAACACAAATTTCTATAAAAATATATGTACAAAAATGAACATTAGATAAATTTGCATAAAAATATATATACAAAAGACACATTAGATAATGTAAATGAGTATAAAAATATGTATACAAAATACCTATGAAATAATCTAAATTCGTATCGAGTTAAATACCAATAAAATAATGTAATTTTGGATGAAAATATATATACAAAACACTCATAAAATAACCTAAATACAAATACAAATATACTCATAAAATAATTTAAAATTGAATGAAATAAATATACAAAATAAACATAAAATAAAGTAAATTTGTAATGAAATATATGAAAAAATACACATAAAATAATATAAATTTGTATGAAAATATATATACAAATACACATTAAATAACATGAATTTGTATAAAATTTGTATCAAAATATATACTTATACACACAATAAAATAACGTAGCTTTTTTATGAAAATGTATATACAAAATACACATAAAATAATTTAAATACGTAGAAAAATATATATACAAAAAATTACATAAAATAATGTAAATATATATGAAAATATATAAACAAATACACATAAAATAATGTAAATTTGGATAAAATATATATACAAAATGAACATTAAATAATGTAAATATATATATAAAAAAAATATATACAAAAAACATATAGAATAATGTTAAATCGTATCAAAATAAATAAAGAGAATATCAATAAAATAATGTAAATTTGTATGAAAATAAAGATGCAAAATATCCATATAATAACGGATATTTGCCTAAAAGTATATATACAAAAAGATATATAAAATAATTAAATTTATATTAAAATAAATATACAAAATGCACGTACAATAAAGTAAATTTGTATTGAAATAGATATGCAAAATTATATCAAAATATATATACGAATACTCATAAAATAGAGTAAATTTCAATGAAAATATACATAAAAAATAGATATACAAAATACACATATAACTAGTTAAATTTGTATTTCAATACATGTACAAAAAACACATAAAATAATGTAGATTTGTATGAAATGAAAACAAATACATTTTATATAAAATATATATACAAAATACACATAGAATAATGTAAAATCATATCAAAATAAATACACAGAATATCAATAAAATACTGTAAATTTGTATGAAAATAGAGATGCAAAATACCAATAAAATAAAGCATATTTTTATAAAAATACATATACAAAAATACACATAGATTAATCAAATTAATCAATATATATATATACGAATACACATAAAATAACGCAGATTTCTGTAGAAATATATATACAAAATACACTTGAAATAATGTAAATACGTATAAAAATATATATAAAAAATACACATTAAATAATGTTAATTCGTGTCAAAATAAATAAACAAAATATCATGAAAAGAAGTTGTATTTGTATGAAAATAGATATACAAAATACTAATAAAATAACCTAAGTTTGTATAAAACTATACACAAAAAAACACAAAAATAATTTAAATTTGTATGAAAATAAATATACAAAATACAAAGAAAATTAGGTAAATTTGTATTTGCATACAAATTTACATTATTTTATTAATCTTCTGTGTATTTATTTTATGGCTATTTTGCATCTTTATTTTCATACAAATTTACATTATTTTATTAATATTCTGAGTATTTATTTTGATACGATTTTACATTATTCTATTTGTTTTTTGTATATATATTTTTTATACATATTTACATAATTTAATGTGTATCTTGCATATATATTTCATACAAATTTATTATCTATTATTTATTTTCTTACAAATACACATTCTTTTCATGATATTTTGTTTATTTATTTTGACACGAATTTACATTACTTAATATGTATTTTATATATATATATATTTTTATACGTATTTACATAATTTCATGTGTATTTTGTATATATATTTCGATAGAAATCTACGTTATTTTATGTGTATTCGTATATATATTTTGAAACAAATTTACACTGTTTTATTTGTATTTTGCGTTTTTTTTTCAATACAAATTTACCTTATTGTATGTGTGCATTTTGTATATTAATTTTAATACAAATTTAATTATTCTATGTGTACTTTTGTATATGTATTATTAGAAAAAAATATGCTTTCTCTTATTTTGCATCTTTATTTTCATACAAATTTAAATTATTTTATTGATATTCTGTGTACTTATTTTCATACGATTTTACATTATTCTATGTATAACAAAAATAAATACAGAATACACAAAAATAGATATGCAAAATACATATAAACAATGAAAAAAAAATTCAAAATATATATACGAATACACATGAAATAAGGTAGATTTCTATAAAAATATATATACTAAATACACATAAAATTAACTAAATACGTATAAAAAATGTATACAAAATACACATAAAATAATGTAAATTAGTATCAAAATAAATAAAGAAAATACCAATAAAAGAATGTGTATTTGTATAAATATATATATACAAAATACACATTAAATAATATAAATTTGTCTAAAACTATACAAAATACACATGAAATGATGTAAATACGTATAAAAATATATATACAAAATACATATTAAATAATGTAAATTCGCGTCAAAATAAATAAACAAAATATCAATAAAAGAATGTGTATTTGTATGAAAATAGATGTACAAAACAGACATAAAATAACCTAAATTTGTATCAAACTATATACAAAAATACGCAAAAATATTTTAAATTTGTATGAAAATAAATATACAAAATACACATAAAATTAGGTAAATTTGTATTGAAATACATACACAAAAAACACATAAAATAATGTATATTTGAATGAAAATACATAAACAAATACACTTAAAATAACGTAAATTTGTATAAAAAAAATGTACAAAACACAAATAGAATAATGTAAAATCGTATCAAAATAAATACACAGAATATAAATAAAATAATGTAAATTTGTATGAAAATAAAGAAGCAAAATACCCATAAAATAACGCATTTTTTTTATTTATAAAATTTTATATATACCAAAATACACATCAAAAAATTAAATTTGTATTAAAATAAATATACAAAAAACACATACAATAAGGTAAATTTGTATTGAAATAGATATGCAAAATACATATAAAACAATGTAGATTTGTTTCAAAATATATATACGAATACACATAAAATAACGTAGATTTCTATAAAAATATATATACAAAATACACATAAAATGAAGTAAAAACGTATAAAAAAATGTATGCAAAATACACATAAAATAATGTAAAATCAATAAACAAAATACCAATAAAAGAATGTGTATTTGTATAAATATAAATATACAAAATACACATAAAATAACGTAAATTTATATAAAACTATATACAAAAATACACATAAGTAATTAAATTTGTATGAAAATATATACAAAATACACACAAAATAAGCTAAATTTGAATTGAAATATATATACAAAATACACGAAATAAAGTAAATTTGTATCAAAATATTTATACAAATACACATATAATAACGTAAATTTGTATGAAAATATATAAACAAAATACACATTAAATAATGTAAATACGTATAAAAAATATGTACAAAATACACATATAATCATGTAATTCGTATCAAAATAAATA
This sequence comes from Eriocheir sinensis, assembly GCF_024679095.1. Taxonomy (NCBI): domain Eukaryota; kingdom Metazoa; phylum Arthropoda; class Malacostraca; order Decapoda; family Varunidae; genus Eriocheir; species Eriocheir sinensis. Next base: position 312,089 of record NW_026110906.1, on the reverse strand, counting down.
AACAAAATACCAATAAAATAATATAAATTTGTATGAGTAAACGTGTATGTTGCATATTTTTTCAATACAAATTTACCTTATTATATACGCATTTTGTATATTAATTTTAATACAAATTTAATTATTCGATGTGTATTTTTGTATCTGTATTTTTATAAACATATGCTTTATTTTTTGGGTATTTTGCATCTTTATTTTCATTCAAATTTACATTATTTTATTGATATTCTGCTCATTCATTTTCATACGAATTGACATTATTCTATGTTTATTTTGTTTATATTTTTCATACAAATTTACGTTATTTCATGTGTATTTGTTTATATATTTTGACACAAATTTACAATATTTTATGGCTATTTTGTATATACATTTCAAAACAAATTTACCTAGTTTTATGTGTATTTTGTATATCTATTTTCATACAAACTCAAATTATTTCTATGTATTTTTGTATATATTTTAATACAAATTTTAGTTATGTTATGTGTGTTATATAAATTTATTTTCATTCAAATATATATTATTTTATTGGTGTTTTTTTTATTTATATTGATACGAATTTACATTATTTTATATGTACTTTGTATATATATTTTTATACGCTTTTACATTATTTAATATTTATTTTGAATATATATTTTTATACAAATTCATGGTATTTTATGTGTATTTGTATATATATTTTTTATATAAATTTACATTATTTTATGTGTATTTTGTACATATATTTTTTTACAAATGTACCTTATTTTATGTTTATTTTGTATGTGTATTTTGTATATATATATTTATCCAAATACACATTCTTTTATTGGTATTTTGTTTATTTATTTAAATTCGAATTTACATTATTTTATGTGTATTTTGTATACATTTTTTTATACGTATTTACTTAATTTTATGTGTATTTTGTATATATATTTTTATAAAAATCTACGTTTTTTTATTTGTATTCGTATATATATTTTTAAACAAATTTACATTGTTTTATATGTATTTTTCCATATCTCTTTCAATACAAATTTACCTTATTGTATGTGCATTTTGTATATTTATTTCAATGCAAATTTAAATATTTTATGTGTATTTTGGTATATATATTTTTATAAAATTACGAAAATTTGAATAAAAATATATACAAAAAAACAAAAAAATAAATTTCAATTTGTATGAAAATAGATATACAAAATACACTTATAATTAGTTAAATTTGTATTTAAATACATGTACAAAATACACATAAGATAATTTAAATTTGTATGAAATGAAAACAAATTCACATAAAATTCGCGTCAAAATAAATAAACAAAATATCAATAAAAGAATGTGTATTTGTATGAAAATAGATATACAAAATACACATAAAATAACCTAAATTTGTATCAAACTATATACAAAAATAAACAAAAATATTTTAAATTTGTATGAAAATAAATATACAATATACACATAAAATTAGGTAAATTTGTATTGAAATACATACACAAAATACACATAAAATAATGTAAATTTGAATGAAAATACATAAACAAATACACTTAAAATAACGTAAATTTGTATAAAAAAATATGTACAAAACACAAATAGAATAATGAAAAATTGTATCAAAATAAATACACAGAATATTAATAAAGTAATGTAAATTTGTATGAAAATAAAGAAGCAAAATACCCATAAAATAACGCATTTTTTTTATTTATAAAAATATATATACCAAAATACACATCAAAAAATAAATTTGTATTAAAATAAATATACAAAAAACATATACAATAAGGTAAATTTGTATTGAAATACATATGCAAAATACATATAAAACAATGTAAATTTGTTTCAAAATACATATACGAATACACATAAAATAACGTAGATTTCCATAAAAATATATATACAAAATACACATAAAATGAAGTAAATACGTATAAAAAAAATGTATACAAAATACACATAAAATAATGTAAATTCGTATCAAAATATATATACAAAATACACATAAAATGAAGTAAATACGTATAAAAAAATGTATACAAAATACACATAAAATAATGTAAATTCGCATCAAAATAAATATACAAAATACCAATAAAAGAATGTGTATTTGTATAAATATAAATATACAAAATACACATAAAATAACGTAAATTTGTATAAAACTATATACAAAAATACACAAAAGTATTTTAATTTGTATGAAAATAGATATACAAAATAAGGTAAATTCGTTTCAAATTCAATAAACAAAACTCAGATAAAAGAACGTATATTTGTAGAAAAAATAAATATGAAAAATACACATAAAATAACGAAAATTTGTATGAAAATATATTAAAAAAATAAACAAAAATAATTTCAATTTGTATGAAAATAAATAAAATTAGGTTAATTTGTATTGGAATACATATACAAAATACACATAAAATAATGTAAATTTGAAAGAAAAAATATAAACAAATACACATATAATAACGTAAATTTGTATGAAATATATGTACAAAATACACATTAAATAATGTAAATATGTATAAAAAAATATATACAAAACACAAATAGAATAATGTAAAATCGTATCAAAATATATCCGCAGAATATTAATAAAATAATGTAAATTTGTATGAAAATTAAGATGCAAAATACCTATAAAATAACGCAATTTTTAAAAAATTATTGATACCAAAATACACATAAAATATTTGAATTTGTTTTAAAATAAATATACAAAATGCACATTCAATAAGCTAAATTTGTATTGAAATATATATGCAAAATACATATAAAATCAAGTAAATTAGTTTCAAAATATATATACGAATACACATAAAATAACGTAGATTTCTATAAAAATACATATACAAAATACTCATAATATTAAGTAAATACGAATAAGAAAATGTATACAAAATACACATAAAATAATGTAAACTCGTATAAATGTAAATAAACAATATATAAATAAAAGAATGTGTATTTGAATAAATATAAATATACAAAATGCACATAAAATAACGTAAATTTATATAAAACTATATACATAAAATAACGCAAATTTCTATAAAAATATATGTACAAAAATGAGCTTAAAATAAGTTTGCATAAAAATATATATACAAAACACACTTTAGATAATGTAAATGAGTACAAAATTATGTATACAAAATACCTATGAAATAATCTAAATTCGTATCGAATTAAATTAAGAAAATATTAATAAAATAATGTAATTTTGGATGAAAATATATATACAAAATACACATAAAATAACCTAAATACAAATACAAATATACACATAAAATAATTTAAAATTGAATGAAATAAATATACAAAATAAACATAAAATAAGGTAACCTAAAGATAATCTAAGATAACCTAAATACAAATACAAAAATACACATTAAATAATTTAAAATTGAATGAAATAAATATACAAAATAAACATAAAATAAGGTAAATTTGTAAGAATACACATCAAAGAATATAAATTTGTACGAAAATATATATGCAAAAACACATAAAATAACATGAATTTGTATAAAATTTGTTTCAAAATATATACGAATACACACAATAAAATAACGTAAATTTTTATGAAAATGTATATATAAAAAACCCATAAAATATTTTAAATACGTAGAAAAATATATATACAAAATACACATAAAATAATTTAAATTCGTAAAAAATTAAATACACAAAATTCCAATAAAAGAATGTATATTTGTAGGAAAATATATATACAAAAAACAAATAAAATAACTAAAATTTGTATAAAAATATATACAAAAATACACAAAAATAATTTAAATTTGTTTGAAAATAGATATGCAAAATACACATAAAGTTAGGCAAATTTGTATTGAAATACATATACAAAACTCACATAAAATAATGTAAATTTTTATGAAAATATATAAACAAATACATATAAAATAACGTAAATTTGGATAAAATATATATACAAAATATACATTAAATATTTTAAATATGTATAAAAATATATAATATTATATATATTTTTATTGATATTTGCGTTATTTATGTGTATTTTGTATATATTTTCTCATAGAAATTTACATTATTTTATTGGTATTTTGTATATTTATTTTGATACGAATTACATGATTATTTGTGTATTTTGTACATTTTTTTATAAGTATTTACATTATTTAATGTGTATTTTGTTTATATATTTTTATACAAATTTAGGTTATTATATGTGTATTTGTATAAGTATTTTGATATAAATTTACATTATTTTATGTATTTTTTATATATATTTCAATTCAAATTTAGCTTATTTTATGTGTATTTTGTATATCTATTTATTTTAATACAAAATCAAATATTTAATGTTTTTTCGTATATATATTTTTATAAAAAAATGCGTTATTTTAAGGGTATTTTGCATCTTAATTTTCATACAAATTTACATTATTTTATTAATATTTTCTGTATTTATTTTGATAGGATTTTACATTATTTTATTTGTGTTTTGTATATATTTTTTTATACATATTTACATTATTTAATGTGTTTTTTGTATATATATTTGATACATATTTACGTAATTTTAAGTTATTTTATGTGTATTTGTTTAAATATTTTGACACAAATTTACAATATTTTATGGGTATTTTGTATATATATTTCAAAAGAAATTTACCTAGTTTTATGTGTATTTTGAATATCTATTTTCATACAAACTCAAATTATTTTTATGTATTTTTGTATATATTTCAATACAAATTTTAGTTATGTTATGTGTATTTTGTAAATCTATTTTCATTCAAATATATATTATTTTATTGGTATTTCGTTGATTTATATTGATACGAATTTACATTATTTTATATGTACTTTGTATATATATTTTTATACGCATTTACATTACTTAATATTTATTTTAAATATATAATTTTATACAAATTCATTGTATTTTATGTGTATTTGTATATATTTTCATATAAATTTACATTATTTTATGTGTATTTTGTACATATATTTTATTACAAATTTACCTTATTTTATGTTTATTTTGTATGTGTATTTTGTACATTTATATTTATACAAATACACATTCTTTTATTGGTATTTTGTTTATTTATTTTGTTTCGAATTTACAATATTTTATGTGTATTTTCTTTACATTTTTTTATACGTATTTACTTAATTTTATGTGTATTTTGTATATATGTTTTTATAGAAATCTACGTTATTTTATGTGTATTCGTATATATATTTTGAAACAAATTTACATTATTTTATATGTATTTTTGCATATCTCTTTCAATAGAAGTTTACCTTATTGTATGTGCATTTTGTATATTTATTTCAATAAAAATTTAGATATTTTATGTGTATTTTGGTATATATATTTTTATAAGAAATGCGCTATTTGAAGGGAATTTTGCATCTTTATTTTCATACAAATTTACATTATTTTATTAATATTCGGTGTATTTATTTTGATACGATTTTACATTATTCTATTTGTTTTTTGTATATATATTTTTGTGTATTTTTGTATTTAGTTTTATACAAATTTAGGTTATTTTATGTACGCATTTACATTATTTAATGTGTGTTTAGTATTAAATTTTTATGCAAATTTACTTTATTTTATGTGCATTTTTGTACATATATTTTTTTTGAAATTTGCGTTATTTTACGTGTATTTGTATGTGTTTTCTCATACAAATTTACATTATTTTATTGCTTTTTTGTTTATTTATTTTGATACGAATGAAAATAGATATACAAAATATACATAAAATAAACTAAATTTCTATTGAAATATATATACAAAATACATAAAATAATGTAAATTTGTATCAAAAATTTTTAACAGATGCGCATAAAATAACGTAAATTTGTTTTAAAATATACAAAATACACATTAAATAATGTAAATATGTATAAAAAAATATATACAAAACACAAATAGAATAATGTAAAATCGTATCAAAATAAATACACAGAATATTAATAAAACAATGTAAATTTGTATGAAAATAAAGATGCAAAATACCCATTAAATAACGCATTTTTAAAAAAAATATATATACCAAAATACACATGAAAAAATTAATTTGTATTAAAATAAATATACAAAATACACATACAATAAGGTAAATCTGTATTGAAATAGATATGCAAAATACATATAAAACAATGTAAATTTGTTTCAAAATATATATACGAATACACATAAAATAACGTAGATTTCTATAAAAATATATATACAAAATACACATAAAATTAAGTAAATACGTATAAGAAAATGTATACAAAATACACATAAAATAATGTAAATTCGTATCAAAATAAATAAACAAAATACCAATAAAAGAATGTGTATTTGTATAAATATAAATATACAAAATACACATAAAATAACTTAAATTTGTATAAAACTATACAAAAATACACAGAAGTAATTAAATTCGTATGAAAATAGATATACAAAATACACATAAAATAAGCTAAATTTGAATTGAAATGTATATACAAAAAAAGATAAAATAATGTAAATTTGAATCAAAATATTTATAAAAATACATATAATAACGTAAATTTGTTTAAAAATATATAAACAAAATACAGATTAAGTAATGTAAATACGTATAAAAAATATATACAAAATACACATATAATCATGTAATTCGTATCAAACTAAATAAACAAAATATCAATAAAATAATGTAAATTTGTATGAGAAAACATATACAAATACATATAAAATAACGCTAATTTCTATAAAAATATATGTCCAAAAATGAACGTAAAATAAAGTAACTTTGGATAAAAATATATATACAAAACACACATTAAATAATGTAAATGTGTACATAAAATAACCTAAATTTGTATAAAACTATATACAAAAATACACAAAAATAATTTAAATTTGTATGAAGAGAAATATACAAAATACACATAAAATTAGGTTAATCTGTATTGAAATACATATACAAAATTCACTTAAAATAATGTAAATTTGAAAGAAAATATATAAACAAATACACATATAATAACATAAATTTGTATGAAATATATATTCAAAATACACATTAAATAATGTAAACATGTATAAAAAAAATATATACAAAACACAAATAGAATGATGTAAAATCGTATCAAAATATATACACAAAATATTAATAAAATAATGTAAATTTGTATGAAAATTAAGATGCAAAACACCTATAAAATAACGCATTTTTTTTTAAATTATTGATACCAAAATACACATAAAATATTTGAATTTGTATTAAAAAAAAATATACAAAATTAACATACAATAAGGTAAATTTGTATTGAAATAGATATGCAAAATAAATATAAAATAATGTAAATTTGTTTCAAAATATATATACGAATACACATAAAATAACGTAGATTTCTATAAAAATACATATACAAAATACACATAATATTAAGTAAATACGAATAAAAAAATGTATACAAAATACACATAAAATAATGTAAATTCGTATAAATGTAAATAAACAATATATAAATAAAATAATGTGTATTTATATAAATATAAATGTACAAAATGCACATAAAATAACGTAAATTTATATAAAACTATATACATAAAATAACGCAAATTTTTATAAAAATATATGTACAAAAATGAATTTAAAATAAATTTGCATAAAAATATATATACAAAACACACTTTAGATAATGTAAATGAGTATAAAAATATGTATACAAAATCTAAATTCGTATCGAATTAAATTAAGAAAATACCAATAAAATAATGTAATTTTGGATGAAAATATGTATACAAAATACACATAAAATAACCTAAATACAAATACAAATATACACATAAAATAATTTAAAATTAAATGAAATAAATATACAAAATAAACATAAAATAAGGTAACCTAAAGATAACCTAAGATAACCTAAATACAAATACAAAAATACACATTAAATAATTTAAAATTTAATGAAATAAATATTCAAAATAAACATAAAATAAGGTAAATTTGTAATAAAATATATGTAAGAATACACATAAAATAATATAAATTTGAATGAAAATATATTTGCAAATACACATAAAATAATATGAATTTGTATAAAATTTGTTTCAAAATATATACACACAATAAAATAACGTACATTTTTATGAAAATGTATATATAAAAAACACAAAATATTTTAAATACGTAGAAAAATATATACACAAAATACACATAAAATAATGTAAATTCGTAAAAAATTAAATACACAAAATTCCAATAAAAGAATGTATATTTGTAGGAAAATATAAATACAAAAAACAAATAAAATAACTAAAATTTGTATAGAAATATATACAAAAGTACAGAAAAATAATTTAAGTTTGTTTGAAAATTGATATGCAAAATACACATAAAGTTAGGCAAATTTGTATTGAAATACATATACAAAACTCACATGAAATAATGTAAATTTTTATGAAAATATATAAACAAATACATATAAAATAACGTAAATTTGGATAAAATATATATGCAAAATATACATTAAATATTTTAAATATGTATAAAAATATATTATATTATATATATTTTTATTGATATTTGCGTTATTTATGTGTATTTTGTATATGTTTTCTCATAGAAATTTACATTATTTTATTGGTATTTTGTCTATTTATTTTGATACGAATTACATGATTATTTGTGTATTTTGTACATTTTTTTTATACGTATTTACATTATTTAATGTGTATTTTGTTTATATATTTTTATAACAATTTACTTTATTATATGTGTATTTGTATAAGTATTTTGATACAAATTTACATTATTTTATGTATTTTGTATATATATTTCAATTCAAATTTAGCTTATTTTATGTATATTTTTTATATCTATTTATTTTAATACAAAATCAAATATTTTATGTTTTTTCGTATATATATTTTTATAAAAAATGCGTTATTTTATGGGTATTTTGCATCTTAATTTTCATACAAATTTACATTATTTTATTAATATTTTCTGTATTTATTTTGATACGATTTTACATTATTTTATTTGTGTTTTGTATATATTTTTGTATACTATTTTTATTATTTAATGTGTTTTTTTTATATATATATGATACAAATTTACATTATTTTAAGTATAGATGTTTATATATTTTCATTCAAATTTACATTATTTTATGTGTATTTTGTATATGTATTTCAATACAAATTTACCTAATTTTATATGTTTTTTGTATATTTATTTTCATACATGTTTAAATTATTTTTGTGTATTTTTGTATATAGTTTTATACAAATTTAGGTTATTTTATATGTATTTTGTATATCTATTTTCATACAAATACACATTCTTTTCATGATATTTTGTTTATTTATTTTGACACGAATTAACATTATTTAATGTGTATTTTGTATATATATTTTTATACGTATTTACATTATTTCAAGTGTATTTTGTATGTATATTTCAATAGAAATCTACGTTATTTTATGTGTATTCGTATATATATTTTGAAACAAATTTACATTGTTTTATTTGTATTTTGCATATTTTTTCTATACAAATTTACCTTATTGTATGTGCATTTTGTATATTAATTTTAATACAAATTTAATTAATCTATGTGTATTTTTGTATATGCATTTATATAAAAATATGCTTTATTTCATGGGTATTTTGCATCTTTATTTTCATACAAATTTACATTATTTTATTGATATTCTGTGTATTTATTTTGATATGATTTTACATTATTCCATGTGTATTTTGTATATATATTTTATATAAAATGTCTTTGTTTTCATTTCATACAAATCTACCTTATTTTATGTGTTTTTTGTACATGTATTTAAATACAAATTTAACTAGTTATATGTGTATTTTGTATATCTATTTTGTATGTATATTTTCATAGAAATTTACTCTATTTTATGAGTATTCGTATATATATTTTGATACAAATTTACATTATTGATGTGTATTTCGCATATCTATTTCAATACAAATTTACTTTATTGTACGTGCATTTTGTATACTTATTTTGATACAAATTTAATTATTTTATATGTATTTTTGTATATATATTTTTATGCAAATATGCGTTATTATATGGATATTTTGCATCTTTATTTTCATACAAATTTACATTATTTTATTGATATTCTCTTTATTTATTTTGATACGATTTAACTTTATTCTATGTGTATTTTGTATATATTTTTTTTATACATATTTACATTATTTAATGTTCATTTTGTATATATATTTCATCCAAATTTACATTATATTATGTGTATTTGTTTATATATTTTCATACAAATTTACATTATTTTATGTGTTTTTTGTATATATATTTTTCTACGTATTTAAATTATTTTATGTGTATTCTGTATATACATTTTCATAAAAAAATTACGTTATTTTATTGTGTGTATAAGTATATATTTTGATATAAATTTTATACAAATTTTATGTTATTTAATGTGTATTTGTATATATATTTTCTTACAAATTTTTATTATTTTATGTGTATTTTTTCATATATTTCATTACAAATTTACCTTCTTTTATGTTTATTTTGTATATGTATTTCATTCAATTTAAATTTATTTTATGTGTATATTTGTATTTGTATTTAGGTTATTTTATGTGTATTTTGTATATATATTTTCATCCAAAATTACAATATTTTATTGGTATTTTCTTAATTTAATTCGATACGAGTTTAGATTATTTCATAGGTATTTTGTATACATATTTTTATACTCATTTACATTATCTAATGTGTGTTTTGTATATATATTTTTATGCAAATTTATTTTATGTTCATTTTTGTACATATATTTTTATAGAAATTTGAGTTATTTTATGTATGTAGTTTTATATAAATTTACGTTATTTTATGTGCATTTTTTATATCTATATTTATACAAATACATATTCTTTTATTGGTATATTGTTTATTTACATTTATACGATTTTACATTATTTTATGTGTATTTTGTATACATTTTTTTATACGTAATAACTTAATTTTATGTGTATTTTGTATATGTATTTTTAGAGAAATCTACGTTATTTTATGTGTATTCGTATATATATTTTGAAACAAATTTACATTATTTTATATGTATTTTGCATATCTATTTCAATACAAATTCAAATGTTTTATGTGTATTTTGGTATCAATAATTCATAAAAAATGCGTTATTTTATAAGTATTTTGCATCTTAATTTTCATACAAATATATATTATTTAAATAATATTCTGTGTATATATTTTGATACGATTTTACATTATTCTATTTGTGTTTTGTATATATCTTTTTATACATATTTACATTATTTAATGTATATTTTGTATATATATTTCATACAAATTTACGTTATTATATGTGTTTGTTTATAAATTTTCTTTCAAATTTACATTATTTTACGTGTATTTTGTATATGTATTTCAATACAAATTAACCTAATTTTATGTGTATTTTATATATTTCTTTTCATACAAATTTAAATTAAATTAATATATATTTGAATGAAAATAAATTTACAAAATACACATAACATAACTAAAATTTGTATTAAAATATATACAAAAATACGTAGAAATAATTTGAGTTTGTATGAAAATAGATATACAAAATACACATAAAACTAGGTATATTTCTTTTGAAATGTATATACAAAATACCCGTAAAATATTGTAAATTTGTGTCAAAATATATAAACAAATACACATAAAATAACGTAAATTTGTATGAAAAATATATACAAAATACACATAGAATAATGTCAATTCGTATCAAAATGAATGAGCAGAATATCAATAAAATAATGTCAATTTGTATGAAAATAAAGATGCAAAATACCCAAAAAATAAAGCATATGTTTATAAAAGTACAGATACAAAAATACACATCGAATAATTAAATTTGTATTAAAATTAATATACAAAATGCGTATATAATAAGGTAAATTTGTATTGAAAAAATATGCAACATACACGTTTACTCAAACAAATTTATATTATTTTATTGGTAATTTGTTTATTTATTTTCATACGAATTACATGATTATATGTGTATTTTATACATATTTTTTTATACGTATTTACATTATTTAATGTGTATTTTGTTTATATATTTTCAAACAAATTTACGTTATTATATGTGTATTTGTATAAATATTTTGATACAAATTTACTTTATTTCATGTATTTTGTATATATATTTCAATTCAAATTTAGCTTATTTTGTGTGTATTTTGTATATATTTTCATACAAATTTAATTACTTTTGTGAATTTTTGTATATAGTTATATCTATTTTCATACAAATACACATTCTTTTATTCATATTTTGTTTATTTATTTTAACGCGAGTTTACAGTATTTAATGTGTATTTTGTATATATATTTTTATACGTATTTACATCATTTCATGTGTATTTTGTATATATCCTTATTGTATGTGCATTTTGTATATTTATTTCAATACAAATTTAAATATTTTATGTGTATTTTGGTATATATATTTTTATAAGAAATGCGATATTTGATGGGAATTTTGCATCTTTATTTTCATACAAATTTACATTATTTTATTAATATTCAGTGTATTTATTTTGATACGATTTCACATTATTCTATTTGTTTTCTGTATATATTTTTTTTTATACATATTTACATTATTTAATGTGTATCTTGCATATATATTTCATACAAATTTATTATCTATTATTTATTTTCATACAAATACACATTCTTTTCATGATATTTTGTTTATTTATTTTGACACGAATTTACCTAGATATGTATTTTGTATATTTATTTTTATACGTATTTACATAATTTCATGTGTATTTTGTATATATATTTCTATAGAAATCTACGTTATTTTATGTGTATTCGTATATATATTTTGAAACAAATTTACTTTGTTTTATATGTATTTTTGAATATCTCTTTCAGTACATATTTACCTTTCTGTATATGCATTTTGTATATTTATTTCAATACAAATTTAGATATTTTATGTGTATTTTGGTATATATATTTTTATAAAAAATGCGCTATTTTATGGGAATTTTGCATCTTTCTTTTCATACAAATTTACATTATTTTATTGATATTCTGTGTATTTATATTGATAGGATTTTACATTATTCTATTTCTTTTTTGTATATATTTTTTTTATACACATTTACATTATTTAATGTGTATCTTGCATATATATTTTATACAAATTTACGATGTTTCAAGTGTATTTGTTTATATATTTTCATTCAAATTTACATTATTTTATGTGTATTTTGTATATGTATTTCAATACAAATTTACCTAATTTTATGAGTATTTTGTATATTTCTTTTCATACAAATTTTAAATATTTTTGTGTATTTTTGTATATAGTTTTATACAAATTTAGGTTGTTTTATGTACGCATTTACATTATTTAATGTGTGTTTTGTATATATATTTTTATGCAAATTTACTTTATTTTATGTGCATTTTTGTGCATATATTTTTTTAGAAATTTGCGTTATTTTATGTGTATTTGTATATGTTTTCTCATACAAATTTATATTATTTTATTGCTATTTTGTTTATTTATTTTGATACGAATGAAAATAGATATACAAAATATACATAAAATAAACTAAATTTGTATTGAAATATATATACAAAATACATAAAATAATGTAAATTTGTATCAAAATATTTTAACAAATGTGCATAAAATAACGTAATTTTTTTTTAAATATACATAATACACATTAAATAATGTAAATATGTATAAAAAATATATACAAAACACGAGTAGAATAATGTAAAATCGTATCAAAATAAATACACAGAATATTAATAAAACAATGTAAATTTGTATGAAAATAAAGATGCAAAATACCCATTAAATAACGCATTTTTTATAAAAATATATATACCAAAATACACATGAAATGAAGTAAATACGTATAAGAAAATGTATACAAAATACACATAAAATAATGTAAATTCGCATCAAAATAAATAAACAAAATACCAATAAAAGAATGTGTATTTGTATAAATATAAATATACAAAATACACATAAAATAACGTAAATTTGTATAAAACTATAAAAAAATACACAGAAGTAATTAAATTCGTATGAAAATAGATATCCACAATACAGATAAAATAAGCTAAATTTGAATTGAAATGTATATACAAAATACATAAAATAATGTAAATTTGTATCAAAATATTTATAAAAATACATATAATAACGTAAATTTGTTTAAAAATATATAAACAAAATACACATTAAGTAATGTAAATACGTATAAAAAATATGTAAAAAATACACATATAATCATGTAATTCGTATCAAACTAAATAAACAAAATATCAATAAAATAATGTAAATTTGTATGAGAAAACATATACAAATACATATAAAATAATGCTAATTTCCATAAAAATATATGTCCAAAAATGAACGTAAAATAAAGTAACTTTGGATAAAAATATGTATACAAAACACACATTAAAAAATGTAAATGCGTACATAAAAAAAACTAAATTTGTATACAACTATATACAAAAATACACAAAATAATTTAAATTTGTTTGAAAAGAAATATACAAAATACACACAAAATTAGGTTAATTTGTATTGAAATACATATAGAAAATACATAAAATAATGTAAATTTGAAGAAAATATATAAACAAATACACATATAATAACGTAAATTTGTATGAAATATATATTCAAAATACACATTAAATAATGTAAATATGTATAAAAAAGAATATACAAAACACAAATAGAATAATGTAAAATCGTAACAAAATATATTAATAAAATAATGTAAATTTGTATGAAAATTAAGATGCAAAATACCTATAAAATAACGCATTTTTTTATAAAATTATTTATACCAAAATACACATAAAATATTTGAATTTGCATTATAATAAATATACAAAAATGCACATACAATAAGGTAAATTTGTATTGAAATAAATATGCAAAATACATATAAAATAATGTAAATTTGTTTCAAAATATATATACGAATACACATAAAATAACGTAGATTTCTATAAAAATACAAAATACACATAATATTAAGTAAATACGTATAAAAAAATGTATACAAAATAATCATAAAATAATGTAAATTCGTATAAATGTAAATAAACAATATACCAATAAAAGAATGTGTATTTGTATAAAAATAAATATACAAAATGCACATAAAATAACGTAAATTTATATAAAACTATATACATAAAATAACGCAAATTTCTATAAAAATATATGTACAAAAATGAACATAAAATAAATTTGCATAAAAATATATATTCAAAACACACTTTAGATAATGTAAATGAGTATAAAAATATGTATACAAAATACCTATGAAATAATCTAAATTCGTATCGAATTAAATTAAGAAAATATCAATAAAATAATGTAATTTTGGATGAAAATATATATACAAAATACACATAAAATAACCTAAATGCAAATAGAAATATACACATAAAATAATTTAAAATTGAATGAAATAAATATATAAAATAAACATAAAATAAGGTAAATTTGTAATGAAATATGTGAAAAAATACACAAAATAATATAAATTTGTACGAAAATATATATACAAATACACTTTAAATAACATGAATTTGTATAAAATTTGTATCAAAATATATACTTATACACACAATAAAATAACGTAATTTTTTTATGAAAATATATATACAAAATACACATTAAATAATTTAAATACGTAGAAAAATATATATACAAAAAACACATAAAATAATGTAAATTTGTATGAAAATATATAAACAAATACACATAAAATAATGTAAATTTGGATAAAATATATATACAAAATGAACATCAAATAATGTAAATATGTATAAAAAAAATATACAAAATACACATTGAATAATGTTAAATCGTATCAAATTAAAAAAAGAGAATATCAATAAAATAATGTCAATTTGTATGATAGTAAAGATGCAAAATATCCATATAATAACGCATATTTGCATAAAAATATATATACAAAAATACATATAAAATACTTAAATTTGTATTAAAATAAATATACAAAATGCACGTACAATAAAGTAAATTTGTATTGAAATAGATATGCAAAATACACATCAATAATGTAAATTTGTATCAAAATATATATACGAATACTCATAAAATAGAGTAAATTTCTATGAAAATATACATACAAAATAGATATACAAAATGCACATATAACTAGTTAAATTTGTATTTAAATACATGTACAAAAAACACATAAAATAATGTAGATTTGTATGAAATGAAAACAAATACATTTTATATAAAATATATATACAAAATACACATAGAATAATGTAAAATCATATCAAAATAAATACACAGAATATCAATAAAATAATGTAAGTTTGTATGAAAATAAAGATGCAAAATACCCATACAATAATGCATTTTTTTTATGAAAATACATATACAAAAATACACATAGATTAATCAAATTTGTATGAAAATTAATATACAAAATGCACATACAATAAGGTAAATTTGTATTGAAAAAATATGCAAATACACATAAAACAATGTAAATTTGTTTCAAAATATATATACGAATACACATAAGATAACGCAGATTTCTATAGAAATATATATACAAAATACACTTGAAATAATGTAAATACGTATAAAAATATATATACAAAATACACATTAAATAATGTTAATTCGTGTCAAAATAAATAAACAAAATATCATGAGAAGAATGTGTATTTGTATGAAAATAGATATACAAAATACACATAAAATAACCTAAATTTGTATAAAACTATATACAAAAATAATCAAAAATAATTTAAACTTGTATGAAAATAAATATACAAAAAGACATATAAAAATAGGTAAATTTGTATTGAAATACATATACAAAATACACATAAAATAATGTAAATTTGAATGAAAATATATAAACATATAGACTTAAAATAACGTAAATTTGTATCAAATATATATACAAAAAAACATTAAATAATGTAAATATGTATAAAAAAATATATACAAAACACAAATAAAATAATGTAAAATCATATCAAAATAAATACAGAAAATATTAATAATATAATGTAAATTTGTATGAAAATTAAGATGCAAAATACCCATAAAATAACGCATTTTTTATGAAAATATATATACGAAAAAACATAAAATATTTGATTTTGTATTAATATAAATTGATATACAAAATACACATAAAATAAGCTAAATTTTAATTGAAATATATATACAAAATACATAAAATAATGTAAATTTGTATCAAAATACCTATACAAATACACATATAATAACGTAAATTTGTATAAAAATATATAAAATGTAAATTCGTATAAATTTTTTTTTTTAAATACACAAATAATCATGTAATTCGTATCAAAATAAATAGAAAAAATACCAATAAAATAATGTAAATTTCTATGAGAATACACATAAATAACGCAAATATCAATAAAAATATATATAATATAATATATTTTTATACATATTTAAAATATTTAATGTATATTTTGTATATATATATTTTATCCAAATTTACGTGATTTTATATGTATTTGTTTATATATTTTCATACAAATTTACATTATTTTATGTGAGTTTTGTATATGTATTTCACAAAAAATTTGCCTAACTTTATGTGTATTTTGCATATCTATTTTCAAACAAATTTAAATTTTTTTTGTGTATTTTTGTAAATATTTTTATACAAATTTTAGTTATTTTATTTGTTTTTTGTATATATATTTTCCTACATATATACATTATTTTATTGGAATTTTGTGTATTTAATTTTTTACGAATTTACATTATTTTATGTGTATTTTGTATATATATTTTTCTACGTATTTAAACTATTTTATGTGTATTTTATATATACATTTTCATAAAAATTTACGTTATTTTATATTGTGTATTCGTATATATTTTGAAATTTTTTTTATACAAATTCATGTTATTTTATGTGTATTTGTATATATATTTTCATACAAATTTATATTATTTTATGTGTATTCTTACATATATTTTATTACAAATTTACCTTATTTTATGTTTATTTTGTATATTTATTTCATTAAATTTTAAATTATTTAATGTGTATATTTGTATTTGTATTTAGGTTATTTTATGTGTGTTTTCTTTATATATTTTCATCCAAAATTACATTATTTTATTGTTATTTTTTAATTTAACTCGATACGAATTTAGATTATTTCATAGGTATTTTTAATACATATTTTTATACTCATTTACATTATCTAAAGTGTGTTTTGTATATATTTTTTTATGCAAACTAATTTTATGTGCATTTTTGTGCATATATTTTTATAGAAACTTAAAACGTTATTTTATGTGTATTTTGTATATGTTTTCTCATACAAATTTACATTATTTAATTAGTTTTTTGTTTATTTATTTTGATACGAATGACTTGATTATTGGTGTATTTTGTAAATATTTTTTTTATACGTATTTACATTACTTAATGTGTATTTTCTTTATACATATTTTTTTTTTAAATTTACGTTATTATATGTGTATATATATTTATATATATATATATATATATATATATATATATATATATGTATATATATATATGTATATATATATATATATATATATATATATATATATATATATATATATATATATATATATATATATATATATATATATATATATATATATATATATATATTTATTTATTTATAGAAATCTACGTTATTTTATATGTATTCGTATATATATTTTGAAACAAATTTACATTGTTTTATATGTTTTTTGCATATCTATATCAATACAAATTTACCTTATTGTATGTGCATTTTGTATATTTATTTTAATACAAATTCAAATATTTTAAGTGTATTTTGGTATATATAATTTTATAAAAAATGCGTTATTTTATAGGTATTTTGCATCTTAGTTTTCATACAAATGTACATTATTTTATTTATATTCTGTGTTTATATTTTGATACGATTTTATATTATACTATTTGTGTTTTGTATATATTTTTTTAATACATATTTTCATTATTTAATGTGTATTTTTTATATATATTTCATACAAATTAACGTTATTTTAATTGTATTTGTTTATATAATTTCATTCAAATTTACATTATTTTAAGTGTATTTTGTATATGTATTTCAATACAAATTTACCCAATTTTATGTGTATTTTGTATATTTATTTTCATACAAATTTAAATTGTTTTTGTGTTTTTTTGTATATACATATAGAGTAAATTTCTATGAAAATATATATTCAAAATACATATAAAATTATGTAAATAAGTATAAAAATATATATATCAAATACACCTAAAAAAATGAAAATTCGTATCAAAATAAATAAACAAAATTCCGATAAAAGAACGTATATTTGTAGGAAAATAAATATACAAAATACACATAAAATTACGAAAATTTGAATAAAAATATATACAAAAAAACAAAAAAATAAATTTCAATTTGTATGAAAATAGATATACAATATACACATATAATTAGTTAAATTTGTATTTAAATACATGTACAAATTACACATAAAATAATGTAAATTTGTATGAAATGAAAACAAATTCACAGAAAATAACGTACATTTGTATAAAATAGATATACAAAATATACATAGAATTATGTAAAATCGTATCAAAATAAATACACAGAATATCAATAAAATAATGTAATTTCAATAAAATAATGTAATTTTGTATGAAAATAAAGATGCAAAATACCCATAAAATAAATAATATTTTTTTTAAATACATATACAAGAATACACATAGAATGATTAAATTTGTATTAAAATTAATATATAAAATGCAAGTACAATAAGGTAAATTTGTATTGAAAAAATATACAAAATGCACATAAAACAATGTATATTTTTTTCAAAATATATATACGAATAGACATAAAATAACGTATATTTCTATAGAAATATATATACAAAATACACATGAAATGACGTAAATACGTATAAAAATATATATACACAATACACATTAAATAATGTAAATTCGCATCAAAATAAATAAACAAAATATCAATAAAAGAATGTGTATTTGTATGAAAATATATATACAAAATACACATAAAATATTGTAATTAAAAAATACACAAAAATAATTTAAATTTGTATAAAAATATATATACAAAATACACATGAACCTAGTTAAATTTCTATTGAAATACATATCCAAATACACATAAAATAATGTAAATTTGAATGAAAATATATAAACAAATACACTTAAAATAACGTAAATTTGTATGAAATATAAATAGAAAATACACATTAAATAATGTAAATATGTATAAAAAAATATATACAAAACACAAATAGATAATGTAAAATAGTATCAAAATAAATACACAGAATATTAATAAAATAATGTAAATTTGAATGAAAAAAAGATGGAAAATACCCCAAAAACAACGCATTTTTTATGAAAATATTTATACCAAAATACACATAAAATATTTAAATTGGTATTACAATAAATATACAAAATGCACATACAATAAGGTAAATTTGTATTGAAATAGATATGCAAAATACACATAAACCAATGTAAATTTGTTTCAAAATATATATACGAATACACATAAAATAACGTAGATTTCTATAAAAATATATATACAAAATACACATAAAACGAAGTAAATACGTATAAGAAAATGTATACAAAATACACATAAAATAATGTAAATTCGTATCAAAATAAATAAAGTAAATGCCAATAAAAGAATGTTTACTTGTATAAATATAAATATACAAAATACACATAAAATAACGTAAAATTGTATAAAACTATATACAAAAATAAACAAAAATAATTAAATTTGTATGAAAATAGATATACAAAAGACATGAAATAAGCTAAATTTGAATTGAAATAAATATAGAAAATACATAAAATAATGTAAATTTGTATCAAAATATATATTCAAATACACATATAATAACGTAAATTTGTATAAAAATATATAAACAAAATACACATTAAATAATGTAAATACGTATAAAAGATATGTACGTAATGTACAAATTTATAAAATTAAAGATGCAATATACCCATAAAATAACTCATATTTAAAAAAAAATATATACAAAAATACACATCAAATAATTGAATTTGTGTTAAAATAAATATACAAAATACACATACAATAAGGTACATTTTTATTGAAATAGATATGCAAAAAACACATAAAATAATGAATTTTTTTATCAAAATATATACGAATACACACAATAAAATTACGTAAATTTTTATGAAAATATATATTCAAAATACACATAAAATAATGTAAATACATAGAAAAATATATATACAAAATACACATAAAATAATGTAAATTCGTATCAAAATAAATAAACAAAATTTCCTCTAAAAGAATGTATATTTATAGGAAAATATATATACAAAATACAAATAAAATAACAAAAATTTGTATAAAAATATATACAAAAATACACAGAAAATAATTTAAATTTGTTTGAAAATAGATATGCAAAATACACATGAAATTAGGCAAATTTTTATTGAAATACATATACAAAATACACATAAAATAATGTAAATTTCTATGAAAATATATAAACAAATACACATAAGATAACGTAGATTTCCATAAAATATATGTACAAAATATCCATAAATAATGTAAATATGTCTAAAAATATATATACAAAATACACAGAATAACGTAAAATCGTACCAAAATAAATAAACAGACTATCAATAAAATAATGTAAATTTGTATGAAAATAAAGATGCAAAATACCCATATAATAACGCATATTTGTTTAAAAATATATATACAAAAATACACATGAAATAATTAAATTTGTATCAAAATAAATATACAAAAGGCACATACAATAAAGAAAATTTGTATTGAAATAGATATGCGAAATACACATAAATAATGTAAATTTGTATCAAAATATATATACGAATACACATAAAATAGAGTAAATTTCTATGAAAATATATATTCAAAATACATATAAAATTATGTAAATGAGTATAAAAATATATTATCACATACACCTAAAATAATGAAAATTCGAATCAAAATAAATAAACAAAATTCCGATAAAAGAACGTATATTTGTAGGAAAATAAATATACAAAATACACGTAAAATTACGAAAATTTGAATAAAAATATATACTAAAATACACAAAATAAATTTCGATTTGTATGAAAATAGATATACATAATACACATATAATTAGTTAAATTTCCATTTAAATACATGTACAAAATACACATGAAATAATGTAAATTTGTATGAAATGAAAACAAATTCACATAAAATAACGTTCATTTGTATGAAATATATATAAAATATACATAGAATAATGTAAAATCGTATCAAAATAAATACACAGAATATCAATAAAATAAAGTAAATTTGTATGAAAATAAAGATGCAAAATACACATAAAATAAAGTATTTTTATGAAAATACATATACAAAAATACACATAGAATAATTAAATTTGTATTATTTTATATGTACTTTGTATATACATTATTTAACATTTATTTAATTTAATTACTTCTGTGTATTTTTGTATATAGTTTTATACAAATTTACGATATTTTATGTGTATTTTGTATATTTATATTTATACAAATACACATTCTTTTATTGGTATTTTGTTTATTTATTTTGATACGATTTTACATTATTTTATGTGTATTTTGTATTCATTTTTTTATACGTGTTTATTTCATTTTATGTGTATTTTGTATATATTTTTATAGAAATCTACGTTATTTTATGTATATTCGTATATATATTTTGAAACAAATTTACATTGTTTTATATGTATTTTGCATATCTATTTCAATACAAACTTGCAAAAATGCACATAAAATAAAGTAAATTTGCATTAAAATATATATACAAATCACACATTAAATAATATAAAAGCGTACATAAAATAACCTAAATTTGTATAAAATTATATACAAAAAAACACAAAAATAACAAAAATTTGTATGAAAAGAAATATACAAAATACACATAAAATTAGGTAAATTTCTATTGAAATACATATACAAAATACACATAAAATAATGTAAATTTGAATGAAAATATATAAACAAATACACTTAACGTAAATTTGTATAAAATATATATGCAAGATACACATTAAATAATGTAAATGTGTATAAAAAAAATATATACAAAAAAGAAATAGAATAATGTAAAATCGTATCAAAATAAATACAGAGAATATCACCAAAATAATGTAAATTTGGATGAAAAGAGAGATGCAAAATTCCCATAAAATAGCGCATTTTTTCTAAAAATATATATACCAAAATACACATAAAATATTTAAATTTGTATTGAAATAAATATACAAAATGCATATACAGTAAGGTAAAATTGTATTGAAAGAGATATTCAAAAATACATATAAAACAATGTAAATTTCTTTCAAAATATATATACGAATACACATAAAATAACGTAGATTTCTATAGAAATATATATACAAAATAGACATGAAATTATGTAAATACGTATAAAAATATATATACAAAATACATATTAAGTAATGTAAATTCGTGTCAAAATAAATAAACAAAATATCATGAAAAGAATGTGTATTTGTATTAAATCAAATAATAGATAATAAATTTGTATGAAATATATATGCAAGATACACATTAAATAATGTAAATATGTATAAAAAAAATATATACAAAAAACAAATAGAATAATGTAAAATCGTATCAAAATAAATACACCGAATATTAATAAAATAATGTAAATTTGAATGAAAATAAAGATGCAAAATTCCCATCAAATAGCGTATTTCTTATAAAAATATATATACCAAAATACACATAAAATATTTAAATTTGTAATACACATAAAAAAATTAGATTTGTATTAAAATAAATATATAAAAAACACATACAATAAGGTAAATTTGTGTTGAAATAGATATGCAAAATACATATAAAGCAATGTAAATTTGTTTCAAAATATGTATACGAATACACATAAAATAACTTAGATTTCTCTAAATATATATATACAAAATACACATAAAATGATGTAAATACGTATAAAAAACTGTATACAAAATACACATAAAATAATGTAAATTCGTATCAATATAAATAAACAAAATACCAATAAAAGAATGTGTATTTGTATAAATATAAATATACAAAATACACATAAAATAACGAAAATTTATATAAAACTATATACAAAAATACACAAAAGTAATTAAATTTGTATGAAAATATATACAAAATACACACAAAATAAGCTAAATTTGAATTGAAATATATATACAAAATACATGAAATAAAGTAAATTTGTATCAAAATATTTATACAAATACATATATAATAACGTAAATTTGTATGAAAATATATAAACAAAATACACATTAAATAATGTAAATACGTATAAAAAAATGTGTATAAAATACACATATAATCATGTATTTCGTATCAAAATAAATAAACAAAATACCAATAAAATAATATAAATTTGTATGAGTAAACGTGTATGTTGCATTTTTTTTCAATACAAATTTACCTTATTATATACGCATTTTGTATATTAATTTTAATACAAATTTAATTATTCGATGTGTATTTTTGTATCTGTATTTTTATAAACATATGCTTTATTTTTTGGGTATTTTGCATCTTTATTTTCATACAAATTTACATTACTTTATTGATATTCTGCTCATTCATTTTGATACGAATTGACATTATTCTATGTGTATTTTGTATATCTTTTTCATACAAATTTACGTTATTTTATGTGTATTTGTTTATATGTTTTGACACAAATTTACAATATTTTATGGCTATTTTGTATATACATTTCAAAAGAAATTTACCTAGTTTTATGTGTTTTTTCTATATCTATTTTCATACAAACTCAAATTATTTCTATGTATTTTTGTATATATTTTAATACAAATTTTAGTTATGTTATGTGTATTTTGTAAATTTATTTTCATTCAAATATATATTATTTCATTGGTGTTTTGTTGATTTATATTGATACGAATTTACATTATTTTATATGTACTTTGTATATATATTTTTATACGCTTTTACATTATTTAATATTTATTTTGAATATATATTTTAATATAAATTCATGGTATTTTATGTGTATTTGTATATATATTTTCATATAAAATTACATTATTTTATGTGTATTTTGTACATATATTTTATTAGAAATCTACCTTATTTTATGTTTATTTTGTATATGTATTTTGTATATTTATATTTATCCAAATACACATTCTTTTATTGGTATTTTGTTTATTTATTTTAAATCGAATTTACATTATTTTATGTGTATTTTGTATACATTTTTTTATACGTATTTACTTAATTTTATGTGTATTTTGTATATATATTTTTATAGAAATCTACGTTTTTTATTTGTATTCGTATATATATTTTGAAACAAATTTACATTGTTTTATATGTATTTTTGCATATCTCTTTCAATACAAATTTACCTTATTGTATGTGCATTTTGTATATTTATTTCAATACAAATTTAAATATTTTATGTGTATTTTGGTATATATATTTTTATAAGAAATGCGCTATTTTATGGGAATTTTGCATCTTTATTTTCATACAAATTTACATTATTATAATAATATTCGGTGTATTTATTTTGATACGATTTTACATTATTCTATTTGTTTTTTGTATATACTTTTTTATACATATTTACATTATTTAATGTGTATCTTGCATATATATTTTATACAAATAATATTATATTATCTATTATCTATTTTCACACAAATACACATTCTTCTCATGATATTTTGTTTATTTATTTTGACACGAATTTACATTATTTGATATGTATTTTGTATATATATTTTTATACGTATCTACATAATTTCATATGTATTTTGTATATATAATTCTATAGAAATCTACTTTATTTTATGTGTATTCGTATATATATTATGAAACAAATTAACATTGTTTTATATGTATTTTTGAATATCTCTTTTAATACAAATTTATCTTACTGTATATGCATTTTGTATATTTATTTCAATACAAATTTAAATATTTTATGTGTATTTTGGTATATATGTTTTTATAAAAAATGCGATAATTTTTGGGAATTTTGCATCTTTATTTTCATACAAATTTACATTATTTTATTGATATTCTGTGTATTTATTTTGATACGATTTTACATTATTGTATTTGTTTTTTGTATATATTTTTTTATACACATTTACATTATTTAATGTGTATCTTGCATATATATTTTATACAAATTTACGTTATTTTAAGTGTATTTGTTTATATATTTTCATTCAAATTTACATTTATTTTAATTCGAAATTACATTATTTTATGTGTATTTTGTATACATTTTTTTTACTGGTATTTTGTTTATTTATTTTGTTACGATTTTTATGTATATTTTGTATTCATTTTTTATACCTATTTACTTCATTTTATCTGTATTTTGTATATATTTTTATAGAAATCTACGTTATTTTATGTGTATTCGTATATATATTTTGAAACAAATTTACATTGTTTTATATGTATTTTGCATATCTATTTCAATACAAATTTACCTTATAGTATGTGCATTTTTTATATTTATTTTAATACAAATTTTAATATTTTATGTGTATTTTGGTAAATATATTTTTATAAAAATTGCGTTATTTTATGGCTATTTTGCATCTTTATTTTCATACAAAACTACAATCTTTTATTGATATTCTGTGTATTTATTTTGATACGATTTTACATTATTCTATGTATATTTTGTATATCTATTTTATACAAATGTACGTTATTTGCTGTGAATTTGTTTTCATTTTATAAAAATTTACATAATTTATGTGTATTTTGTACATGTATTTAAATACAAATTTAACTAATTATATGTGTATTTTGTATATCTATTTTCATACAAATTGAAATTTATTTTTTTGTTTTTTTGTATATATTTTTATTCAAATTTTCGTAATTTTATGTGTGTTTTGTATATTTTTTTCCTACAAATATACGTTCTTTTATCGGAATTTTGTTTATTTATTTTGATACGAATTTTTTTTTTAGGTGTATATGATATATATATTTTTATACTTATTTACATAATTTTATATGTATTTTGAATATATATTATCATAGAAATTTACTCTATATGTTTATACAAAAAAACACAAAAATAATTTAAATTTGTATGAAAATAAATATACAAAATACACATAAAATTAGGTAAATTTGTATTTTAAATACAAATTTACCTATATATACATATACAAAATACACTTATAATAATGTAAATTTGAATGAAATTATATAAACAAATACACTTAAAATAACGTTAATTTGTATAAAATATATATAAAAAATACACATTAAATAATGAAAATATGTATAAAAAAATATATACAAAACACAAATAGTATAATATAAAATCGTATCAAAATATATACACAGAATATTAATAAAATAATGTACATTTGTATGAAAACTAAGATGCAAAATACCTATAAAATAACGCATTTTTTATAAAATTATATATACCAAAATACACATAAAATATTTGAATCTGTATTAAAATAAATATACAAAATGCAAATACAATAAGGTAAAATTGTATTGAAAAAGATATGCAAAATACATATAAAACAATGTAAATTTGTTACAAAATATATATACGTAGATTTCTATAAATATATATATACAAAATACAAATAAAATTAAGTAAATACGAATCAAAAATGTATACAAAATACACATAAAATAATGTAAATTCGTATAAATATAAATAAACAAAATACCAATAAGAGAGTGTGTATTTGTATAAATATAAATATACAAAATTCACATAAAATAACATAAATTTGTATAAAACATTATACAAAAATACACAGAAGTAATTAAATTTGTATGAAAATAGATATACAAAATACACATAAAATTATGTTAATTTGTATTGAAATACATATACAAAATACATATAAAATAATGTAAATTTGAAAGAAAATATGTAAACAAATACACATATAATAACGTAAATTTGTAAAAAATATATAAACAAAATACAGATTAAGTAATGTAAATAATTATAAAAAAATATTTACAAAACACAAATAATAAAGTCATTCGTATCAAAATAAATAAACAAAATATTAATTAAATAATGTAAATTTGTATGAAAATTAAGATACAAAATACCTAAAAAATAACGAATTTTAAGTTTCTATAAAAAGAATGTATTTGTATGAAAATATATAATAGATAATAAATTTGTATAAAATATATATACAAGATACACATTAAATAATAAAATATGTATAAAAAATGTATACAAAATAAATAGAATAATGTAACATCGTATCGAGTTAAATTAAGAATATTAATAAAATAATGTAATTTTGGATGAAAATATAGATGCAAAATTCACATAAAATAACGCATTTCTAAATACAAATACCAAAATACACATAAAATAATTTAAATTTGCATTGAAATAAATATACAAAATAAACATAAAATAAGGTAAATTTGTATTGAAAGAGATATGCAAAATACATATAAACAATGTAAATTTGTTT
The DNA here is from genome assembly GCF_024679095.1 of Eriocheir sinensis. NCBI lineage: Eukaryota > Metazoa > Arthropoda > Malacostraca > Decapoda > Varunidae > Eriocheir > Eriocheir sinensis. Next base: position 283,369 of record NW_026110906.1, on the reverse strand, counting down.
CAAAATATATATACGAATACACATAAAATTAAGTAAATACGTTTAAAAATAAAATACATATACAAAATACACATTGAATAATTAAATTTGTATTAAAATTAATATACGAAATGCATATACAATAAGGTAAATTTGTATTGAAAATACACATAAAAGTGTAAATTTGTTTCAAAATCTATATACGAATACACATAAATCAACGTAAATTTTATGAAAATGTATATATAAAATACACATCAAATAATTTAAATACGTATAAAATATATATAAAATAAACATTAGATAATGTTAATTCGAGTAAAATTAAATAATAAAAATATAGATAAAAGAATTTTTATATGTATGAAAATACATATACAAAATACACATAAAATGACGTAAATTTGTATAAAACTATACACAAAAATACACAAAAATAATTTAAATTTTTTTGAAAATAAATATACAAAATACACATAAAGTTAGGTAAATTTGTATTGAAATACATATACAAAATACACATAAAATAATGTATATTTGAATGAAAATATATAAACAAATACACTTAAATTAACGTAAATTTATATAAAATATATATATATATATATATATAAATATATATAAATATATATATATATATATATATATATATATATATATATATATATATATATATCAATATATATATATATATATATATATAATATATATATATATGAAAATTAAGATGCAAAATACCCATAAAATAACGCATTTTTTATAAAAATATATATACCAAGACACACATAAAATATTTGAATTTGTATTAAAATAAATATACAAAATGCACATACAATAAGGTAAATTTGTATTGAAATAGATTTGCAAAATACATATAAAACCATGTAAATTTTTTTCAAAAAATATACACGAATACACATAAAATAGCATAGATTTCTATGAAAATAAATATACAAAATACACATAAAATTAAGTAAATACGTATAATAAGATATACAAAATACACATAAAATAATGTAAACTCGTATCAAAATAAATAAACAAAATACTAATAAAAGAATGTGTATTGAATAAATATAATATACAAAATACAAATAAAATAGCGTAAATTTATATAAAGCTATACAAAATACATGTGTATTTTGTATATTTATTTTCATACAAATTGAAATTATTTTTGTTTATTTTTTTATATATTTTCATACAAATTTTCGTTATTTTAAGTGTATTTTGTATATTTATTTTTGCTACAAATATACGTTCTTTTATCTGAATATTGTTTATTGAAATTGAAACGAATTTACCTTATTTTGTATATCTATTTTCATACAAATTAAAATACTTCTGTGTATTTTTGTATATAGCTATATATAAGTTTACGTTATTTTATGTGTATTTTGTATATTTATATTTATACAAATACACATTCTTTTATTGGTATTTTTTTATTTATTTTGATACGAGTTTACATTATTTTATGTGTATTTTGTATACATTTTTTTATACGTATTTACTTCATTTTATGTGTATTTTGTATATATATTTTTATAGACATCTACGTTATTTTATATGTATTCGTATATATATTTTGAAACAAATTTATATTGTTTTATATGTATTTTGCATATCTATTTCAATACAAATTTACCTAATTGTATGTGTTTTTTATATATTTATTTTAATACAAATTTAATTTTTTATGTGCATATATATTTTTATAAAAAAATGCGTTATTTTATGGGTATTTTGCCTCTTTATTTTCATACAAATTTACATTATTTTATTAATATTCTGTGTATTTATTTTGATACGATTTTACATTATTCTATTTGTGTTTTGCATATATTTTTTTATACAAATTTACGTTATTTTAAGTGTATTTGTTTATGTCTTTTAATTCAAATTTACATTATTTTATGTGTATTTTGTTTATGTATTTCAATACAAATTTACCTAATTTTATGTGTATTTTGTATATATATTTTCATACAAATTTAAAATATTCTTGTGTATTTTTGTATATAGTTTGATACAAATTTAGGTTATTTTATGTGTATTTTGTATATCTATTTTCATACAAATACACATTCTTTTATTGATATTTTGTTTATTTTGACGCAAATTTACAGTATTTAATGTGTATTTTGTATATATATTTTTATACGTATTTACATCATTTCATGTGTATTTTGTATATATCTTTATTGTATGTGCATTTTGTATATTTATTTCAATACAAATTTAAATATTTTATGTGTATTTTGGTATATATATTTTTATAAGAAATGCGCTATTTGATGGGAATTTTGCGTCTTTATTTTCATACAAATTTACATTATTTTATTAATATTCGGTGTATTTATTTTGATACGATTTTACATTATTCTATTTGTTTTTTGTATATATTTTTTTTATACATATTTACATTATTTAATGTGTATCTTGCATATATATTTCATACAAATTTATTATCATTTATTTATTTTCATACAAATACACATTCTTTTCATGATATTTTGTTTATTTATTTTGACACGAATTTACATTACTTAATATGTATTTTGTATATATATTTTTATACGTATTTACATAATTTCATGTGTATTTTGTATATATATTTCTATAGAAATCTACGTTATTTTATGTGTATTCGTATATATATTTTGAAACAAATTTACACTGTTTTATTTGTATTTAGCGTTTTTTTTTCAATACAAATTTACCTTATTGTATGTGTGCATTTTGTATATTATTTTTAATACAAATTTAATTATTCTATGTGTATTTTTGTATATGTATTTAAAAAAAATGCTTTATCTTATGGGTATTTTGCATCTTTATTTTCATACAAATTTAAATTATTTTATTGATATTCTGTGTACTTATTTTGATACGATTTTACATTATTCTATGTATAACAAAAATAAATATATACAAAAATACACAAAAATAATTTAAATTTGTTTGAAAATAGATATGCAAAATATGTGTATTTTGTATATATATTTCAATTCATATTTAGCTTATTTTGTGTGTATTTTGTATATATTTTCATACAAATTTAATTACTTCTGTGTATTTTTGTATATAGTTTTATATAAATTTACATTATTTTATGTGTATTTTGTATATTTATATTTATACAAATACACATTCTTTTATTGGTATTTTGTTTATTTATTTTGATACGAATTTATATTATTTTATGTGTATTTTGTTTACATTTTTTTATACGTATTTAATTCATTTTATGTGTATTTTGTATATATTTTTATAGATATCTACGTTTTTTTATGTGTATTCGTATATATATTTTGAAGCAAATTTACATTGTTTTATATGTATTTTGCATATCTATTTCAATACAAATTTACCTTATTGTATGTGTTTTTTTGTATATTTATTTTAATACAAATTTAATTTTTTGATGTATATTTTGATATATATATTTTTATAAATAAAAAAATGCGTTATTTTATGGGTATTTTGCTACTTTATTCTCATACAAATTTACATTATTTTATTAATATTCTGTGTATTTATTTTGATACGATTTTACATTATTCTATTTGTGTTTGTACATATTTTTTTTATACAAATTTACGTTTTTTTATAAAATTATTGATACCAAAATACATTTAAAATGTTTCAATTTGTATTAAAATAAATATACAAAATGCACATACAATTGGGTAAATTTGTATTGAAATAGATATGCAAAATACATATAAAATAATGTAAATTTGTTTCAAAATATATATACGAATACACATAAAATAACGTAGATTTCTATAAAAATACATATACAAAATACATATAAAAATAAGTAAATACGTATAAGAAAATGTATACAAAATACACATAAAATAATGTAAATTCGTATAAATGTAAATAAACAATATACCAATAAAAGTATGTGTATTTGTATAAATATAAATATACAAAATGCACATAAAATAACGTAAATTTATATAAAACTATATACATAAAATAACGCAAATTTCTATAAAAATATATGTACAAAAATGAACATAAAATAAATTTGCATAAAAATATATATACAAAATACACATTAGATAATGTAAATGAGTATAAAAATATGTATAGAAAATACCTATGAAATAATCTAAATTCGTATCGAATTAAATTAAGAAAATACCAATAAAATAATGTAATTTTGGATGAAAATATATATACAAAATACACATAAAATTACCTAAATACAAATACAAATATACACATAAAATATTGTATTTTGTATATACATTTCAATTCAAATGTAGCTTATTTTATCTGTATTTTGTATATCTATTTTCATACGAATTTAATTACTTCTGTGTATTTTTGTATAGTTTTATACAAATTTACGTTATTTTATGTGTATTTTGTATATTTATTCTGATACAAATACACATTCTTTTATTGGTATTTTGTTTATTTATTTTCATACGAATTTACATTATTTTATGTGTATTTTATATACATTTTCTTATACGTATTTACCTCATTTTATGTGTATTTTGTATATATATTTTTATACAAATCTACGTTATTTTATGTGTATTCGTATATATATTTTGAAACAAATTTACATTGTTTTATATGTGTTTTGTATATGTATTTCAATACAGATTTACCTTATTGTATGTGTATTTTGTATATTTATTTTAATACAAATTAATTTTTTCATGCGTATTTTGGTATACATATTTTTATAAAAATGCGTTATTTAATGGGTATTTTGCATCTTTATTTTCATACAAATTTACATTGTTTTATTAATATTCTGTGTATTTATTTTGATACGATTTTACATTATTCTATTTGCGTTTTGTACATATTTTTTTATACATATTTACATTATTTAATGTGTATTTTGTATATTTTAAAACAAATTTACGTTATTTTATGCGAATCTGTTAAAATATTTTGATACAAATTTGCATTATTTTATGTATTTTGTGTATATATTTCAATACAAATTTAGTTTATTTTATGTATATTTTGTATATCTATTTTCATTCGTATCAAAATAAATAAACAAAATAGCAATAAAATAATGTAAATTTGTATGAGAAAACAAATACAAATACACATAAATTAACGCAAATTTCTAAAAAAATATAGTTACAAAAATGCACATAAAATAAAGTAAATTTATTTTCATACAAGTTTAAATTATTTTTGTGTATTTTTGTATATAGTTTTATACAAATTTAGGTTATTTTATGTGTATTTGGTATATCTATTTTCATACAAATACACATTCTTTTCATGATATTTTGTTTATTTATTTTGAGACGAAGTAACATTATTTAATGTGTATTTTGTATATATATGTTTCAAAATATATATACGAATACACATAAAATAACGTAGATTTCTATAAAAATATATATACAAAATACACATTAAATAATGTAAATTTGAATGAAAATATATACAAATACACTTAAAAAACGTAAATTTGTATAAAATATATATACACATTAAATAATGTAAATGTGTATAAAAAAAATAGAATAATGTAAATTGATATCAAAATAAATACACAAAATATCAATAAAATAATGTAAATTTGTATGAAAATAAAGAAGCAAAATACCCATAAAATAACGCATTTTTTATAAAATATAAATATCAAAATACACAGAAATTATTAAAATTAGCATTGAATAAAATATACAAAAATCACATACAATAATTAAAATATGTATTTAAATAGATATTCAAAAATATATATAAAACAATGTAAATTTGTTTCAAAATATATATACGAATACACATAAAATAACGTAGATTTCTATAAAAATATATATACAAAATACATATGAAATTATGTAAATACGTATAAAATATATATACAAAATGCATATCTAATGTAAATTAGTATCAAAATAAATAAACAAAATATCATTAAAAGAATGTGTATTTATATGAAAATAAATAATATAATAAATTTGTATGAAATATATACAAATACATAAATACACATAAATATATAATTTGTATAAAAATATATATACAAAACAGAGATAGAATAATGTAAAATAGTATCAAAATGAATACACAGAATATTAATGAAATAATGTAAATTTGTATGAAAATAAAGATGCAAAATCCCCATAAAATAGCACTTTTTTTTATAAAAATGTTTATACCAAAATACACGTAAAATATTTAAATTTGTATTAAAATAAATATACATAATGCACACACAATACGGTAAATTTGTATTGAAATAGATATGCAAAATACATATAAAACAATGTAAATTTGTTTCAAAATATATATACGAATACACATAAAATAACTTCTACTTCTAAAAAACTATATATACAAAATACACATAAAATTAATTAAATACGTATAAAATAATATACAAAATACACATAAAATAATGTAAATTTGTTTAAAAAATATACAGAATATTAATAAAATAAAGTAAATTAGTATGAAAATATATATGCAAAATACACATAAAATAAAGTATTTTTTATAAAATATATATACAAAAATACACATAATAATTAAATTTATTAAAATATATACAAAATACTAATATAAATAATGTAAATTTGTATAAAATATATATATATATATATATATATATATATATATATATATATATATATATATATATATATATATATATATATATATATATATATATATATATATATATATATATATATATATATATATATATATATATAATTAAATAATGTAAATTCGCGTCAAAATAAATAAACAAAATATCAATAAAAGAATGTGTATTTGTATGAAAATAGATATACAAAATACACATAAAATAACCTAAATTTGTATAAAACTATATACAAAAATACACAAAAATAATTTTAATTTGTATGAAAATAAATATACAAAATACACTTAAAATTAGGTAAATTTGTATTGAAATACATATACAAAATACACATAAAATAATGTAAATTTGAATGAAAATATATAAACAAATACACTTAAAATAACGTAAATTTGTATAAAATATATATACAAAATACACATTAAATAATGTAAATATGTATAAAAAATATATACAAAACACAAATAGAATAATGTAAAATCGTATCAAAATAAATACACAGAATATTAATAAAATAATGTAAATTTGTATGAAAATTAAGATGCAAAATACCCATAAAATAACGCATTTTTTATTAAAATATATATACCAAGACACACATAAAATATTTGAATTTGTATTAAAATAAATATACAAAATGCACATACAATAAGGTAAATTTGTATTGAAATAGATATGCAAAATACATATAAAACCATGTAAATTTTTTTCAAAATATATATACGAATACACATAAAATAACGTAGATTTCTATGAAAATAAATATACAAAATACACATAAAATGAAGTAAATACGTATAAAAAAAGGTATACAAAATACACATAAAATAATGTAAACTCGTATCAATAAATAAACAAAATACTAATAAAAGAATGTGTATTGTATAAATATAAATACAAAATACAAAAATAACGTAAATTTATATAAAACTATATGCAAAAATACAAAGTAATTAATTTGTGAAAATAGATATACAAAATACATGTGTATTTTGTATATTTATTTTCATACAAATTGAAATTATTTTTGTTTATTTTTTTATATATTTTCATACAAATTTTCGTTATTTTATGTGTATTTTGTATATATATTTTTTCTACAAATATACGTTCTTTTATCTGAATTTTGTTTATTGAATTTGAAACGAATTTACCTTATTTTGTATATCTATTTTCATACAAATTAAAATACTTCTGTGTATTTTTGTATATAGTTTTATATAAATTAACGTTATTTTATGTGTATTTCGTATATTTATATTTATACAAATACACATTCTTTTATTGGTATTTTGTATATTTATTTTGATACGAATTTACATTATTTTATGTGTATTTTGTATACATTTTTTTATACGTATTTACTTCATTTTATGTGTATTTTGTATATATATTTTTATAGAAATCTACGTTATTTTATGTGTATTCGTATATATATTTTGAAACAAATTTACATTGTTTTATATGTATTTTGCATATCTATTTCAATACAAATTTACCTTAATGTATGTGCATTTTGTATATTTATTTTAATACAAATTCAAATATTTTATGTGTATTTTGGTATATATAATTTTATAAAAAATGCGTTATTTTATAGGTATTTTGCATCTTAGTTTTCATACAAATGTACATTATTTTATTAATATTCTGTGTATATATTTTGATACGATTTTATATTATACTATTTGTGTTTTGTATATATTTTTTTATACATATTTTCATTATTTAATGTGTATTTTTATATATATTTTATACAAATTAACGTTATTTTAAGTGTATTTGTTTATATAATTTCATTCAAATTTACATTATTTTAAGTGTATTCTGTATATGTATTTCAATACAAATTTACCTAATTTTATATACATATAGAGTAAATTTCTATGAAAATATATATTCAAAATACATATAAAATTATGTAAATAAGTATAAAAACATATATATCAAATACACCTAAAAAAATGAAAATTCGTATCAAAATAAATAAACAAAATTCCGATAAAAGAACGCATATTTGTAGGAAAATAAAAATACAAAATACACATAAAATTACGAAAATTTGAATAAAAATATATACAAAAAAACAAAAAATATAAATTTCAATTTGTATGAAAATAGATATACAAAATACACATAAAATAATGTAAATTTGTACGTTCTTTTATCGGAATTTTGTTTATTGATTTTGATACGAATTTTCATTATTTTATATATATATATATATATATATATATATATATATATATATATATATATATATATATATATATATATATATATATATATATATATATATATATATATATATATATATATATATATATATATATATATATATATATATATATATATATATATATATATATATATATATATATATATATATATATATATATATATATATATATATATACTTATTTACATAATTTTATATGTACTTTTAATATATATTTTCATAGAAATTTCCTCTATTTTATGTGTATTCGTATATATATTTTGATACAAATTTACATTATTTATGTGTATTTCGCATATCTATTTCAATACAATTTTTCTTTATTGTATGTGCCTTTTGTATATTTATTTTGATACAAATTTAGTTATTTTATGTGTATTTTTGTATATATATTTTTAAAGAAATATGCGTTATTATATGGGTATTTTGGATCTTTATTTTCATACAAATTTACATTATTTTATTGATAGTCTGTTTATTTATTTTGATACGATTTTACGTTATTCTGTCTATTTTGTATACATATTTTTAGACCTATTTACATTATTTAATGTATATTTTGTACATATATTTTATGGAAATTTACGTTATCTTATGTGTATTTGTTTTTATAGTTTCATACAAATTTACATTATTTTATGTGTATTTTTGTATATGTATTTCAATAAAAATTTGCCTAATTTCATGTGTATTTTGCATATCTATTTTCAAACAAAATAAAAAAAAAATTTGTGTATTTTTGTATATATTTTTATACAAATTTTTATTTTATTTGTATTTTGTATATATATTTTCCTACAAATATACATTCTTTTAGAGGAAATTTTGTTTATTTATTTTGATACGAGTTTACATTATTTTATGTGTATTTTGTATATATATTTTTCTATATATTTACATTATTTAATGTGTATTTTGTATATATATTTTCATAAAAATTGACGTTATTTTATTGTGTGTATTCGTATATATTTTGATACAAATTTACTTTATTTTATGTGTTTTTTGCATATGTATTTCAATAAAAATCTACCTTATTGTATGTGTATTTTGTATATTTATTTTAATACAAATTTAATTATTTTATATGTATTTTTGTATATATTTTTGTTTAAATATGAGTTATTTTTTTGGTATATTGCATCTTTAATTTAAAAAAAATTTACATTACGTACATATCTTTTATACGTATTTACATTATTTAATGTGTATTTTGTTTATATATTTTTATACAAATTTACGTTATTATATGTGTATTTGAATATATATTTTGATACAAATTTACATTATTTTATGTATTTTCTATATTTATTTCAATTCAAATTTAGCTTATTTTATGTGTCTTTTGTATATCTATTTTCATACAAATTTTTTTTTGTTTATTTTTGTATATAGTTTTATACAATTTTACGTTACTTTATGTTTATTTTGTATATTTGTATTTGTACAAGTGCACATTCTTTTATTGACATTTAGTTTATTTATTTTGATACGAATTTACATTATTTTATGTATATTTTGTATACATTTTCTTATACGTATTTACTTCATTTTAAGTGTATTTTGTATATATATTTTTATAGAAATCTACGTTATTTTATGAGTATTCGTATATATATTTTGAAAGAAATTTACATTGTTTTATATGTATTTTGCCTATCTATTTCAATACAAATTTACCTTATTGTATGTTCATTTTGTATATCTATTGTAATACAAATTTAAATATTTTATGTGTATTTTGGTATATATATTTTCATAAAAAATTCGTTGTTTTATGGGTATTTTGCATCTTTATTTTCATACAAATTTACATTATTTTATTAATATTCTGTGTATTTATTTTGATACTATTTTACATTATTCTATTTGTCTTTTGTATATATTTTTTTTATACATATTTACATTATTTAATGTGTATTTTAAATATATATTTCATACGAATTAACGTTATTTTAAGTGTATTTGTTTGTATATTTTCATCTAAATTTACATTATTTTATGTGTATTTTGTATATGTATTTCAATACAAATTTACCTAATTTTATATGTATTTTGTATATTAATTTTCATACAAATTTAAATTATTTTTTGTGTATTTTTGTATAGAGTTTTATATAAATTTACAATATTTAATGTGTATTTTGTATATCTATTTTCATACAAATACACATTCTTTTATTGATATTTTGTTTATTTATTTTGACACGAATTTACATTATTTAATGTGTATTGTGTATATATATTTTTATACGTATTTACGTCATTTCATCTATTTTTTGTATATATATTTCTATAGAAATCTACGTTATTTTATGTGTATTCGTATATATATTTTGAAACAAATATACATTGTTTTATGTGTATTTTGCATATTCTTTCAATACAAATTTACCTTATTGTATGTGCATTTTGTATATATATATATATATATATATATATATATATATATATATATATATATATATATATATATATATATATATATATATATATATATATATATATATATATATATATATATATATATATATATATATATATATATATTAATGGGTAGGCGGTGGCCGAACTGGAAGCGTACTGGACCCACATTCACCGCGTGATGGACGACGCGGGTTCGAATCCCCACGCTAACTCTCGGATTTTTCAGTCACCGCCGAGTGGCTTAAAACTACCCACATGCTGTCCTGAAGACCACCCATCAACCCGGACTCTAGAGGAAGCAGTCCAAGCGAATCAAGAATGAGTTCTGGGGGGCAGCATGAGCCAATGCAAGATGGCGCCACTATAATCACTCGCCTGCGCCAGAACGGGTTGGGCCGACCATCAAGCCCCACCTGGAAGAAGCCTTGGGCCGACCATCAGGCCCCACCGGGAAGATGCCTACCGGCGCAATAGGCGACAACGTAAAAAAAAAAAAAAAATATATATATATATATATATATATATATATATATATATATATATATATATATATATATATATATATATATATATATATGTATATATATATATATATATATATATATATATATATATATATATATATATATATATATATATATATATATATATATATATATATATATATATATATATATATATATATATATATATTCCTACAAATAAACATTCTTTTATTGGAATTTTGATTATTTTGATACGAATTTACATTATTTTATGTGTATTTTGTATATGTATTTTTCTACGTATTTACATTATTTTATGTGTATTTTGTATATATATTTTCGAAAAAAATTACGTTATTTTATTGTGTGTATTTGTATCTATTTTGATACAAATTTACATTATTTTATGTGTATTTTGCATTTCTATTTCAATACAAATCTACCTTATAGTATGTGTATTTTGTATATTTATTTTCATACAAATTTAATTACTTTTGTGTATTTTTGTATATACTTTTATATCAATTTACGTTATTTTATGTGTATTTTGTATATTTATAATTATATAAATACACATTCTTTTATTAGTATTTTCTTTATTTATTTCGATACGAGTTTACATTATTTTATGTGTATTTTGTACACATTTTTTTATACGTATTTACTTCATTTTATGTGTATTTTGTATATATATCTTTATAGAAATCTGCGTTATTTTATGTGTTTTCGTATATATATTTTGAAACAAATTTACATTGTTTTATATGTATTTTGCAAATCTATTTCAATACAAATTTTCCTTATTGTGTGTGCATTTCGTATATTTATTTTAATACAAATTCAAATATTTTATGTGTGTTTTGGTATATATATTTTTATAAAAAATGCGTTATTTTATGGGTATTTTGCATCTTTATTTTCATGCAAATTTATATTATTTTATTAATATTCTGTGTATTTATTTTGATACGATTTTACATTATTCTATTTGTGTTTTGTATATATTTTTTTATACATATTTACATTATTTAATGTGTATTTTGTATATATATTTCATACAATTTTACGTTATTTTAAGTGTATTTGTTTATATATTTTCTTTCAAACTTACATTATTTTATGTGTATTTTGTATATGTATTTCAATACAAATTTGCCTAATTTTATGTGTATTTTGCATATCTATTTTCAAACAAATTTAAATAATTTTTGTGTGTTTTTGTATATATTTTTAAACAAATTTTAGTTATTTTATTTGTTTTTTCTATATATTTTATTGGAATTTTATCTATTTATTCTGATACGAATTTACTTTATTTTATGTGTATTTTGTATATATATTTTTCTACGTATTTACATTATTTTATGTGTATTTTGTATATATATTTTCATAAAAATTTACTTTATTTTATTGTGTGTATTCGTATATAATTATATGCAAATTTTATACAAATTCATGTTATTTTATGTGTATTTGTATATATATTTTCATACAAATCTACATTATTTTATGTGCATTTTTACATATATTTCATTACAAATTTACCTTATTTTATGTTTATTTTGAATATTTATTTTCTTCAATTTTAAATTATTTTATGTGTATATATGTATTTGTATTTAGGTTATTTTATGTGTATTTTCTATATATATTTTCATCAAAAACTACCTTATTTTATTGGTATTTTGTTAGTTTAATTCGATACGAATTTAGATTATTTCATAGGTATTTTGTATACATGTTTTTATACGCATTTACATTATTTAATGTGTGTTTTGTATATTTATTTTTATGCAAATCTACTTTATTTTATGTGTATTTGTATAAATATAAATATACAAAATGCACATAAAATAAGGTAAATTTATGTAAAACAATATATAAAGATACACAAAAGTAATTAAATTTGTATGAAAATAGATATACAAAATACACACAAAATAAGATTAATTTGAATTGAAATATATGTACAAAATACATAAAATAAAATAAATTTCTATCAAAATATTTTTACAAATACACATATAATTACGTAAATTTTATATAAAAATATATAAACAAAATACACTTTAAATAATGTAATTACGTATAAAAAAATATATACAAAATACCCATATAATCATGTAATTCGTATCAAAATAAATAAACAAAATACCAATAAAATAATGTAAATTTTTATTACAAAACATATACAAAATACACATAAAATAAATAAATTTCTATAAAAATATATGTACAAAAATGGACATAAAATAAATTTGCATTAAAAAATATATACAAAACACACATTACATAATGTAAATGAGTATAAACATATGTATACAAAATACCTATGAAAAAATCTAAATTCGTATCGAGTTAAATAAAGAAAATACCAATAAAATAATGTAATTTTTGATGAAAATATATATAGAAAATACTCATAAAATTACGTAAATACAAATACAAATATACACATAAAATAATTTAAAATTGAATGAAATAAATATACAAAATAATAATTAAATAAGGTAAATTTGTAATGAAAAATATGTAAAAATACCCGTAAAATTAAATAAATTTGTATGAAAATATATATACAAATACACATAAAATAACATGAATTTGTATAAAATTTTCATCAAAATAAATAGGAATACACACAATAAAATAATGTAAATTTTTATTAAAATATATATACAAAATTCACATAAAATAATATAAATACGTAGAAAAATATATATACAAAATACACATAAAATAATGTAAACTCGTATCAAAATAAATAAACAAAATTATAATAAAAGATTGTATATTTGTAGGAAAATATATATACAAAATACAAATAAAATAACTAAAATTTGTATAAAAATATATAAACAAATACACATAAAATAACGTAAATTTGGATAAAATATATATACAAAATATACATTAAATTAAAATTTGTATTGAAATATATACAAAATACAAATAAAATAACTAAAATTTGTATAAAAATATATAAACAAATACACATAAAATAACGTAAATTTGGATAAAATATATATACAAAATATACATTAAATAATGTAAATATGTATAAAAATAGTTATACAAAATACACATAGAATAATGTTAAATCGTATCAAAATAAATAAACAGAATATCAATAAAATAATTTAAATTTGTATGAAAATAAATATGCAAAATACCCATACAATAACGCATAAATGCATAAAAATATATATACAAAAATACACATGAAATAATTAAATTTGTATTGAAATAAATATACAAAATGCATATACAATAAAGTAAATTTGTATTGAAATACATATGCAAAATACACATCAATAATGTAAATTTGTATCAAAATATAAATAAAAATAAACATAAAATAAAATTAAATAGTATAAAAATATAAATACAAAATACACCTAAATAATGATGTATCAAATAAACAAAAAATTCCGTTAAAGAAGATTTCTATAGAAATATATATACAAAATACACATGAAATTATGTAAATTTGTATAAAATATATATACAAAATACATATTAAATAATGTAAATTCGTAAAATAAATAAACAAAATATCATGAAAAGAATTTGTATTTGTATGAAAATAGATAATAATAATGAAAATTTGTATAAAATATATATGCAAATACACATTAAATAATGTACATTTGTATAAAATATATACAAATACAAATAGAATAATGTAAAATCGTATCAAAATAAACAAACAATATTATTAAAATAATGTAAATTTGTATGAAAATAAAGATACAAAATTTACATAAAATAGTGCATTTGTATAAAAATATATATACAAAAATACAAAAATATTTAAATTTGTATTGAAATAAATATTCAAAATGCACATACAATAAGGTAAATTTGTATTGAAAGAGATATGCAAAAATACATAAAAAACAATGTAAATTTGTTTCAAAATATATATAAGAATACAAAAAAATAATGTAGAATTCTATAAAATATATATACAAAATACATAAAATTAAGTATTTTGCATATCTATTTCAATAAAAATCTACTTTATTGTATGTGTATTTTGTATATTTATTTTAATACAAATTTAATTATTTTTATGGGTATTTTTGTATATATTTTTTTTAAATATGTTATTTTATGTTTTTTTTGCATCTTTAATTTTATAAATATTTACATTACGTACATATCTTTTATAGGTATTTACATTATTTAATGTGTTTTTTGTTTATATATTTTTATACAAATTTACGTTATTATATGTGTATTTTAATATATATTTTGATAAATTTATATTATTTTATGTATTTTCTATATTTATTTCAATTCAAATTTAGCTTATTTTATGTGTCTTTTGTATATCTATTTTCATAGAAATTTAATTATTTTTGTTTATTTTGTATATAGTTACGTTATTTTATGTGTATTTTGTATATTTATATTCATACAAGTAAACATTCTTTTATTGGCATTTAGTTTATTTATTTTGATACGAATTTACATTATTTTATTTGTATTTTGTATACGTTTTCTTATACGTATTTATTTCATTTTATGTATTTTGAATATATATTTTTATAGAAATCTACGTTATTTTATGTGTATTTGTATATATTTTGAAACAAATTTACATTGTTTTATGTATTTTGCATATCTATTTCAATACAAATTTACCTTATTGTATGTGCATTTTGTATATTTATTGTAATACAAATTTAAATATTTTATGTGTATTTTGTTTATAAAATTTTAATCAAAATCGCGTTGTTTTATGGGTATTTTGCATCTTTATTTTCATACAAATTTACATTATTTTATTAATATTCTGTGTATTTATTTTGATACTATTTTACATTATTCTATTTGTGTTTTGTATATATTTTTTTATACATATATACATTATTTAATGTGTATTTTCTATATATATTTCATACAAATTTACGTTATTTTAAGTGTATTTGTTTATATATTTTCATTCAAATCTACATTATTTTATGTGTATTTTGTATATGTATTTCAATAGAAATTTACCTAATTTTATGTGTATTTTGTATATATATTTTTATACAAATTTAAATTATTTTTTGTGTATTTTTGTATAGAGTTTTATACAAATTTACAATATTTTATGTGTATTTTGTATATCTATTTTCATACAAATACACATTCTTTTATTGATATTTTGTTTATTTATTTTGATGCGATTTTACATTATTTAATGTATATTGTGTATATATATTTTTATACGTATTTACGTCATTTCATGTGTATGTTGTATATATATTTCTATAGAAATATACGTTATTTTATGTGTATTCATATATATATTTTGAAACAAATATACATTGTTTTATGTGCATTTTGTATATTTTTTCAATACAAATTTACCTTATTGTACGTGCATTTTGTATATTAATTTTAATACAAATTTAATTATTCTATGTGTATTTTTGTATAAGTATTTTTAAAAAAATATGCTTTATTTTATGGGTATTTTTCATCTTTATTTTCATACAAAATTACATGATTTTATTGATATTCTGTGTATTTATTTTGATACGATTTTACATTATTCTATGTATATTTTGTATATCTATTTTATACAAATGTATGTTATTTAATGTGAATTTGTTTTCATTTCATACAAATTTACATTATTTTATGTGTATTTTGTACATGCATTTAAATACAAATTTAACTAATTATATGTGTATTTTGTATATCTATTTTCATACAAATTGAAATTTATTTTTTTGTTTTTTTGTATATATTTTTATTCAAATTTTCGTAATTTTATGTGTATTTTGTATATTTATTTTCATACAAATATACGTTCTTTTATCGGAATTTTTTTTATTTATTTTGATACGAATTTTCATTTTTTAGGTGTATTTGATATATATTTTTTTACACTTATTTACATAATTTTATATGTATTTTGAATATATATTTTCATAGAAATTTACTCTATATGTATATAAAAAAAAACAAAAAAATAATTTAAATTTGTATGAAAATAAATATACAAAATACACATAAAATTAGGTAAATTTGTATTGAAATACATATACAAAATACACTTAAAATAATGTAAATTTGAATGAAATTATATAAACAAATACACTGAAAATAACGTTAATTTGTATAAAATATATATAAAAAAAACACATTAAATAATGAAAATATGTATAAAAAAATATATACAAAACACAAATAGTATAATATAAAATCGTATCAAAATATATACACAGAATATTATTAAAATAATGTACATTTGTATGAAAACTAAGATGCAAAATACCTATAAAATAACGCATTTTTATAAAATTATATATACCAAAATACACATAAAATATTTGAATTTGTATTAAAATAAATATACAAAATGCACATACAATAAGGTAAATTTGTATTGAAATAGATATGCAAAATACATATAAAACAATGTAAATTTGTTTCAAAATATATATATACGAATACACATAAAATAACGTAGATTTCTTTAAATATATATATACAAAATACAAATAAAATTAAGTAAATACGAATCAAAAATGTATACAAAATACACATAAAATAATGTAAATTCGTATAAATATAAATAAACAAAATACCAATAAGAGAATGTGTATTTGTATAAATATAAATATACAAAATGCACATAAAATAACGTAAATTTGTATAAAACTATATACAAAAATACACAGAAGTAATTAAATTTGTGTGAAAATAGATATACAAAATACACACAAAATAAGCTAAATTTGTATTGAAATATATATACAAAATACATAAAGTAAAGTAAATTCGTTTCAAAATATTTTTAACAAATACACATATAATAACGTAAATTTGTAAAAAAATATATAAACAAAATACACATTAAGTAATGTAAATACGTATAAAAAAATATTTACAAAATACACAAATAATCAAGTCATTCGTATCAAAATAAATAAACAAAAAACTAGATAAATAATGTAAATTTGTATGAGAAAACACATACAAAATGCACATAAAATAACGTTATAAGTTTCTATATAAATATATGTACAAAAATGCACATAAAATTAGTTTGCATAAAAAAATATATATACAAAACACACATTAGATAATGTAAATGAGTATAAAAATATGTATACAAAATACCTATCAAATAATTTAAACTCGTATCGTGTTAAATTAAGAAAATAACAATAAAATAATGTAGTTTTGGATGAAAATATATATAGAAAACACACATAAAATAACCGAAATACAAATACAAATATACACATTAAATAATTTAAAATTGAATGAAATAAATATACAAAATAGACATAAAATAACGTAAATTTGTAATAAAATATATGTAAGAATACACATAAAATAATATAAATTTGTATGAAAATATATATATACAAATACACAAAAAATAACATGAATTTGTATAAAATTTGTTTCAAAATATATACGAATACACACAATAAAATAACGTAAATTTTTTTGAAAATGTATATTTAAAATACACATAAAATAATTTAAATACGTAGAAAAATATATATACAAAATACACATAAAATAATGTAAATTCGTAAAAATTAAATACACAAAAATCAAATAAAAGAATGTATATTTGTAGGAAAATATATATACAAAAAACAAATAAAATAACTAAAATTTGTATAAAAATATATACAAAAATACACAAAAATAATTTAAATTTGTTTGACAATAGATATGCAAAATACACATAAAGTTAGGCAAATTTGTATTGAAATACATATACAAAACTCACATAAAATAATGTAAATTTGTATGAAAATATATAAACAAATACATATAAAATAACGTAAATTTGGATAAAATATATATACAAAATATACATTAAATATTTTAAATATGTATAAAAATATATTATATTATATATATTCTTATTGAAATTTGCGTTATTTATGTGAAATTTTTGTATTCTCATACAAATTTACATTATTTTATTGGTATTTTGTATATTTATTTAGATACGAATTACATGATTATTTGTGTATTTTGTACATTTTTTTATACGTATTTACAATATTTAATGTGTATTTTGTTTATATATTTTTATACAAATTTACGTTATTATATGTGTATTTGTATAAGTATTTTGATACATATTTACATTATCTTATGTATTTTGTATATATATTTCAATTCAAATTTAGCTTATTTTATTTGTATTTTGTATATCTATTTATTTTAATACAAAATCAAATATTTTATGTTTTTCGTAAATATATTTTTATAAAAAATGCGTTATTTTATGGGTATTTTGCATCTTAATTTTCATACAAATTTACATTATTTTATTAATATTTTCTGTATTTATTTTTATACGATTTTACATTATTTTATTTGTGTTTTGTATATATTTTTTTATACATATTTACATTATTTAATGTGTTTTTTGTATATATATTTGATACAAGTTTACGTTATTTTAAGTCTATTTGTTTATATATTTTCATTCAAATTTACATTATTTTATGTGTATTTTGTATATGTATTTCAATACAAATTTACCTAATTTTATATGTTTTTTATATATTTATTTTCATACAAGTTTAAATTATTTTTGTGTATTTTTGAATATAGTTTTATACAAATTTAGGTTATTTTATGTTTATTTTGTATATCTATTTTCATACAAATACACATTCTTTTCATGATATTTTGTTTATTTATTTTGACACGAATTAATATTATTTAATGTGTATTTTGTATATATATTTTTATACGTATTTACATTATTTCAAGTGTATTTTGTATATATATTTCTATAGAAATCTGCGTTATTTTATGTGTATTCGTATATATATTTTGAAACAAATTTACATTGTTTTATGTGTATTTTGCATATTTTTTCAATACAAATTTACCTTATTGTATGTGCATTTTGTATATTAATTTTCATACAAATTTGATTAATCTATGTGTATTTTTGTATATGTATTTTTATAAAAATATGCTTTATTTTATGGGTATTTTGCATCTTTATTTTCATACAAATTTAAGTTATTTTATTGATATTCTGTGTATTTATTTTGATATGATTTTACATTATTCTATGTGTATTTTGTATATATATTTTATATAAAATGTATTTGTTCTCATTTCATATAAATCTATATTATTTTATGTGTTTTTTGTACATGTATTTAAATACAAATTTAACTAGTTATATGTGTATTTTGTATATCTATTTTGTATGTATATTTTCATAGAAATTTACTGTATTTTATGAGTATTCGTATATATATTTTGATACAAATTTACATTATTGATGTTTATTTTGCATATCTATTTTAATACAAATTTACTTTATTGTACGTGCATTTTGAATATTTATTATAATACAAATTTAATTATTTTATATGTATTTTTGTATATAATATATTTTTATGCAAATATGCGTTATTAAATGGATATTTTGCATCTTTATTTTCATACAAATTTACATTATTTTATTGATATTCTCTTTATTTATTTTCATACGATTTAACATTATTCTATGTGTATTTTGTATATTTTTTTTATACATATTTACATTATTTAATGTTCATTTTGTATATATATTTTATCCAAATTTACATTATTTTATGTGTATTTGTTTATATATTTTCATACAAATTTACATTATTTTATGTGTTTTTTGTATATATATTTTTCTACGTATTTAAATTATTTTATGTGTATTTTGTATATACATTTTCATAAAAAAATTACGTTATTTTATTGTGTGTATAAGTATATATTTTGATACAAATTTTATACAAATTCATGTTATTTAATGTGTATTTGTATATATTTTCATACAAATTTATATTATTTTATGTGTATTTTTTCATATATTTTATTACAAATTTACCTTATTTTATGTTTATTTTGTATATTTATTTCATTCAATTTTAAATTATTTTATGTGTATATTTGTATTTGTATTTAGGTTATTTGATGTGAGTTTTGTATATATATTTTCATTCAAAATTACATTATTTTATTGGTATTTTCTTAATTTAATTCGATACGAATTTAGATTATTTCATAGGTATTTTGTATACATATTTTTATACTCATTTACATTATCTAATGTGTGTTTTGTATATATATTTTTATGCAAATTTATTTTTTCATTTTTGTACATATATTTTTATAGAAATTTGCGTTATTTTATGTATATAGTTTTATATCAATTTACGTTATTTTATGTGCATTTTGTATATATATATTTATACAAATACACATTCTTTTATTGGTATATTGTTTATTTACATTTATACGAATTTACATTATTTTATGTGTATTTTCTATATGTTTTTTTTATACAAATCTACGTTATTTTATGTGTATTCGTATATATATTTTGAAACAAATTTACATTATTTTATATGTATTTTGCATATCTATTTCAATACAAATTTACCTTATTGTATGTGCATTTTGTATATTTATTTTAATACAAATTCAAATATTTTATGTGTATTTTGGTATCAATAATTTTTATAAAAAATGCGTTATTTTATAGGTATTTTGCATCTTAATTTTCATACAAATTTACATTATTTTATTATTATTCTGTGTATATATTTTGATTCGATTTTACATTATTCTATCTGTGTTTTGTATATATTTTTTTATACATATTTACATTATTTAAAGTGTATTTTTTATATATATTTCATACAAATTTACGTTATTATATGTGTATTTGTTTATATATTTTCTTTCAAATTTACATTATTTTATGTGTATTTTGTATATGTATTTCAATACAAATTAACCTAATTTTATGTGTATTTTGTATATTTCTTTTCATACAAATTTAAAATATTTTTGTGTATTTTTGTACATAAAATAATTTAAAATTGCTTGAAATGAATATATGAAACAAACATTAAATAAGGTAAATTTGTAATGAAGTATATGTAAAAATACACATAAAATAATTTAAATTTGTATGAAAATATGTATTCAAATACACATAAAATAACATGAATTTGTATAAAATTTGTATCAAAATATATACGAGAGCACACAATAAAATAACGTAAATT
This sequence comes from Eriocheir sinensis, assembly GCF_024679095.1. Lineage (NCBI taxonomy): Eukaryota > Metazoa > Arthropoda > Malacostraca > Decapoda > Varunidae > Eriocheir > Eriocheir sinensis. The sequence goes on along the minus strand of NW_026110906.1, from coordinate 260,581 downwards.
TTTATGAAAATATATATCCAAAATACACATAAAATAATGTAAATACGTAGAAACATATATATATACAAAATACACATAAAGTAATGGAAATTCGTATCAAAATAAATAAACAAAATTGCAATAATAGAATGTATATATGTAGGAAAATATATATACAAAATACAAATAAAATAACTAAAATTTGTATAAAAATTTATACAAAAATACGCAAAAATAATTTATTATTATTATTATTATTAATATTCTGTGTATATATTTTGATTCGATTTTACATTATTCTATTTGTGTTTTGTATATATTTTTTTTATACATATTTACATTATTTAATGTGTATTTTGTATATATATTTCATACAAATTTACGTTATTATGTGTATTTGTTTATATATTTTCTTTCAAATTTACATTATTTTATGTGTATTTTGTATATGTATTTCAATACAAATTAACCTAATTTTATGTGTATTTTGTATATTTCTTTTCATACAAATTTAAATTATTTCTGTGTATTTTTGTACATAAAATAATTTATAATTGCATGAAATGAATATATGACACAAACATAAAATAAGGTAAATTTGTAATGAAATTTATGTAAAAATACACATAAAATAATTTAAATTTGTATGAAAATATGTATTCAAATACACATAAAATAACATGAATTTGTATAAAATTTGTATCAAAATATATACGATAGCACACAATAAAATAACGTAAATTTTTATGAAAATATATATCCAAAATACACATAAAATAATGTAAATACGTAGAAACATATATATACAAAATACACATAAAGTAATGGAAATTCGTATCAAAATAAATAAACAAAATTGCAAAAATAGAATGTATATATGTAGGAAAATATATATACAAAACACAAATAAAATAACTATAATTTGAATAAATATTTATACAAAAATACGCAAAAATAATTTAAATTTGTTTGAAAATAGATAGGCAAAAAACACATAAAATTAGGCAAATTTGGATTGAAATACATATACAAAACACTCATAAAATAATGTAAATCTCTATGAAAATATATAAACAATGTATTGAAATACATTTACAAAATACACATCAAATAGAGTAAATTTGAATTCAAATATATATACAAATACACTTAAATTAACGTAAATTTGTATAAAATATATATAAAAAATACACATTAAATAATGTAAATATGTATACAAAAATATATACAAAACAAATAGAATAATGTAAAATCGTATCAAAATAAATAAACAGAATATTAATAAAATAATGTAAATTTGTATGAAAATTAAGATGCAAAATACCCCCAAAATAGCGCATTTTTTATAAAAATATATATACCAGAACACATAAAATATTTGAATTTGTATTAAAATAAATATACGAAATGCACACACAATAAGGTAAATTTGTATTGAAATAGATATGCAAAATACATATAAAACAATGTAAATTTGTTTCAAAATATATATACGAATACACATAAAATAACGCATATTTCTATAAAGATATATATACAAAATACACATAAAATGAAGTAAATACGTATAAAAAAATGTGTACAAATTACACATAAAATAATGTAAACTCGTATCGAAATAAATAAACAAAATACTAATAAAAGAATGTGTATTTGTATAAATATAAATATACAAAATACACATAAAATAACGTAAATTGATATAAAAGTATATACAAAAATACACAAAAGTAATTAAATTTGTATGAAAATAGATATACAAAATACACATAAAATAACTCATATTTAAAAAAAATATATACGAAAATACACATAAAATAATTAAATTTGTATTAAAATAAATATACAAAATACACATACTATAAGGTAAATTTGTATTGAAATAGATATGCAAAATACACATAAAATAATGTAAATTTGTATCAAAATAGATACGAATACACACAATAAAATAACGTAAATTTTTATGAAAATATATAAACAAAATACACATAAAATAATGTAAATACGTAGAAAAATATATATACAAAATACACATAAAATAATGTAAATTCGTATCAAAATAAATAAACAAAATTCCAATAAAAGAATGTATATTTGTAGGAATATATATATATATATATATATATATATATATATATATATATATATATATATATAGATATATATATATATATATATATATATATATATATATATATATATATATATATATATATATATATATATATATATATATATATATATATATATATATATATATATATATATATATATATATATATATATACATAGAAAATACACATGGAATAATCTAAATTCGTATCGAAATAAATGAACAAAATATCGATAAAATAATGTAGTTTTTAATGAAAATATATTTAGAAAATACACATAAAATAACGTAAATACAAATAAATATATACACATAAAATGATTTGAATTTGAATGAAAATAGATATAAAAATAAACATAAAATAAGGCAGATTTGTAATGAAATATATATACAAAATACATAAAATAATGTAGATTTGTTTCAAAATATATATACCAATACATATAAAATAACGTAGATTTCTATAGAAATATGTATACAAAATAAACATGAAATGATGTAAATTCGTGTCAAAATAAATAAGGAAAATATCAATAAAAGAATGTGTATTTGTATGAAAATACATATACAAAATACTCATAAAATAACGTAAATTTGTATAAAATAAATTTGTATGAAAATAAATATACAAAATACACATAAAATTAGGTAAATTTGTATAGAAATACATATACAAAATACACATAAAATAATGTAAATTTGAATGAAAATATATAAACAAATACACTTAAATTAACGTAAATTTGTATAAAATATATATACAAAATACTCATTAAATAATGTAAATATGTATAAAAAATATATATAGAAAACACAAATAGAATAATGTAAAATCGTATCATAATAAATACACAGAATGTAAATAAAATAATGTAAATTTGTATGAAAATAAAGATGCAAAATACCCATAAAATAACGCATTTTTTATAAATATACAAAATACACATGAAAGGATGTAAATACGTATATATATATATATATATATATATATATATATATATATATATATATATATATGTATATATATATATATATATATATATATATATATATATATATATCTATATATATATATACAAAATACATTAAATAATGTAAATTCGCGTCAAAATAAATAAACAAAATATCAATAAAAGAAGTTGTATTTGTATGAAAATAAATATACAAAATACACATAAGATAACATAAATTTGTATAAAACTATATACAAAAATACAAAAAAATATTTTAAATTTGTATGAAAATAAATATACAAAATACACATAAAATTAGGTAAATTTGTATTGAAATACATATACAAAATACACATACAATAATGTAAATTTGAATGAAAATACATAAACAAATACACTTAAAATAACATAAATTTGTATAAAAAATATATACAAAACGCAAATAGAATAATGTAAAATCGTATCAAAATAAATACACAGAATATTAATAAAATAATGTAAATTTGTATGAAAATAAAGAAGCAAAATACCCATAAAATAACGCATTTTTTTTATAAAAATATATATATACAAAAATACACATAAAAAAATTAATTTGTATTAAAATAAATATACAAAATACACATACAATAAGGTAAATCTGTATTGAAATAGATATGAAAAATACATATAAAACAATGTAAATTTGTTTCAAAATATATATACGAATACACATAAAATAACGTAGATTTGTATAAAAATATATATACAAAATACACATAAAATGAAGTAAATACGTATAAAAAAATGTATACAAATTACACATAAAATAATGTAAATTCGTATCAAAATAAATAAACAAAATACCAATAAAAGAATGTGTATTTTATAAATATAAATATACAAAATACACATAAAATAACGCAAATTTCTATAAAAATATGTGTACAAAAATGCACATAAAATTAATTTGCATAAAAAAATATATACAAAACACACATTAGATAATGTAAATGAGTATAAAAATATGTATACAAAATACCTATGAAATAATCTAAACTCGTATCGAGTTAAATTAAGAAAATACCAATAAAATAAAATAGTTTTGGATGAAAATATATATAGAAAACACACAAAAATAACCTAAATACAAATACAAATATACACATATATGTAAAAATACACATAAAATAATTTAAATTTGTATGAAAATATATATACAGACACACATAAAATAACATGAATTTGTATAAAATTTGTATCAAAATATATACGAATACATACAATAAAATAACGTAAATTTTTATGAAAATGTATATATAAAATACACAAAATAATTTAAATACGTAGAAAAATATATATACAAAATACACATAAAATAATGTAAATTGCAAAAATAAATACACAAAATTCCAATAAAAGTATGTATATTTGTATGAAAATATATATACAAAATACAAATAAATTAACTAGAATTTGTATAAAAATATATAAAATTACGTAAATACAAATACAAATATACACTTAAAATAATTTAAAATTGAATGAAATAAATATACAAAATAATCATAAAATAAGGTAAATTTGTAATGAAAAATATGTAAAAATACACATAAAATAATATAAATTTGTATTAAAATATATATACAAATACACATAAAATTTCATTAATTTGTATAGAATTTGTATCAAAATAAATACGAATACACACAATAAAATAATGTAAATTTTTATTAAAATATATATAAAATAAATTTGCATGAAAATAAAGATGCAAAATACCCATAAAATAACGCATTTTTTATAAAAATATATATCCCAAAACACATATAAAATATTTGAATTTGTATTAAAATCAATATACGAAATGCTCACACAATAAGGTAAATTTGTATTGAAATAGATATGCAAAATACATATAAATCAATGTAAATCTGTTTCAAAATATACATAAAATGAAGTAAATATGTATAAAAAAATGAATACAAAATACACATAAAAATCGTATCAAAATAAATAAACAAAATACCAGTAAAAGAGTGTGTATTTGTATAAATATAAATATACAAAATACACATAAAATATCGTAAATTTGTATTAAACTATATACAAAAATACACAGAAGTAATTAAATTTGTATGAAAATATATATACAAAATACAGCTAAAATAAGCTAAATTTGAATTGAAATGTACATACAAAATACATAAAATAATGGAAATCTGTATCAAAATATTTATACAAATACATATAATAACGTACATTTGTTTAAAAATATATAAACAAAATACACATTAAGTAATGTAAATACGTATAAAAATGTACAAAATACACATATAATCATGTAATTCGTATCAAAATAAAAAAACAAAATAGCAAAAAAATAATGTAAATTTGTATGAGAAAACATATACAAATAACGCAAATTTCTATAAAAATATATGTACAAAAATGCACATAAAATAAAGTAAATTTGCATAAAAATATATATACAAAACACACACTAAATAATGTAAATGCGTACATAAAATAACCTAAATTTGTATAAAACTATATACAAAAATACACAAAAATAATTTAAATTTGTTTGAAAAGAAATATACAAAATACACATAAAATTAGGTAAATTTGTATTGAAATACATATACAAAATACACATCAAATAATGTAAATCTGAATGAAAATATATAAACAAATACACTTAAAATAACGTAAATTTGTAAAATATACATAAAAAAACTAAATTTGTTTTGAAATATATATACAAAATACATAAAATAATGTAAATTTGTATCAAAATATTTTAACAGATGCGCATAAAATAACGTAAATTTGTTTTAAGATATACAAAATACACATTAAATAATGTAAATATGTTTAAAAAAATATATACAAAACACAAATAGAATAATGTAAAATCGTATCAAAATAAATACACAGAATATTAATAAAACAATGTAAATTTGTATGAAAATAAAGATGGAAAATATCCTTTAAATAACGCATTTTTAATAAAAATATATATACCATAATACACATGAAAAAATTAATTTGTATTAAAATAAATATACAAAATACACATACAATAAGGTAAATCTGTATTGAAATAGATATGCAAAATACATATAAAACAATGTAAATTTGTTTCAGAATATATATACGAATACACATATAATAACGTAGATTTATATAAAAATATATATACAAAATACACATAAAATGAAGTAAATACGTATGAGAAAATGTATACAAAATACACATAAAATAATGTAAATTCGTATCAAAATAAATAAACAAAATACCAATAAAAGAATGTGTATTTGTATAAATATAAATATACAAAATACACATAAAATAACGTAAATTTGTATAAAACTATATACAAAAATACACAGAAGTAATTAAATTCGTATGAAAATAGATATACAAAATACAGATAAAATAAGCTAAATTTGAATTGAAATGTATATACAAAATACATAAAATAATGTAAATTTGTATATGTATTTCAATACAAACTTACCTAATTTTATGTGTATTTTGTATATTAATTTTCATTCAAATTTAAATTATTTTTTGTGTATTTTTGTATAGAGTTTTATACAAATTTACAATATTTATTGTGTATTTTGTATATCTATTTTCATACAAATACACATTCTTTTATTGATATTTTGTTTATTTATTTTGACACGAATTTACATTATTTAATGTGTATTGTTTATATATATTTTTATACGTATTTACGTCATTTCATCTATTTTTTGTATATATATTTCTATAGAAATCTACGTTATTTTATGTGTATTCGTATATATATTTTGAAACAAATATACATTGTTTTATGTGTATTTTGCATATTCTTTCAATACAAATTTACCTTATTGTATATATATATATATATATATATATATATATATATATATATATATATATATATATATATATATATATATATATATATATATATATATATATATATATATATATATATATATATATATATATATATATATATATATATATATATATATATATATATATGTGTGTGTGTGTGTGTGTGTGTGTGTGTGTGTGTGTGTGTGTGTGTGTGTGTATTTGGCATATATATATTTAAAAAAATGCTATTTTATGAATTTTGCATCTTTCTCATACAAATTTACATTATTTTATTGATATTCTGTATTTATATTGATAGGATTTTACATTATTCATTTCTTTTGTATATATTTTTTTATACACATTTACATTATTTAATGTATCTTGCATATATATTTTGTACATATTTTCGTTACTTTAAGTGTATTTGTTTATATATTTTCATTCATATTTACATTATTTGATGTGTATTTTGTATATGTATTTCAATTCAAATTTACCTAATTTTATGTGTATTTTGTATATTTTTGTGTATTTTTGTATATAGTTTTATACAAATTTAGGTTATTTTATGTACGCATTTAGATTATTTAATGTGTGTTTTGTATATATATTTTTATGCAAATTTACTTTAAAATTTACTTTAATTTTATGTGTATTTTGTATATATATTTTTAGAATTTGTGGTATTTAATGTGTATTTGTATATGTTTTCTCATACAAATTTACATTATTTTATTGCTATTTTGTTTATTTATTTTGATACGAATGAAAATAGATATACAAAATATACATAAAATAAACTAAATTTGTATTGAAATATATATACAAAATACATAAAATAATGTAAATTTGTATCAAAATATTTTAACAGATGCGCATAAAATAACGTAAATTTGTTTTAAAATATACAAAATACACATTAAATAATGTAAATATGTATAAAAAAATATATACAAAACACAAATAGAATAATGTAAAATCGTATCAAAATAAATACACAGAATATTATTAAAACAATGTAAATTTGTATGAAAATAAAGATGCAAATTAACCATTAAATAACTCATTTTTTATAAAAATATATATGCCAAGATACATATGAAAAAATTAATTTGTATTAAAATAAATATACAAAATACACATTCAATAAGGTAAATCTGTATTGAAATAGATATGCAAAATACATATAAAACAAAGTAAATTTGTTTCAAAATATATATACGAATACACATAAAATAACGTAGATTTGTATAAAAATATATATACAAAATACACATAAAATGAAGTAAATACGTATAAGAAAATGTATACAAAATAAACATAAATTAATGTAAATTCGTATCAAAATAAATAAACAAAATACCAATAAAAGAATGTGTATTTGTATAAATATAAATATACAAAATACACATAAAATAACGTAAATTTGTATAAAACTATATACAAAAATACACAGAAGTAATTAAATTCGTATGAAAAGAGATTTACAAAATACAGATAAAATATGCTAAATTTGAATTGAAATATATATACAAAATACATGAAATAAAGTAAATTTGTATCAAAATATTTATACAAATACACATATAATAAGGTAAATTTGTATGAAAATATATAAACAAAATACACATTAAATAATGTTAATACGTGTAAAAAAATATGTACAAAATACACATATAATCATGTAATTCGTATCAAAATAAATAAACAAAATACCAATAAAATAATATAAATTTGAATGAGTAAACGTATATGTTGTATATTTTTTCAATACAAATTTACCTTATTATATATGCATTTTGTATATTAATTTTAATACAAATTTAATTATTCAATGTGTATTTTTGTATCAGTATTTTTATAAACATATGCTTTATTTTATGGGTATTTTGCATTTTTTTTTCATACAAATTTACATTATTTTATTGATATTCTGCTCATTCATTTTGATACGAATTGACATTATTCTATGTGTATTTTGTACTATAAGGTAGATTTGTATTGAAAAAATATGCAAAATACACATAAAAGTGTAGTTTTGTTTAAAAATCTATATACGAATACACATAAAATAACGTAGATTTCTATAGAAATATATATACAAAATACATATGAAATTATGATTATGATGATATAAATACGTATAAAAATATATATACAAAATACACATTAAATAATGTAAATTCGCGTCAAAATAAATAAACAAAATATCAATAATAGAATGTGTATTTGTATGAAAATATATATGCAAAATACTCATAAAATAACCTAAGTTTGTATAAAACTATATGCAAAAATACACAAAAATAATTTAAATTTGTATGAAAATAAATATACAAAATACACATAAAATTAGGTAAATTTGTATTGAAATACATATACAAAATATACATAAAATAATGGAAATTTGAATGAAAATATATAAACATATACACTTAAAATAACGTAAATTTGTATCAAATATATATACAAAATATACATTAAATAATGTAAATATGTATAAAAAAATATATACAAAACACAAATAGAATAATGTAAAATCGTATCAAAAATAAATACACAGAATATCAATAAAATAATGTAAATTTGTATGAAAATAAAGATGCAAAATAACCATAAAATAACGCATTTTTTATAAAAATATATATACCAAAATACACATAAAATATTAAAATTTGTATTAAAATAAAAATAAAAAATGCACATACTATAAGGTAAATTTGTATTGAAATAGATATGCAAAATACATATAAAACAATGTAAATTTGTTTCAAAATATATATACGAATACACATAAAATAACGTAAATTTCTATAAAAATATATACAAAATACACATAAAATGAAGTAAATACGTATAAAAAAATTAATACAAAATACACATAAAAATCGTATCAAAATAAATAAACAAAATACCAGTAAAAGAATGTGTATTTGTATAAATATAAATATACAAAATACACATAAAATATCGTAAATTTGTATGAAACTATATACAAAAATACACAGAAGTAATTAAATTTGTATGAAAATATATATACAAAATACAGCTAAAATAAGCTAAATTTGAACTGAAAAGTACATACAAAATACATAAAATAATGTAAATCTGTATCAAAATATTTATACAAATACATATAATAACGTAGATTTGTTTAAAAATATATAAACAAAATACACATTAAGTAATGTAAATATGTATAAAAATTATGTACAAAATACAGATATAATCATGTAATTCGTATCAAAATAAATAAACAAAATAGCAGTAAAATAATGTAAATTTGTATGAGAAAACATATACAAATAACGCAAATTTCTATAAAAATATATGTAAAAAAATGCACATAAAATAAAGTAAATTTGCATAAAAATATATATACAAAACACACACTAAATAATGTAAATGCGTACATTAAATAACCTAAATTTGTATAAAACTATATACAAAATTACACAAAAATAATTTAAATTTGTTTGAAAAGAAATATACAAAATACACATAAAATTAGGTAAATTTGTATTGAAATACATATACAAAATACACATCAAATAATGTAAATTTGAATGAAAATATATAAACAAATACACTTAAAATAACGTAAATTTGTATAAAATATATATTCAATATACATTAAATAATGTAAATGTGTATAAAAAACTATATACAAAAAAGAAATAGAATAATGTAATATCGTATCAAAATAAATACACAGAATATCAATAAAATAATGTAAATTTGTATGAAAATAAAGATGCAAAATTCCTAAAATTATCGCATTTTTATAAAAAAATATATATAACAAAATACAAATAAAATATTTAAATTTGTATTGAAATAAATATACAAAATGCATATACAGTAAGGTAAATTTGTATTGAAAGAGATATTCAAAAATACATATGAAACAATGTAAATTTATTTCAAAATATATATACGAATACACATAAAATAAAGTAGATTTCTATAGAAATATATATACAAAATACATATGAAATTATGTAAATACGTATAAATATATATATATATATATATATATATATATATATATATATATATATATATATATATATATATAGATATAGATATAGATATAGATATAGATATAGATATAGATATAGATATAGATATATATAAAATACATATCAAATAATGTAAATTCGTGTCAAAATAAATAAACAAAATATCATGAAAAGAATGTGTATTTGTATGAAAATAGATAATAGATAATAAATTTGTATAAAATATATATGCAAGATACACATTAAATAATGTAAATATGTATAAAAAAGTATATAGAAAAAACAAATAGAATAATGTAAAATCGTATCAAAATAAATACACCGAATATTAATAAAATAATGAAAATTTGTATGAAAATAAAGATGCAAAATTCCCATCAAATAGCGGATTTCTTATAAAAATATATATACCAAAATACACATAAAATATTTGAATTTGTATTGAAATAAATATACAAAATGCACATACAATAAGGTAAATTTGTATTGAAAGAGATATGCAAAAATACATATAAAACAATGTAAATTTGTTTCAAAATATATATACGAATACAAATAAAAAAACGTAGATTTCTATAAAAATATATATACAAAATACACATAAAATTAAGTAAATACGTATAAAAAAATGTATACAAAATACACATAAAATAATGTAAATTCGAATTAAAATAAATAAACAAAATATCAATAAAAGAATGTGTGTTTGGATAAATATAAATATACAAAATACACTTACAAAATAAACATAAAATACGGTAGATTTGTAATAAAATATATGTACAAAATACACATAAAATAATGTAAATTTATATGAAAATATATATACAAATACACATAAAATACCATGAATTTGTATAAAAATATATATTCAAAATTAATATTAAATAATGTAAAAGCGTATAAAAATATACATACAAAGTACATATAAAATTCGTATCAATATAAATCAACAAAACCCCAAAAAATAATATATATTTGAATGAAAATAAATTTACAAAAAACACATAACATAACTAATATTTGTATTAAAATATATACAAAAATACATAGAAATAATTTGAGTTTGTATGAAAATAGATATACAAAATACACATAAAACTAGGTAAATTTGTATATACAAAATAGCCATAAAATATTGTTAATTTGTGTCAAAATATATAAACAAATACACATAAAATAACGTAAATTTGTATGAAAAATATATACAAAATACACATAGAATAATGTCAACTCGTATCAAAATGAATGACCAGAATATCAATAAAATAATGTAAATTTGTATGAAAATAAAGATTCAAAATACCCAAAAAATAAAGCATATGTTTATAAAAATACAGATACAAAAATACACATCGAATAATTAAATTTGTATTAAAATTAATATACAAAATGCGTATATAATAAAGTAAATTTGTATTGAAAAAATATGCAACAAACACGTTTACTCATACAAATTTATATTATTTTATTGTTTTTTTTTTGTTTATTTATTTTGATACGAATTACATGATTATATGTGTATTTTGTACATTTTTTTTATACGTATATACATTATTTAATGTCAATTTTGTTTATATATTTTTATACAAATTTACGTTATTATATGTGTCTTTGTTAAAAACATTTTGATACAAATTTATTTTATTTCATGTATTTTGTATATATATTTCAATTCAAATTTAGCTTATTTTGTGTGTATTTTGTATATATTTTCATACAAATTTAATTACTTCTGTGTATTTTTGTATATAGTTTTATATAAATTTACGTTATTTTATGTGTATTTTGTATATTTATATTTATACAAATACACATTCTTTTATTAGTATTTTGTTTATTTATTTTGATACGAATTTACATTATTTTATGTGTATTTTGTATACATTTTTTTATACGTATTTACTTCATTTTATGTGTATTTTGAATATATATTTGTATATAAATCTACGTTATTTTATGTGTATTCGTATATATATTTTGAAACAAATTTACATTGTTTTATATGTATTTTGCATATCTATTTCAATACATATTTACCTTATTGTATGTGTTTTTTGTATATTTATTTTAATACAAATTTATTTTTTTGATGTGTATTTTGGTATATATATTTAAAAAAAAATGCGTTATTTTATGGGTATTTTGCTTCTTTATTTTCAAATAAATTTACATTATTTTATTAATATTCTGCGTATTTATTTTGATACGATTTTACATTATTCTATTTGTGTTTTGTACATATTTTTTTATACAAATTTACGTTATTTTAAGTGTATTTGTTTATGTATTTTCATTCAAATTTACATTATTTTATGTGTATTTTGTGTATGTATTTCAATACAAATTTACCTAATTTTATGTGTATTTTGTATATTTATTTTCATACAAATTTAAAATATTTTTGAGTATTTTTGTATATAGTTTGATACAAATTTAGGTGATTTTATGTGTATATTGTATATCTATTTTCATACAAATACACATTCTTTTATTGATATTTTGTTTATTTTGACGCGAATTTACATTATTTAATGTGTATTTTATATATATGTTTTTATACGTGTTTACATCATTTGATGTGTATTTTGTATATTATATATTTCTATAGAAATCTACGTTGATTTATGAGTATTCGTATAAAATAATGTAAATACATTGAAAAATATATATACAAAATACACATAAAATAATGTAAATTCGTTTAAAAATAAATAAACAAAATTTCCTCTAAAAGAATGTATATTTGTAGGAAAATATATATACAAAATACAAATAAAATAACAAAAAATTTGTATAAAAATATATACAAAAATACACAAAAATAATATAAATTTGTTTGAAAATAGATATGCAAAATACACATGAAATTAGGCAAATTTTTATTGAAATACATATACAAAATACACATAAAATAATGTAAATTTGTATGAAAATATATAAACAAATACACATAAGATAACGTAAATTTCCATAAAATATATGTACAAAATATACATTAAATAATGTAAATATGTCTAAAAATATATATACAAAATACACAGAATAACGTAAAATCGTATCAAAATAAATAAACCCACTATCAATAAAATAATGTAAATATGTATGAAAATAAAGATGCAAAATACCCATATAATAACGCATATTTGTTTAAAAATATATATACAAATATACACATAAAATAATTTAATTTATATCAAAATAAATATACAAAAGGCACATACAATAAAGAAAATTTATATTGAAATAGATATGTGAAATACACATAAATAATGTAAATTTGTATCAAAATATATATACGAATACACATAAAATAGAGTAAATTTCTATGAAAATATACATTCAAAATACATATAAAATTATGTAAATAAGTATAAAAATATATATATCAAATACACCTAAAATAATGAAAATTCGTATCAAAATAAATATACAAAATACACATAAAATTACGAAAATTTGAATAAAAATATATACTAAAATACAAAAAAATTAATTTCGATTTGTATGAAAATAGATATACATAATACACATATAATTAGTTAAATTTGCATTTAAATACATGTACAAAATATACATAAAATAATGTAAATTTGCATGAAATGAAAACAAATTCACATAAAATAACGTTCATTTGTATGAAATATATATATACAAAATATACATAGAATAATGTAAAATCGTATCAAAATAAATACACAGAATATCAATAAAATAATGTAAATTTGTATGAAAATTAAGATGCAAAATACTCATAAAATAAAGCATTTTTTTATGAAAATACATATACAAAAATACACATAGAATAATTAAATTTGTATTATTTTATATGTACTTTGTATATATATTTTTATACGCATTTACATTATTTAATATTTATTTTGAATTTTATACAAATTCATGGTATTTTATGTGTATTTGTATATATATTTTCATATAAATTTACATTATTTTATGTGTATTTTGTACATATATTTCATTACAAATTTACCTTATTTTATGTTTATTTTGTATGTGTATTTTGTACATTTATATTTATACAAATACACATTCTTTTATTGGTATTTTGTTTATTTATTTTGATTCGAGTTTACATTATTTTATGTGTATTTTGTTTACATTTTTTTATACGTATTTACTTAATTTTATGTATATTTTGTATATATATTTTTATAGAAATCTACGTTATTTCATGTGTATTCGTATATATATTTTGAAACAAATTTACATTGTTTTATATGTATTTTTGCATATCTCTTTCAATAGAAGTTTACCTTATTGTATGTGCATTTTGTATATTTATTTCAATACAAATTTAAATATTTTATGTGTATTTTGTTACATATATTTTTATAAGAAATGCACTATTTGATGGGAGTTTTGCATCTTTATTTTCATACAAATTTACATTATTTTATTAATATTCGGTGTATTTATTTTGATACGATTTTACATTATTCTATTTGTTTTTTGTATATATATTTTTTTATACATATTTACATTATTTAATGTGTATCTTGCATATATATTTCATACAAATTTATTATCTATTATTTATTTTCATACAAATACACATTCTTTTCATGATATTTTGTTTATTTATTTTGACACGAATTTACATTACTTAATATGTATTTTGTATATATATTTTTATACGTATTTACATAATTTCATGTGTATTTTGTATATATATTTCTATAGAAATCTACGTTATTTTATGTGTATTCGTATATATATTTTGAAACAAATTTACATTGTTTTATATGTATTTTTGAATATCTCTTTCAGTACAAATTTACCTTACTGTATATGCATTTTGTATATGTATTTCAATACAAATTTAAATATTTTATGTGTATTTTGGTATATATATTAAAAAAAAAAATGCGCTATTTTATGGGAATTTTGCATCTTTCTTTTCATACAAATTTACATTATTTTGTTGATATTCTCTGTATTTATTTTGATACGATTTTACATTATTCTATTTTTTTTTTGTATATATTTTTTTTATACACATTAACATTATTTAATATGTATCTCGCATATATATTTTATACAAATTTACGTTATTTAAGTGTATTTGTTTATATATTTTCATTCAAATTTACATTATTTTATGTGTATTTTATATATGTATTTCAATACAAATTTACCTAATTTTATGTGTATTTTGTATATTTCTTTTCATACAAATTTTAATTATTTTTTATGTATTTTTGTATATAGTTTTATACAAATTTAGGTTATTTTATGTACGCATTTACATTATTTAATGTGTGTTTTGTATATATATTTTTATGCAAATTTACTTTATTTTATGTGCATTTTTGTAAGTTTGTATTGAAATAGATATGCAAAATACATATAAAACAATGTAAATTTGTTTCAAAATATATATACGAATACACATAAAATAACGTAGATTTCTATAAAAATATATACAAAATACACATAAAATGAAGTAAATACGTATAAAAAATTGAATACAAAATACACATAAAATAATGTAAAATCGTATCAAAATAAATAAACAAAATACCAATAAAAGAATGTGTATTTGTATAAATATAAATATACAAAATACACATAAAATATCGTGAATTTGTATAAAACTATATCCAAAAATACACAGAAATAATTATATTTGTAGGAAAATAGATATATAAAATACAGCTAAAATAAACTAAATTTGAATTGAAATATATATACAAAATACATGAAATAATGTAAATTTATATCAAAATATTTATACAAATACATATAATAACGTAGATTTGTTTTAAAATATATAAACAAAATACACATTAAGTAATGTAAATACGTATAAGAAATATGTACAAAATACACATATAATCATGTAATTCGTATCAAAATAAATAAACAAAATAACGATAAGATAATGTAAATGTATGAGAAAACATATACAAATAACGCAAATTTCTATAAAATATATGTACAAAATGCCTATAAGATAAAGTAAATTTGCATAAAAATATATATACAAAACACATTAAATAATGTAAATGATTACATAAAATAACCTAAATTTGTATAAAACTATATACAAAAATACACAAAAATAATTTAAATTTGTATGAAAAGAAATATACAAAATACACGTAAAATTAGGTAAATTTGTAATGAAATACATATAGAAAATACACATCAAATAATGTAAATTTGAATGAAAATATATAAACAAACACACTTAAAATAACGTAAATTTGTATAAAATATATATGCAAGGTACACATTAAATAATGTAAATGTGTATAAAAAATATATACAAAAAACAAATAGAATAATGTAAAATCGTATCAAAATAAATACACAGAATATCAATAAAATAATGTAAATTTGTATGAAAATAAAGATGCAAAATTCCCAAAAAATATCGCATTTTTTATAAAAATATATATACCAAAATACACATAAAATATTTAAATTTGTATTGAAATAAATATACAAAATGCATATACAGTAAGGTAAATTTGTATTGAAAGAGATATTCAAAAATACATATAAAACAATGTAAATTTGTTTGAAAATATATATACGAAAACACATAAAATAATGTAAACTCGTATCGAAATAAACAAACAAAATACTAATAAAAGAATGTGTATTTGTATAAATATAAATATACAAAATACACATAAAATAACGTAAATTGATATAAAAGTATATACAAAAATACACAAAAGTAATTAAATTTGTATGAAAATAGATATACAAAATACACATAAAATAACTCATATTTAAAAAAAATATATACGAAAATACACATAAAATAATTAAATTTGTATTAAAATAAATATACAAAATACACATACTATAAGGTAAATTTGTATTGAAATAGATATGCAAAATACACATAAAATAAAGTAAATTTGTATCAAAATAACGTAAATTTGTATGAAAAATATATACAAAATACACATAGAGTAATGTCAATTCGTATCAAAATGAATGAGCAGAATATCAATAAAATAATGTAAATTTGTATGAAAATAATGATGCAAAATACCCAAAAAATAAAGCATATGTTTATAAAAATACAGATACAAAAATACACATCGAATAATTAAATTTGTATTAAAATTAATATACAAAATGCGTATATAATAAGGTAAATTTGTATTGAAAAAACATGCAACATACACGTTTACTCATACAAACTTATATTATTTTATTGGTATTTTGTTTATTTATTTTGATACGAATTACATGATTATATGAGTATTTTTGTACATATTTTTTTATACGTATTTACATTATTTAATGTGTATTTTGTTTATATATTTTCATACAAATTTACGTTACTATATGTGTATTTGTATAAATATTTTGATACAAATTTACTTTATTTCATGTATTTTGTATATATATTTCAATTCAAATTTAGCTTATTTTGTGTGTATTTTGTATATATTTTCATAGAAATTTAATTACTTCTGTGTATTTTTGTATATAGTTTTATATAAATTTACGTTATTATACGTAGACTTCTATAGAAATATATATACAAAAAATAGATGAAATGACGTAAATACGTATAAAAATATATATACACAATACACATTAAATAATGTAAATTCATGTCAAAATAAATAAACAAAATATCAATAAAAGAATGTGTATTTGTATCAAAATAGATATACAAAATACACATTAAATATTGTAAATTTGTATAAAACTCTATACAAAAATACACAAAAAATAATTTAAATTTGTATGAAAATTAATAAACAAAATACACATAAAATTAGGTAAATTTGTATTGAAATACATATACAAAATACACATAAAATAATGTAAATTTGAATGAAAATATATAAATAAATAAACTTAAAAAAACGTAAATTTGTATGAAATATATATATAAAATACACATTAAATAATGTAAATATGTATAAAAAATATATATACAAAAGACAAATAGAATAATGTAAAATAGTTTCAAAATAAATACACAGAATATTAATAAAATAATGTAAATTTGTATGAAAATAAAGATGCAAAATACCCATAAAACAACGCATTTTTTATGAAAATATATATACCAAAATACACATAAAATATTTAAATTTGTATTACAATAGATATACAAAATACACATACAATAAGGTAAATTTGTATTGATATAGATATGCAAAATACATATAAAACAATGTAAATTTCTTTCAAAATATATATACGAATACACATAAAATAACGTAGATTTCTATAAAAATATATATATATACAAAATACACATAAAATGAAGTAAACACGTATAAGAAAATGTATACAAAATACACATAAAATAATGTAAATTCGTATCAAAATAAATAAACTAAATGCCAATAAAAGAATGTATACTTATATAAATATAAATATACAAAATACACATAAAATAACGTAAAATTGTATAAAAGTATATACAAAAATAAACAAAAAAAAAAAAAATTGTATGAAAATAGATATACAAAAGACACATAAAATAAGCTAAATTTGAGTTGAAATAAATATAGAAAATACATAAAATAATGTAAATTTGTATCAAAATATATATTCAAATACACATATAATAACGTAAATTTGTATAAAAATATATAAACAAAATACACATTAAATAATGTAAATACGTATAAAAGATATGTACAGTCGGCTATGGAGAGTAGTGCCACACTGTCCAGTAAGTTTCGTTCAGAAAGCGACATCTGGCAACCCCTCCACGCGACATGAAAAATATTATATCCTATCGAAATCGTACTGTTGTGGTGATTGGTGGTCACAGGTGCACTCTACATAATTTTAAAATAGATATTTATGAAAAGTGCTCGTCGCTAAC
Source organism: Eriocheir sinensis (assembly GCF_024679095.1). NCBI lineage: Eukaryota > Metazoa > Arthropoda > Malacostraca > Decapoda > Varunidae > Eriocheir > Eriocheir sinensis. The sequence goes on along the minus strand of NW_026110906.1, from coordinate 240,814 downwards.
GCTTAATAAATATTTTTTCTTTAGGCTCTGTCGCTACATTTTGACACGAGCTTTTAGTTTCGTTCAAATTTAGTCAAGAGCAATTCTAAGTTGTTTATCAAACTATGATACATTTAAAAATATACTGCACTTATTAGGGGAGATTGTTATGCCTTTTAACTAAAAACAAAAAATTCCTGACAGCCGAGATCTTGTTCTTTATAAAAAAAAAATTATACGTAATAATAGGCTATAAACGTTCACATGATGGCGTCGTCGACCGCGGGCTTTTCCGCGCTCGCACTCAACACACACACACACACACACACACACACACACACATACACGTATTTATACTTCGATATTACGTAATCTTAACGGAGAAATAATTGTAGATTTTTGATGATCTGAATTGTCTTTGAGGCTTTATAGTGACGGGAATTAAGGCTGCGAGTTAAACAGACCCTCAAGCCTATTTGCTGTTTGATGGTAAGGAGCATTATTCACTGCCTGCCTCTGTGAAGGACAGCATTGCACACGGTATTTTCAAAGTTTAATAAGAAAAAGTGTTTCAGACTGTTCGTGATGTTTTACCTCGTCATCATCATCATCATCATCATCATGTAGAAGACATTCATTATCGGTATATTTTTAACTACATTATATTGTAATATAATATAATATTATACAATATTATAATTTCACGGTCACACACACACGGTACACACTGATACGAGTCACTAACATCGCCAGTGAATGCGTCATCGTGGTATAGTTGCCAGATACCGCCACCAGACTAAACATTCTGAAAACCGTGACACTACTCTCTATCATCGACTGTACGTAATGTAAAAATTTATAAAATTAAAGATGCAATATACCCATAAAATAACTCATATTTAAAAAAATATATATATATAAAAATACACATAAAATAATTAAATTTGTATTAAAATAAATATACAAAATACACATACAATAAGGTAGATTTTTATTAAAATAGATATGCAAAAACACATAAAATAAAGTAAATTTGTATCAAAATATATACGAATACACACATAAAATAACGTAAATTTTTATGAAAATATATATACAAAATACACATTAAATAATGTAAATACATAGAAAAATATATATACAAAATACATATAAAATAATGTAAATTGTATCAAAATAAATAAACAAAATTTCCTCTAAAACACGCAAAATTTGTAGGAAAATATATAAACAACATACAAATAAAATAACAAAATTTGTATAAAATATATACAAAAATACACAAAAATAATTTAAATTTGTTTGAAAATAGATATGCAAAATACACATGAAATTAGGCAAATTTTATTGAAATACATATACAAAATACACATAAAATAATGTAAATTTGTATGAAAATATATAATCAAATACAAATAAGATAACGTAAATTTCCATAAAATATATGTACAAAATATACATTAAATAATGTAAATATGTCTAAAATATGTATACAAAATACACAATAACGTAAAATCGTATCAAAATAAATAAACAGACTATCAATAAAATAATGTAAATTTATATGAAAATAAAGATGCAAAATACCCATATAATAACGCATATTTGTTGAAAAATTTATATACAAAAATACACATAAAATAATTTAATTTGTATCAAAATAAATATACAAAAGGCACATACAATAAAGAAAATTTGTATTGAAATAGATATGCGAAATACACATAAATAATGTAAATTTGTATCAAAATATATATACGAATACACATAAAATAGAGTAAATTTCTATGAAAATATATATTAAAAATAAATATAAAATTATGTAAATAAGTATAAAAATATATATATATATATATATATATATATATATATATATATATATATATATATATATATATATATATATATATATATATATATATATATATATCGAACAAACCTAAAATAATGAAAATTGTATCAAAATCAATAAACAAAATTCCGATAAAATAACGTATATTTGTAGGAAAATAAATATACAAAATACACATAAAATTACGAAAATTTGAATAAAAATATATAATAAAATACACAAAATTAATTTCAATTTGTATGAAAATAGATATACATAATACACATATAATTAGTTAAATTCGTATTTAAATACATGTACAAAATACACATAAAATAATGTAAATTTGTATGAAATGAAAACAAATTCACATAAAATAACGTACATTTGTATGAAATATATATACAAAATATACATAGAATAATGTAAAATCGTATCAAAATAAATACACAGAATATCAATAAAATAATGTAAATTTGTATGAAAATAAAGATGCAAAATACCCATAAAATAAAGCTTATTTTTATAAAAATACATATAGAAAAATACACATAGCATAATTAAATTTGTATTAAAATTAATATACAAAATGCACGTACAATAAGGTAAATTTGTATTGAAAAAATATGCAAAATGCACATAAAACAATGTATATTTGTTTCAAAATATATATACGAATACACATATTACGTTATTTTATGTGTGTTTGTTTATATATTTTCATTCAAATCTACATTATTTGATGTGTATTTTGTATACACATCAAATAATTTTGATGTCCCCCCCCCGACTGGGGGGGGGACCACAAATTCCCCCAGGGAGGACTCCCCTTCTGGCTGCCGACCCGAGAGGTGTCTTGATAACTCCTCGAACCTCTTTCTTCTCAATTTCTGCAACATTCGCGGTCTTCGCTCTAATTTTCATTCTGTGGAACATCATCTCTTCTCCTCTAAACCTCACCTTCTCTTCCTTACCGAAACACAGGTTTCTGAGGCTACTGACAGCAATCTCTACTCTGTTCCCTCCTACTATCTCTATCCTAAATTTCAATCCAAAGCTGGATGTTGCGCCTACGTGCGCAGCGACATCACTTGCTCTCGTGCCCACGAACTTGACTCTTCTGAATTATCCACCATCTGGTTAAGACTTCACTGTCATTCTATTACTAAATACATCTGTGCTGTTTATCTCTCACCTAACTCTACCAACTATGTAAAATTCTTTGACTATTTGAATTCTAAAGTGGAGCACATCTTGACCCACTCTCCGTTCACTGAAATCTCCATCTTAGGAGATTTCAATGTTCACCACCAGCTTTGGCTTTCATCCTCTTTCACTGACCATCCTGGTGAACAAGCCTACAACTTTGCTATCCTCAATGACCTAGAGCAGTTGGTCCAGCACCCTACACGTATTCCCGACCGTCTTGGAGATCGGCCCAACATTCTAGACCTCTTCCTTACCTCAAACCCTTCTGCTTATTCTGTCAAACTGTTCTCTCCGTTGGGCTCCTCTGATCACAATCTTATTTCTGCATCCTGTCCTATCGCTCCTGTACACCCTCTGGACCCACTGAAGAGGCGATGCTTCTGGCATTTTGCTTCAGCTCGGTGGGACGACCTGAGGATGTACTTTTCCGATTTCCCGTGGAATGATTATTGCTTCCAGGATAGAGACCCTCTGTGTGTGCTCAGCGCATCACAGAGGTGATTGTCTCTGGAATGGAGGCATACATTCCTCGTTCTTTCTCTACTCCTCACGCAAAAAAGCCTTGGTTTAATCACGCTTGTTCTCGTGCTGTCAATGATAGAGAGGTAGCTCACAAAAGGTACCAGAGCCTTCAAACTAATGCTAATTATGAACTTTACATTTCAGCCCGAAATCGTGCCAAATCTATTCTCCGACTAACCAAAAATTCTTTCATTAATAGAAAATGTCAAAACCTTGCTTTCTCTAACTCTTCCCGTGACTTCTGGCATCTAGCCAAAAACATCTCCTCCAACTTCACTTCTTCATCTTTCCCTCCACTCCTCAGTCCTGATGGCAACACTGCCGTCTCATCTATCTCTAAGGCTGAACTCTTCTCTCAAACTTTTTCTAAAAACTCCACTCTGGACGATTCTGGGCATATTCCTCCGACTCATCCCCCCTCTGACTCCTTTATGCCTGTTATAAAGATTCTTCAAAATGATGTTTTCTATGCCCTCTCTGGCCTCAATCCTCAGAAGGCTTATGGACCAGATGGAGTGCCTCCTATTGTCCTTAAAAACTGTGCCTCCGTGCTGTCACCCTGCCTGGTCAAACTCTTTCGCCTCTGCCTGTCAACATCTACTTTTCCTTCTTGCTGGAAGTATGCCTTCATACAGCCTGTACCTAAGAAGGGTGACCGCTCCAATCCCTCAAACTACCGTCCTATTGCTTTACTTTCTTGTCTATCTAAAGCTTTTGAATCAATCCTTAACCGGACGATTCAAAAGCACCTTTCCACTTCTGACCTTCTATCTGATCGCCAGTATGGGTTCCGCAAGGGGCGTTCTACTGGTGATCTCCTAGCCTTCTTAACTGACTCTTGGTCATCCTCTCTTAGCCGTTTCGGTGAAACTTTTGCTATTGCGCTGGACATATCAAAAGCTTTTGATAGAGTCTGGCACAAATCTTTGCTTTCTAAACTACCCTCCTACGGTTTCTATCCTTCTCTCTGTACCTTTATCTCCAGTTTCCTTTCTGACCGTTCTATTTCTGTCGTGGTAGACGGTCACTGTTCTTCTCCTAAATCTATTAACAGTGGTGTCCCACAGGGTTCTGTCCTATCTCCCACTCTTTTTCTGTTGTTCATTGATGATCTTCTTTCCAAAACGAACTGTCCTATCCATTCCTACGCCGATGATTCCACTCTGCATTATTCAACTTCTTTTAATAGAAGACCCACCCTTCAGGAACTTAACGACTCAAGGCTGGAGACTGCAGAACGCTTAGCCTCAGACCTTACTATTATTTCCGATTGGGGCAAGAAGAACCTGGTGTCCTTCAACGCCTCAAAAACACAGTTTCTCCACCTATCCACTCGACACAATCTTCCAAACAGCTATCCCCTATTCTTTGACAACACCCAGCTATCACCTTCCTCAACACTAAACATTCTCGGTCTATCCTTAACTCAAAATCTCAACTGGAAACTTCATATCTCATCTCTTACTAAATCAGCTTCCTCGAGGCTGGGCGTTCTGTACCGTCTCCGCCAGTTCTTCTCCCCTGCACAGTTGCTGTCCATATACAAGGGCCTTGTCCGCCCTCGTATGGAGTATGCATCTCATGTGTGGGGGGGCTCCACTCACACAGCTCTTCTGGACAGAGTGGAGGCTAAGGCTCTTCGTCTCATCAGCTCTCCTCCTCATACTGATAGTCTTCTACCTCTTAAATTCCGCCGCAATGTTGCCTCTCTTTCTATCTTCTATCGATATTTCCACGCTGACTGCTCTTCTGAACTTGCTAACTGCATGCCTCCTCCCCTACTGCGGCCCCGCTGCACTCGACTTTCTACTCATGCTCATCCCTATACTGTCCAAACCCCTTATGCAAGAGTTAACCAGCATCTTCACTCTTTCATCCCTCACGCTGGTAAACTCTGGAACACTCTTCCTTCATCTGTATTTCCTCCTGCCTACGACTTAAAATCTTTCAAGAGGAGGGTATCAGGACACCTCTCCTCCCGAAACTGACCTATCTTTCGGCCACCTCTTTGGATTCTTTTTAGGAGCAGTGAGTAGCGGGCTTTTTTTTTTTATTAATGTTTGCTTTTTGTGTGCCCTTGAACTGTCTCCTTTGCTGTAAAAAAAAAAAAAAAAAAAATGTATTTCAATACAAATTTACTTAATTTTACGTGTATTTTGTGTATTTCTTTTCATACAAATTTAAATTATTTTTGTGTATTTTTGTATATAGTTTTATACAAATTTAGGTTATTTTATGTACTCATTTACATTATTTAATGTGTGTTTTGTATATATATTTTTATGCAAATTTACTTTATCTTATGTGCATTTTTGTACATATATTTTTATAGAAATTTGCGTTATTTGTATATTTGGGTAGGCGGTGGCCGAACTGGTAGCGTACTGGACCCACATTCGTCGCGTGATGGACGACGCGGGTTCGAATCCTCACGCTACCACTCGGATTTTTCAGTCACTGCGGAGTGGCTTAAAACTACCCACATGCTGTCCTGAGGACCACCCATCAACCCGGACTCTAGAGGAAGCCGTCCAAGCGAATCAAGAACGAGTTCCGGGGGGCAGCATGAGCCAACGCAAGATAGCGCCACTATAAACACTCGCCTGCGCCAGAACGGGCTGGGCCGACCATCAGGCCCCACCTGGAAGAAGCCTTGGGCCGACCATCAGGCCCCACCGGGAAGATGCCTACCGGCGCAATAGGCAACAACGTAAAAAAAAAAAAAAAAAAAAAAAAAAAAAAGTTTTTTCATGCAAATTTACATTATTTTATTGTTATTTTGTTTATTTATTTTGATACGAATTACATGATTATATGTGTATTTTGTACATATTTTTTATACGTATTTACATTACTTGTGTATTTTGTTTATATATTTTTAAACAAATCTACGTTATTATATGTATTTGTATAAATATTTTGATATAAATTTACATTATTTTATGTATTTTGTATATATATTTCAATTCAAATTTAGTTTATTTTAGCTGTATTTTATATATCTATTTTCCTACAAATTTAATTACTTCTGTATATTTTTGTACATAGTTTTATACAAATTTACGATATTTTATGTGTATTTTGTATATTTATATTTATACAAATACACTTTCTTTTATTGGTATTTTGTTTATTTATTTTAATACGATTTTACATTATTTTATGTGTATTTTGTATTCATTTTTTTATACGTATTTACTTCATTTTATGTGTATTTTGTATATATTTTTATAGAAATCTACGTTATTTTATGTGTATTCGTATATATATTTTGAAACAAATTTACATTGTTTTATATGTATTTTGCATATATATTTCAATACAAACTTACAAAAATGCACATAAAATAAAGTAAGTTTGCATAAAAATATATATACAAAACACACATTAAATAATGTAAATGCGTTCATAAAATAACCTAAATTTGTATATAACTATATACAAAAATACACAAAAATAATTAAAATTTGTATGAAAAGAAATATACAAAATACACATAAAATTAGGTAAATTTGTATTGAAATACATATACAAAATACACATAAAATAATGTAAATTTGAATGAAAATATATAAACAAATACACTTAAATAACGTAAATTTGTATAAAATATATATGCAAGATACACATTAAATAATGTAAATGTGTATAAAAAAATATATACAAAAAATAAATAGAATAATGTAAAATCGTATCAAAATAAATACAGAGAATATCAACAAAATAATGCAAATTTGTATAAAAAGAAAGATGCAAAATTCCCATAAAATAGCGCATTTTTTCTAAAAATATATATACCAAAATACACATTAAATATTTAAATTTGTATTGAAATAAATATACAAAATGCATATACAGTAAGGTAAATTTGTATTGAAAGAGATATTCAAAAATACATATAAAACAATGTAAATTTGTTTCAAAATATATATACGAATACACATAAAATAACGGAGATTTCTATATATATATATATATATATATATATATATATATATATATATATATATATATATATATATATATATATATATATATATATATATATATATATATATATATATATATATATATATATATATATATATATATATATATATATATATATATATATATATATATACAAAATACCCATACAAAATAAACATGAAATAAGGTAAGTTTGTAATGAAAAATATGTACAAAATACACATAAAATAATGTAAATTTATATGAAAATATATATACAAATACACATAAAATACCATGAATTTGTATAAAATCACATATTCAAAATAAATATTAAATAATGTAAATGCGTATAAAAATATATATACAAAGTACATATAAAATAATACAAATTTAATTATTCTATGTGTATTTTTGTATATGTATTTTCATAAAAAAATGCTTTATTTTATGGGTATTTTGCATCTTTATTTTCATACAAATTTACATTATTTTATTGATATTCTGTGTATTTATTTTGATACGATTTTACTTTATTCTATGTATATTTTTTATATATATTTCATACAAATGAACGTTATTTTATGTGAATTTGTTTTCATTTCATACAAATTTACATTATTTTATGTGTATTTTGTACATGTATTTAAATGCAAATTTAACTAATTATATGTGTATTATGTATATCTATTTTCATACAAATCGAAATTAATTTTGTGTATTTTAGTATATATTTTTATTCAAATTTTCGTAATTTTATGAGTATTTTGTATATTTATTTTCTTACAAATATACGTTCTTTTATCGGAATTTTGTTTATTTATTTTGATACGAATTTTCATTATTTTAGGTGTATTTGATATATATATTTTTATACTTATTTACATAATTTTATATGTATTTTGAATATATATTTTCATAGAAATTTACTCTATTTTATGTGTATTTGTATATATATTTTGATACAAATTTACATTATTTATGTGTATTTCGAATATCTATTTCAATACAAATTTTCTTTATTGTATGTGCCTTTTGTAAATTTATTTTGATACAAATTTAATTATTTTATGTGTATTTTTGTATATATATTTTTAAACAAATATGCGTTATTATATGGGTATTTTGCATCTTTATTTTCATACAAATTTACATTATTTTATTGATAGTCTGTTTATTTATTTTGATACGATTTTACGTTATTCTGTGTATTTTGTATATATATTTTTAGACATATTTACATTATTTCATGTATATTTTGTACATATATTTTATGGAAATTTACGTTATCTTATGTGTATTTGTTTATATATTTTCATACAAATTTACATTATTTTATGTGTATTTTGTATATGTATTTCAATTAAAATTTGCCTAATTTCATGTGTATTTTGCATATCTATTTTCAAACAAATTTAAATTATTTTTGTAATGCAAAATACCCATAAAATAAAGCATATTTTTTTTAAAAATACATATACAAAAATACACATAGAATAATTAAATTTGTATGAAAATAAATATACAAAATGCACATAAAATTAGGTAAATTTGTATTGAAATACATAGACAAATACACTTAAAATAACGTAAATTTGTATAAAAAATATGTACAAAACACAAATAGGATAATGTAAAATCGTATCAAAATAAATACACAGAATATTAATAAAATAATGTAAATTTGTATGAAAATAAAGAAGCAAAATACCCATAAAATAACGCATTTTTTTTATTTATAAAAATATATATACCAAAATACACATAAAAAAATAAATTTGTATTAAAATAAATATACAAAAAACACATACAATAAGGTAAAATTGTATTGAAATAGATATGCAAAATACATATAAAACAATGTAAATTTGTTTCAAAATATATATACGAATACACATAAAATAACGTAGATTTCTATAATAATATATATAAAAAATACACCTAAAATGAAGTAAATACGTATAAAAAATGTATACAAAACATAAAATAATGTAAATTCGTATCAAAATAAATAAACAAAATACCAATAAAAGAATGTGTTTTTGTATAAATATAAATATACAAAAAACACATAAAAAACGTAAATTTATATAAAACTATATACAAAAATACAGAGAAGTAATTAAATTCGTATGAAAATAGATATACAAAATACACACAAATTAAGCTAAATTTGAATTGAAATATATATACAAAATACATGAAATAAAGTAAATTTGTATCAAAATATTTATACAAATACACATATAATAAGGTAAATTTGTATGAAAATATATAAACAAAATACACATTAAATAATGTAAATACGTGTAAAAAAATTTGTACAAAATACACATATAATCATGTAATTCGTATCAAAATAAATAAACAAAATACCAATAAAATAATATAAATTTGTATGAGTAAACGTGTATGTTGCATATTTTTTCAATACAAATTTACCTTATTATATACGCATTTTGTATATTAATTTTAATACAAATTTAATTATTCGATGTGTATTTTTATATCAGTATTTTTATAAACATATGGTTTATTTTATGGGTATTTTGCATCTTTATTTTCATACAAATTTGCAATATTTTATTGATATTCTGCTCATTCATTTTGATACGAATTCACATTATTCTATGTGTATTTTGTATATATTTTTCATACAAATTTACGTTATTTTATGTGTATTTGTTTATATATTTTGACACAAATTTACAATATTTTATGGCTATTTTGTATATACATTTCAAAAGAAATTTACCTAGTTTTATGTGTATTTTGTATACTATTTTCATACAAACTCAAATTATTTCTATGTATTTTTGTATATATTTTAATACAAATTTTAGTTATGTTATTTGTATTTTGTAAATTAATTTTCATTCAAATATATATTATTTTATTGGTGTTTTGTTGATTTATATTGATACGAATTTACATTATTTTATATGTACTTTGTATATATATTTTTATACGCATTTACATTATTTAATATTTATTTTGAATATATATTTTTATACAAATTCATGGTATTTTATGTGTATTTGTATATATATTTTCATATAAATTTACATTATTTTATGTGTATTTTGTACATATATTTTATTACAAATCTACCTTATTTTATGTTTATTTTGTATGTTTATATTTATCCAAATACACATTCTTTTATTGGTATTTTGTTTATTTATTTTAATTCGAATTTACATTATTTTATGTGTATTTTGTATACATTTTTTTATACGTATTTACTTAATTTTATGTTTATTTTGTATATATATTTTTATAGAAATCTACGTTATTTTATTTGTTTTCGTATATATATTTTGAAACAAATTTACATTGTGTTATATGTATTTTTGCATATATCTTTCAATACAAATTTACGTTATTGTATGTGCATTTTGAATATTTATTTCAATACAAATTTAAATATTTTATGTGTATTTTGGTATATATATTTTTATAAGAAATGTAAATGTAAATGTAAACTCGTATCAAAATAAATAAACAAAATTCCGATAAAAGAAAGTATATTTGTAGGAAAATAAATATACAAAATACACATAAAATAGCGAAAATTTGTATAAAAATATATACAAAAAAAAAAATTTCAATTTGTATGAAAATAGATTTTCAAAATACACATATAATTAGTTAAATTTGTATTTATATACATGTACAATATAATGTAAATACGTATAAAAGATATGTACGTAATGTAAAAATTTATAAAATTAAAGATGCAAGATACCCATAATAACTCCTCATATTAAAAATAAATATTTTGTGTATTTTTATTTAATGTGTATTTTGTATATATATTTTTATACGTATTTACATTATTTCAAGTGTATTTTGTATATATATTTCTATAGAAATCTACGTTATTTTATGTGTATTCGTATATATATTTTGAAGCAAATTTACATTGTTTTATGTGTATTTTGCATATTTTTTCAATACAAATTTACCTTATTGTATGTGCATTTTGTATATTAATTTTAATAGAAATTTGATTAATCTATGTGTATTTTGTACATGTATTTTATAAAAATATGCTTTATTTTATGGGTATTTTGCATTTTTATTTTCAGACAATTTAAGCTGTATTGATATATATATATATATATATATATATATATATATATATATATATATATATATATATCTATATATATAGATATATATATATATATATATATATATATATATATATATATATATATATATATATATATATATATATATATATATATTTTGTATATTTATTTCAATACAAAATTAAATATTTTATGTGTATTTTGGTATATATATTTTTATAAAAAATGGGATTTAAGCATCTTTATTTTCATACAAGTTTACATTATTTTATTGATATTCTGTGAATTTATTTTGATACGATTGTATATTATTCTATTTGTTTTTTGTATATATTTTTTTTTATACACATTTACATTATTTAATGTGTATCTTGCATATATATTTTATACAAATTTACTTTATTTTAAGTGTGTTTGTTTATATATTTTCATTCAAATTTACATTATTTAATGTGTATTTTGTATATGAATTTCAATACAAATTTAATTAATTTTACGTGTATTTTGTATATTTCTTTTCATACAAATTTAAATTATTTTTGTGTATTTATGTATATAGTTTTATACAAATTTAGGTTATTTTATGTACTCATATACATTATTTAATGTCTGTTTTGTAAATATATTTTTATGCAAATTTACTTTATCTTATGTGCATTTTTGTACATATATTTTTATAGAAATTTGCGTTATTTGTATATGTTTTCTCATACAAATACACATTCTTTTATTGATATTTTGTTTATTTATTTTGACACGAATTTACATTATTTAATGTGTATTGTGTATATATATTTTTATGCGTATTTACGTCATTTCATCTATTTTTTGTATATATATTTCTATAGAAATCTACGTTATTTTATGTGTATTCGTATATATATTTTGAAACAAATATACATTGTTTTAAGTGTATTTTGCATATTCTTTCAATCCAAATTTACCTTATTGTATGTGCATTTTGTATATTAATTTTAATACAAATTTAATTATTCTATGTGTATTTTTGTGTATGTAAATTTAAAAAAATATGCTTTATTTTATGGATATTTTGCATCTTTATTTTCATACAAATTTACATTATTTTATTGATATTCTGTGTATTTATTTTGATACGATTTTACATTATTCTATGTATATTTTGTATATATATTTTATACAAATGTACGTTATTTTATGTGAATTTGTTTTAATTTCATACAAATTTACATTATTTTATGTGTATTTTGTACATCTATTTAAATACAAATTTAACTTATTACAATATTATATATACAATATTATTACAAAATATACATAAAATAACGAAAATTTGTATAAAAATTTATACAAAAAACAAACAAAAATAATTTCAATTTGTTTGAAAATAGATATACAAAATACACATATAATTAGTTAAATTTGTCTTTAAATACATGTACAAAATACATATAAAATAATGTAAATTTTTATGAAATGAAAACATATAAACATAAAATAACGTACATTTGTATAAAATATATATACAAAATACACATAGAATAATGTAAAATCGTATCAAAATAAGTACACAGAATATCAATAAAATAATTTAAATTTGTATGAAAATAAAGATGCAAAATACCCATAAAATAAAGCATATATTTTTTTTAAATACATATACAAAAATACACATAAAATAATTAAATTTGTATTAAAATTAATATACAAAATGCACATACAATAAGGTTAATTTGTATTGAAAAAATACATAAAATACACATAAAACAGTGTAAATTTGTTTCAATATATATATACGAATACACATAAAATAACGTTGATTTCTATAGGAATATATATACAAAATACACATGAAATGATGTAAATACGTATAAAAATATATATACAAAATACACATTAAATAATGTAAATTCGCGTCAAAATAAATAAACAAAATATCAATAAAAGAATGTGTATTTCTATGAAAATAGATATACAAAATACACATAAAATAACCTAAATTTGTATTAAACTATATACAAAAATACACAAAAATATTTTAAATTTGTATGAAAATAAATATACAAAATACACATAAAATTAGGTAAATTTGAATTGAAATACATATACAAAATACACATAAAATAATGTAAATTTGTATGAAATTAAAACAAATTCACATAAAATAACGTACATTTGTATAAAATATATATACAAAATATACATAGAATAATGTAAAATCATATCAAAATAAATACACAGAATATCAATAAAATAATGTAAATTTGCATAAAAATATATATACAAAACACACATTAAATAATGTACATGCGTATAAAAATATGTATACAAAATACCAATGAAATAATCTAAATTCGTATCGTATTATTTTATGTGTATTAAAATTTGTATGAAAAGAAATATACTTTATACAAATTTACGTTATTTTAAGTGTATTTGTTTATGTATTTTCATTCAAATTTACATTATTTTATGTGTATTTTGTAAATGTATTTTAATACAAATTTACCTAATTTTACGTGTATTTTGTATACTTATTTTCAAACAAATTTAAATTATTTTTGTGTATTTTTGTATATAGTTTTATACAAATTTACGCTATTTTATGTGTATTTTGTATATCTATTTTCATACAAATACACATTCTTTTATTGATATTTTGTTTATTTATTTTGACACGAATTTACATTATTTAATGTCTATTTTGTATATATATTTTTATACGTATTTACAGCATCTCAAGTGTATTTTGTATATATATTTCTATAGAAATCTGCGTTATTTTATGTGTATTCGTATATATATTTTGAAACAAATTTACATTGTTTTATGTGTATTTTGCATATTTTTTTAATAAAAATTTACCTTATTGTATGTGCATTTTGTATATTAATTTTACTACAAATTTAATTATTGAATGTGTATTTTTGTATATGTATTTTTATAAAAATATGCTTTATTTTATTGGTATTTTGCATCTTTATTTTCATACAAATTTCATTATTTTATTGATATTTTGTGTATTTATTTTGATACGATTTTACATTATTTTCTATGTGTATTTTGTATATATATTTAATACAAATGTACGTTATTTTATGTGAATTTGTTTTAATTTCATACAAATTTACATTTTTTTATGTGTATTTTGAACATGTACAAATTTGTACAAATTTAACTAATTATATGTGTATTTTGTATATCAATTTTCATAAAAATTGAAATTATTTTTATACAAATTTTCGTTATTTTATGTGTATTTTGTATATTTATTTTCCTACAAATATACGTTCTTTTATCGGAATTTTGTTTGTTTATTTTGATACGAATTTACATTATTTTAGGTGTATTTGATATATATATTTTATACTATTTACATCATTTTATATGTATTTTGTATGTATATTTTCATAGAAATTTACTCTATTTTATGTGTATTCGTATATATATTTTGATACAAATTTACATTATTGATGTGTATTTTGCATATGTATTTCAATACAAATTTACTATATTGTATATGCATTTTGTATATTTATTTCAATACAAATTTAATTATTTCATGTGTATTTTTGTATATATATTTTTATGCATATATGCGTTATTATATGGGTATTTTGCATCTTTATTTTCATACAAATTTAAATTATTTTATTGATATTCTGTTTATTTATTTTGATACGATTTAACATTATTCTATGTGTATTTTGTATATATATTTTTATACATATTTACATTATTTAATGTATATTTTGTATATATATTTTATCCAAATTTACGTTATTTTATGTGTATTTGTTTATATATTTTCATACAAATTTACATTATTTTATGTTTATTTTGTATATGTATTTCAATACAAATTTGCCTAACTTTATGTGTATTTTGCATATCAATTTTCAAACAAATTTAAATTATTTTTGTGTATTTTTGTATTTATTTTTATATGAATTCTAGTTATTTTATTTGTATTTTGAAAATATATTTTCCTACAAATATACATTCTTTTATTATAATTTTGTTTATTTATTTTGATACGAGTTTACATTATTTTATGTGTATTTTGTATATATGTTTTTCTACGTATTTACATTATTTTATGTGCATTTTGTATATATATTTTAAAAATTTACATTATTTTATTGTGTGTATTCCTATTTATTTTGATACAAATTTTATAGAAATTCATGTTATTTTTGTGTATTTGTATATATATTTTCACATTTATATTATTTTACGTGTATTTTACATATTTTTCATTACAAATTTACCTTATTTTATGATTATTTTGTATATTTATTTCATTCAATTTTAGATTATTTAATGTATATTTGTATTTGTATTTACGTAATTTTTTGTGTATTTTCTATATATATTTTCATCCAAAATTACATTATTTTATTGGTATTTTCTTTATTTAACTCGATACGAATTTAGATTTTTTCATAGGTATTTTGTATACATATGTTTATACTCATTTACATTATGTAATGTGTGTTTTGTATATATTTTTTAATGCAAATTTATTTCATGTGCATTTTTGTATATATATTTCTATAGAAATTTATTTATTTTATGTGTATTTTGTATATGTTTTCTAATAAAGATTTACATTATTTTTTTGGTATTTTGTTTATTTATTTTGATACGAATTACATGATTATATGTGTATTTTGTATATCTTTTTTTTATACGTAATTACATTATTTAATGTGTATTTTGTTTATATATTTTTATATAAAATTTACGTAATCATATGTGTATTTGTAAAAATATTTTGATACAAATTTACTTTATTTTATGTATTTTGTACATATATTTAAATTCAAATTAAGCTTATTTTATGTTTATTTTGTATATCTATTTTCATACTAATTTAATTACTTTTGTGTATCTTTGAATATTGTTTTATATAAATTTACCTTATTTTATGTGCATTTTGTATATTTATATTTATACAAATACACATAAAATAAAGTAAATTTGCATAAAAATAAATATACAAAACACACATTAAATAATGTAAATGCGTATATAAATATGTATACAAAATACCTATGAAATAATCTAAATTCGTATCGATTTAAACTAACAAAATACCAATAAAATAATGTAATTTTTGATGAAAATATATATAGAAAATACACATAAAATAACCTAAATACAAATACATATATACACATAAAATAATTTAAAATTGAAGGAAATAAATATTCAAAATAAACATAAAATAAGGTAAATTTGTAATGAAATATATGTAAAAATGCCCATAAAATAATGTAGATTTGTATGAAAATATTTATTCAAATCCACATAAAATAACATGAATTTGTATAAAATTTGTATCAAATTATATACGAATACACACAATAAAATAAAGTAAATTTTTATGAAAATATATATACAAAATACACATAAAATAATGTAAATACGTAGAAAAATATATATACAAAATACACATAAAATAAAGTAAATTCGTATTAGAATAAATAGATAAAATTCCAATAAAAGAATGTATATTTGTAGGAAAATATATATAGAAAATACAAATAAAATAACAAAATTTTTTAAAACAATATATACAAAAACACACAAAAATTATTTAAATTTGTTTCAAAATAGATATGCAAAATACACATAAAACTAGGCAAATTTGTATTGAAATACATATACAAAATACACATAAAATAATGTAAGTTTGAATGAAAATATATAAAAAATTCACTTAAAATAACGTAAAATTGTATGAAATATATATACAAAATACACATTAAACAATGTAAATATGTATAAAAAAATATATACAAAACACAAATAGAATAATGTAAAATCGTATCGAGATAAATACACAGAATATTAATAAAATAGTATAAATTTGCATGAAAATAAAGATGCAAAATACCCATAAAATAACGCATTTTTTATAAAAATATATATACCAAAACACACATAAAATATTTGAATTTGTATTAAAATAGATATACGAAATGCACACACAATAAGGTAAATTTGTATTGAAATATATATGCAAAATACATATAAAACAATGTAAATTTGTTTCAAAATATATATACGAAAACTATTAAAATAACGCAGATTTCTATAAAGATATATATAGAAAAATACATAAAATGAGGTAAATGGGTATAAAAATGTGTACAAAATACATATAAAATAATGTAAACTCGTATCGAAATAAATAAACAAAATACTAATAAAAGAATGTATTTGTATAAATATAAATATTCAAAATACACATAAAATAACGTAAATTGATATAAAAGTATATACAAAAATACACAAAAGTAATTAAATCTGTATGAAAATAGATATAAAAAATATACATAAAATAACTCATATTTAAAAAAAATATATACAAAAATACACAAAAAATAATTAAATTTGTATTAAAATAAATATACAAAATACACACACTATAAGGTAAATTTGTATTGAAATATAAATGCAAAATACACATAAAATAATGTAAATTTGTATCAAAATAGATACAAATACACAAAATAAAATAACGTATATTGTGATGAAAATATATATACATAATACACATAATATATTGTAAATACGTTGAAAAATACATATACAAAATACACATATATAATTGTAAATTCGTATCAATATAAATAAACAAAATTCCAATAAAGAATGTATATTTGTGAGATATATATATATATATATATATATATATATATATATATATATATATATATATATATATATATATATATATATATATATATATATATATATATATATATATATATATATATATATATATATATATATATATATATATATATATATATATATATATATATATACAAAATGCACATACAATAAGGTAAATTTGTATTGAAAGAATATGCAAAATACACATAAAACAATGTATATTTCTTTCAAAATATATATACGAAAACACAAAAAATAACGTAGATTTCTATAGAAATATTTATACAAAAAATAGATGAAATGACGTAAATACGTATAAAAATATATATACACAATACACATTAAATAATGTAAATTCGTGTCAAAATTAATAAACAAAATATCAATAAAAGAATGTGTATTTGTATGAAAATAGATATACAAAATTCACATTAAATATTGTAAATTTGTATAAAACTCTATACAAAAATACACAAAAAATAATTTAAATTTGTATGAAAATTAATATACAAAATACACATAAAATTAGGTAAATTTGTATTGAAATACATATACAAAATACACATAAAATAATGTAAATTTGAATGAAATATATACACAAATACACTTAAAAAAACGTAAATTTGTATGAAATATATATATAAAATACACATTAAATAATGTAAATATGTATAAAAAAATATATACAAAAGACAAATAGAATAATGTAAATTAGTATCAAAATAAATACACAGAATATTAATAAAATAATGTAAATTTTTATGAAAATAAAGATGCAAAATACCCATAAAACAACGCATTTTTTATGAAAACATATATACCAAAATACACATAAAATATTTAAATATGTATTACAATAGATATACAAAATGCACATATAATAAGGTAAATTTGTATTGAAATAGATATGCAAAATACATATAAAACAATGTAAATTTCTTTCAAAATATATATACGAATACACATAAAATAAGGTAGATTTCTATAAAAATATATATACAAAATACACATAAAATGAAAATGTATACAAAATACACATAAAATAATGTAAATTCGTATGAAAATAAATAAAGTAAATGCCAATAAAAGAATGTGTACTTGTATAAATATAAATTTACAAAATACACATAAAATAACGTAAAATTGTTTAAAACTATATACAAAAATAAACAAAAAAAATTAACTTTGAATATAAATAGATATACAAAAGACACATAAAATCAAAATTGAAATAAATATAGAAAATACATAAAATAATGTAAATTTGTATCAAAATATATATTCAAATACACATATATTAACGTAAATTAGTATAAAAATATATAAACAAAATACACATTAAATAATGTAAATACGTATAAAAGATATGTACGTAATGTAAAAATTTATAAAATTAAAGATGCAATATACCCATAAAATAACTCATATTTAAAAAAAAATATATACAAAAATACACATAAAATAATTAAATTTGTATTAAAATAAATATACAAAATACACATACAATAAGGTAGATTTTTATTGAAATAGATATGCAAAAAACACATAACATAAAGTAAATTTGTATCAAAATATATACGAATACACACAATAAAAAAACGTAAATTTTTATGAAAATATATATACAAAATACACATTAAAAAATGTAAATACATAGAAAAATATATATAAAAAATACACATAAAATAATGTAAATTCGTATCAAAATAAATAAACAAAATTTCCTCTAAAAGAATGTATATTTGTAGGAAAATATATATACAAAATAAAAATAAAATAACAAAAATTTGTATAAAAATATATACAAAAATACACAAAAATAATAAAAATTTGTTTGAAAATAGATATGCAAAATACACATGAAATTAGGCAGATTTTTATTTAAATACATATACAAAATACACATAAAATAATGTAAATTTGTATGAAACTATATAAACAAATACACATAAGATAACGTAAATTTCCATAAAATATATGTACAAAATATACATTAAATAATGTAAATATGTCTAAAAATATGTATACAAAATACACAGAATAACGGAAAATCGTATCAATATAAATAAACAGACTATCAATAAAATAATGTAAATTTGTATGAAAATAAAGATGCAAAATACCCATATAATAACGCATATTTGTTTAAAAATATCTATACAAAAATACACATAAAATAATTAAATTTGTATCAAAATAAATATACAAAAGGCACATACAATAAAGAAAATTTGTATTGAAATAGATATGCGAAATACACATAAATAATGTAAATTTGTATCAAAATATATATACGAATACACATAAAATAGAGTAAATTTCTATGAAAATATATATTAAAAATACATATAAAATTATGTAAATAAGTATAAAAATATATATATCAAATACACCTAAAATAATGAAAACTCGTTTCAAAATAAATAAACAAAATTCCGATAAAAGAACGTATATTTGTAGGAAAATAAATATCCAAATACACATAAAATTACGAAAATTTGAATAAAAATATATACTAAAATGCACAAAATTAATTTCGATTTGTATGAAAATAGATATACATAATACACATATAATTAGTTAAATTAGTTATATATTTTTAGATATTTACATTATTTAATGTATATTTTGTACATATATTTTATGGAAATCTACGTTATCTTATGTGTATTTGTTTATATATTTTCATACAAATTTATATTATTTTATGTGTATTTTGTATATGTATTTCCATAAAAATTTACATTATTAAATGTATTTTGTATATATAATTTCATGCAAATTTACATTATTATATGTGTATTTGAATATATATTTTGATACAAATTTACATTATTTTATGTATTTTCTATATTTATTTCAATTCAAATTTAGCTTATTTTATATGTCTTTTGTATATCTATTTTCATACAAATTTAATTATTTTTGTTTATTTTTATATATAGTTTTATACAATTTTACGTTATTTTATGTGTATTTTGTATATTTATATTTATACAAGTAAACATTCTTGTATTGGCATTTAGTTTATTTATTTTGATACGAATTTACATTATTTTATGTGTATTTTGTATACATTTTCTTATACGTATTTACTTCATTTTATGTGTATTTTGTATATATACTTTTATAGAAATCTACGTTATTTTATGTGTATTCGTATATATATTTTGAAACAAATTTACATTGTTTATGTGTATTTTGCATATCTATTTCAATACAAATTTACCTTATTGTATGTGCATTTTGTATATTTATTGGTATACAAATTTAAATACTTTATGTGTATTTTGGTATATATATTTTCATAAAAAATGCGTTGTTTTAGGGTATTTTGCATCTTTATTTTCATACAAATTTACATTGTTTTATTAATATTCTGTGTATTTATTTTGATACTATTTTACATTATTCTATTTGTGTTTTGTATATATTTTTTTTTACATATTTGCATTATTTAATGTTCATATTCTATATATATTTCATACAAATTTACGTTATTTTAAGTGTATTTGTTTATATATTTTCATTCAAATTTACATTATTTTATGTGTATTTTGTATATGTATTTCAATAGAAATTTACCTACTTTTATGTGTATTTTGTATATATATTTTTATACAAATTTAAATTATTTTTTGTATATTTTTGTATAGAGTTTTATATAAATTTACAAAATTTTATGTGTATTTTGTATATCTATTTTCATACAAATACACATTCTTTTATTGATATTTTGTTTATTTATTTTGATGCGAGTTTACATTATTTAATGTGTATTGTGTATATATATTTTTAAACGTATTTACGTCATTTCATGTTTATTTTGAATATATATTTCTATAGAAATATACGTTATTTTATATGTATTCGTATATATATTTTGAAACAAATATACCTTGTATTATGTGCATTTTGTATATTTTTTCAATACAAATTTACCTTATTGTACGTGCATTTTGTATATTAATTTTAATACTAGTTTAATTATTCTATGTGTATTTTTGTATATGTATTTTTAAAAAAATATGCTTTATTTTATGGTTATTTTGCATCTTTATTTTCATACAAAATTACATTATTTTATTGATATTCTGTGTATTTATTTTGATACGATTTTACATTATTCTATGTATATTTTGTATATATACAAATGTACGTTATTTTATGTGAATTTGTTTTCATTTCATACAAATTTACAATATTTTATGTGTATTTTGTACATGTATTTAAATACAAATTTAACTAATTATATGTGTATTTTGTATATCTATTTTCATACAAATTGAAATTTATTTTTTTGTTTTTTTGTATATATTTTTATTCAAATTTTCGTAATTTTACGTGTATTTTGTATATTTATTTTCCTACAAATATACGTTCTTTTATCGGAATTTTGTTTATTTCTTTTGATACGAATTTTCATTTTTTAGGTATTTATGATATATATTTTTATACTTATTTACATAATTTTATATGTATTTTGAATATATACTTTCATAGAAATTTACTCTATATATATATACAAAAAAACACAAAAATAATTTAAATTTGTATGAAAATAAATATACAAAATACCCATAAAATTATGTAAATTCGTATTGAAATACATATACAAAATACACTTAAAATAATGTAAATTTGAATGAAAGTATGTAAACAAATACACTTAAACTAACGTTAATTTGTATAAAATATATATAAAATATAATCTTTAAAGAATGAAAATATGTATAATAATTTATATTCAAAACACAAATAGTATACTATAACATCGTATCAATATATATACAGAGAATATTAATAAAATAATGTACATTTGTATGAAAACTAAGATGCAAAATACCTATAAAATAACGCATTTAAAAAAATTTTATATACCAAAATACACATAAAATATTTGAATTTGTATTAAAATAAATATACAAATGCACATACAATAAGGTAAATTTGTATTGAAATAGATATGCAAAATACATAAAACAATGTAAATTTGTTTCAAAATATATATACGAATACACATAAAATAATATATATATATATATATATATATATATATATATATATATATATATATATATATATATATATATATATATATATATATATATATATATATATATATATATATATATATATATATATATACAAAATACAAATAAAATTAAGTAAATACGAATCAAAAATGTATACAAAATACACATAAAATAATGTAAATTCGTATAAATATAAATAAACAAAATACCAATAAGAGAATGTGTATTTGTATAAATATAAATATACAAAATGCACATAAAATAACGTAAATTTGTATAAAACTATATACAAAAATACACAGAAGTAATTAAATTTGTATGAAAATAGATATACAAAATACACACAAAATAAGCTAAATTTGAATTGAAATATATATACAAAATACATAAAATAAAGTAAATTCGTTTCAAAATATTTTTAACAAGTACACATATAATAACGTAAATTTGTAAAAAAATATATAAACAAAATACACATTAAGTAATGTAAATACGTATAAAAAAATATTTACAAAATACAAAAATAATCAAGTCATTCTTATCAAAATAAATAAACAAAAAACTAATTAAATAATGTAAATTTGGGTGAGAAAACATATACAAAATACACATAAAATAACGTTTTAAGTTTCTATAAAAATATATGTACAAAAATGCACATAAAATTATTTTGCATAAAAAAAATATATACAAAACACACATTAGATAATGTAAATGAGTATAAAAATATGTA
The DNA here is from genome assembly GCF_024679095.1 of Eriocheir sinensis. Classification (NCBI taxonomy): domain Eukaryota; kingdom Metazoa; phylum Arthropoda; class Malacostraca; order Decapoda; family Varunidae; genus Eriocheir; species Eriocheir sinensis. The sequence goes on along the minus strand of NW_026110906.1, from coordinate 216,793 downwards.
TACAAAATACCTATGAAATAATCTAAATTCGTATCGAGTTAAATTAAGAAAATAACAATAAAATAATGTAATTTTGGATGAAAATATATATAGAAAACACACAAAAAATAACCTAAATACAAATACAAATATACACATTAAATAATTTAAAATTGAATGAAATAAATATACAATATAAACATAAAATAATTTAAATTTGTAATAAAATATATGTAAGAATACACATAAAATAATATAAATTTCTATGAAAATATATATACAAATACACATAAAATAACATGAATTTGTTTAAAATTTGTTTCAAAATATATACGAATACACACAATAAAATAACGTAAATTTTTATGAAAATGTATATATAAAATACACATAAAATAATTTAAATACGTAGAAAAATATATATACAAAATACAAATAAAATAATGTAAATTCGTAAAAAATTAAATACACAAAATTCCAATAAAAGAATGTATATTTGTTGGAAAATATATATACAAAAAACAAATAAAATAACTAAAATTTGTATAAAAATATATACAAAAATACACAAAAATTTTTTTAATTTGTTTGAAAATAGATATGCAAAATACACATAAAGTTAGGCAAATTTGTATTGAAATACATATACAAAACTCACATAAAATAATATAGATTTGTATGAAAATATATAAACAAATACATATAAAATAACGTAAATTTGGATAAAATATATATACAAAATATACATTAAATATTTTAAATATGAATAAAAATATATTATATTATATATATTTTTATTGATATTTGCGTTATTTATGTGTATTTTGTATATGTTTTCTCATAGAAATTTACATTATTTGATTGGTATTTTGTCTATTTATTTTGATACGAATTACATGATTATTTGTGTATATTGTACATTTTTTTTATACGTATTTACATTATCTAATGTGTATTTTGTTTATATATTTTTATACAAATTTACGTTATTATATGTGTATTTGTATAAGTATCTTGATACAAATTTACATTATTTTATGTATTTTCTATATATATTTCAATTCAAATTTAGCTTATTTTATGTGTATTTTGTATATCTATTTATTTTAATACAAAATCAAATATTTTATGTTTTTTCGTATATATATTTTTATAAAAAATGCGTTATTTTATGGGTATTTTGCATCTTAATTTTCATACAAATTTACATTATTTTATTAATATTTTCTATATTTATTTTGATACGATTTTACATTATTTTATTTGTGTTTTGTATATATTTTTTTATACATATTTACATTATTTAATGTGTTTTTTGTATATATATTTGATACAAATTTACGTTATTTTAAGTCTATATATTTATATATTTTCATTAAAATTTACATTATTTTATGTGTATTTTGTATATGTATTTCAATACAAATTTACCTAATTTTATATGTTTTTAGTATATTTATTTTCATACAAGTTTAAATTATTTTTGTGTATTTTTGTATATAGTTTTATACAAATTTAGGTTATTTTATGTGTATTTTGTATATCTATTTTCATACAAATACACATTCTTTTCATGATATTTTGTTTATTTATTTTGACACGAATTAACATTATTTAATGTCTATTTTGTATATATATTTTTATACGTATTTACATTATTTCAAGTGTATTTTTTATATATATTTCTATAGAAATCTGCGTTATTTTATGTGCATTCGTATATATATTTTGAAACAAATTTACATTGTTTTATGTGTATTTTGCATATTTTTTCAATACAAATTTACCTTATTGTATGTGCATTTTGTATATTAATTTTAATACAAATTTGATTGATCCATGTGTATTTTTGTATATGTATTTTTATAAAAATATGCTTTATTTTATGGGTATTTTGCATCTTTATTTTCATACAAATTTACATTATTTTATTGATATTCTGTGTATTTATTTTGATATGATTTTACATTATTCTATGTGTATTTTGTATATATATTTTATATAAAATGTATTTGTTTTCATTTCATACAAATCTACATTATTTTATGTGTTTTTTGTACATGTATTTAAATACAAATTTAACTAGTTATATGTGTTTTTTGTATATCTATTTTGTATGTATATTTTCATAGAAATTTACTCTATTTTATGAGTATTCCTATATATATTTGGATACAAATTTACATTATTGATGTGTATTTTGCATATCTATTTCAATACAAATTTACTTTATTGTACGTGTATTTTGTATATTTATTTTAATACAAATTTAATTATTTTATATGTATTTTTGTATATATATTTTATGCAAATATGCGTTATTATATGGATATTTTGCATCTTTATTTTCATACAAATTTACATTATTTTATTTTATTTTAATACGATTTAACATTATTCTATGTGTATTTTGTATATATTTTTTTTATACATATTTACATTATTTAATGTTCATTTTGTATATATATTTTATCCAAATTTACATTATTTTATGTGTATTTGTTTATATATTTTCATACAAATTTACATTATTTTATGTGTTTTTTTGTATATATATTTTTCTACGTATTTAAATTATTTTATGTGTATTTTGTATATACATTTTCATAAAAAATTACGTTATTTTATTGTGTATAAGTATATATTTTGATACAAATTTTATACAAATTCATGTTATTTAATGTGTATTTGTATATATATTTTCATACAAATTTATATTATTTTATGTGTATTTTTTCATATATTTCATTACAAATTTACCTTATTTTATGTTTATTTTGTATATTTATTTCATTCAATTTTAAATTTTTTTATGTGTATATTTGTATTTGTATTTAGGTTATTTTATGTGTATTTTGTATATATATTTTCATCCAAAATGACATTATTTTATTGGTATTTTCTTAATTTAATTCGATACGAATTTAGATTATTTCATAGGTATTTTGTATACATATTTTTATACTCATTTACATTATCTAATGTGTGTTTTGTATATATATTTTTATGCAAATTTATTTTATGTTCATTTTTGTACATATATTTTTATAGAAATTTGCGTTATTTTATGTATATAGTGTTATATAAATTTACGTTGTTTTATGTGCATTTTGTATATTTATATTTATACAAATACACATTCTTTTATTGGTATATTGTTTATTTACATTTATAAGAATTTACATTATTTTATGTGTATTTTGTATATGTATTTTTATAGAAATCTACGTTATTTTATGTGTATTCGTATATATATTTTGAAACAAATTTACATTATTTTATATGTATTTTGCATATCTATTTCAATACAAATTTACCTTATTGTATGTGCATTTTGTATATTTATTTTAATACAAATTCAAATATTTTATGTGTATTTTGGTATCAATAATTTTATAAAAAATGCGTTATTTTATAGGTATTTCGCATCTTAATTTTCATACAAATTTACATTATTTTATTAATATTCTGTGTATATATTTTGATACGATTTTACATTATTCTATTTGTGTTTTGTATATATATATTTTTTATACATATTTACATTATTTAATGTGTATTTTGTATATATATTTCATACAAATTTACGTTATTATATGTGTATTTGTTTATATATTTTCTTTCAAATTTACATTATTTTATGTGTATTTTGTATATGTATTTCAATACAAATTAACCTAATTTTATGTGTATTTTGTATATTTCTTTTCATACAAATTTAAATTATTTTTGTGTATTTTTGTACATAAACTAATTTAAAATTGCATGAAATGAATATATGAAACAAACATAAAATAAGGTAAATTTTTAATGAAATATATGTAAAAATACACATAAAATCATTTAAATTTGTATGAAAATAAGTATTCAAATACACATAACATTACATGATTTTGTATAAAATTTGTATCAAAATATATACGAGAGCACACAATAAAATAACTTAAATTTTTATGAAAATATATATCCAAAATAGACATCAAATAATGTAAATACGTAGAAACATATATATACAAAATACACATAAAGTAATGGAAATTCGTATCAAAATAAATAAACAAAATTGCAATAATAGAATGTATATATGTAGGAAAATATATATACAAAATACAAATAAAATAACTAAAATTTGTATAAAAATTTATACAAAAATACGCAAAAATAATTTATTATTATTATTATTATTAATATTCTGTGTATATATATTGATACGATTTTACATTATTCTATTTGTGTTTTGTATATATTTTTTTATACATATTTACATTATTTAATGTGTATTTTGTATATATATTTCATACAAATTTACGTTATTATATGTGTATTTGTTTATATATTTTCTTTCAAGTTTACATTATTTTATGTGTATTTTGTATATGTATTTCAATACAAATTAACCTAATTTTATGTGTATTTTGTATATCTCTTTTCATACAAATTTAAATTATTTTTGTGTATTTTTGTACATAAAATAATTTAAAATTGCATGAAATGAATATATGAAACATACATAAAATAAGGTAAATTTGTAATGAAATATAAGTAAAATACACATAAAATAATTTAAATTTGTATGAAAATATGTATTCAAATACACATAAATTTGTATAAAATTTGTATCAAAATAGCTATATACGAGAGCACACAATAAAATAACGTAAATTTTTATGAAAATATATATCCAAAATACACATAAAATAATGTAAATACGTAAAAACATATATATATACAAATTACACATACAGTAAAGGAAATTCGTATCAAAATAAATAAACAAAATTGCAATAATAGAATGTATATATGTAGGAAAATATATATACAAAATACAAATAAAATAACTAAAATTTGTATAAAAATTTATACAAAAATACGCAAAAATAATTTAAATTTGTTTGAAAATAGATAGGCAAAATACATATAAAATAAGGCAAATTTGGATTGAATTACATATACAAAACACTCAAAAAATAATGTAAATCTGTATGAAAATATATAAACAATGTATTGAAATACATTTACAAAATACACATAAAATAGTGTAAATTTGAATTAAAATATATATACAAATACACTTAAATTAACGTAAATTTGTATAAAATATATATATAAAATACACATTAAATAATGTAAATATGTATACAAAAATATATACAAAACACAAATAGAATAATGTAAAATCGTATCAAAATAAATAAACAGAATATTAATAAAATAATGTAAATTTGTATGAAAATTAAAATGCAAAATACCCCAAAAATAGCGCATTTTTAAAAAAAATATATATACCAAAACACACATAAAATATTTGAATTTGTATTAAAATAAATATACGAAATGCACACACAATAAGGTAAATTTGTATTGAAATAGATATGCAAAATACATATAAAACAATGTAAATTTGTTTCAAAATATATATACGAATACACATAAAATAACGCATATTTCTATAAAGATATATATACAAAATACACATAAAATGAAGTAAATACGTATAAAAAAATGAGTACAAATTACACATAAAATAATGTAAACTCGTATCGAAATAAATAAACAAAATACTAATAAAAGAATGTGTATTTGTATAAATATAAATATACAAAATACACATAAAATAACGTAAATTGATATAAAAGTATATACAAAAATACACAAAAGTAATTAAATTTGTATGAAAATAGATATACAAAATACATATAAAACAACTCATATTCAAAAAAAATATATACGAAAATAAACATAAAATAATTAAATTTGTATTAAAATAAATATACAAAATACACATACTATAAGGTAAATTTGTATTGAAATAGATATGCAAAATACACATAAAATAATGTAAATTTGTATCAAAATAGATAAGAATACACACAATAAAATAAAGTATATTTTTATGAAAATATATAAACAAAATACACATAAAATAATGTAAATACGTAGAAAAATATATATACAAAATACACATAAAATAATGTAAATTCGTATCAAAATAAATAAACAAAATTCCAATAAAAGAATGTATATTTGTAGTAATATATATATATATATATATATATATATATATATATATATATATATATATATATATATATATATATATATATATATATATATATATATAGTATATGTATAGAAAATACATATGAAATAATCTAAATTCGTATCGAAATAAATGAACAAAATACCGATAAAATAATGTAATTTTGAATGAAAATATATATAGAAAAAACACATAAAATAAAGTAAATACAAATAAATATATACACATAAAATGATTTGAATTTGAATGAAAATAGATATAAAAATAAACATAAAATAAGGCAAATTTGTAATGAAATATATATACAAAATACACATAAAATAATATAGATTTGTTTCAAAATATATATACGAATACACATAAAATAACGTAGATTTCTATAGAAATATATATAAAAATACACATGAATCGATGTAAATACGTATAAAAATATATATACAAAATACACATTAAATAATGTAAATTCGTGTCAAAATAAATAAGGAAAATATCAATAAAAGAATGTGTATTTGTATGAAAATACATATACAAAATACACATAAAATAACGTAAATTTGTATAAAACTATATATAAAAATACACAAAAATAAATTAAATTTGTATGAAAATAAATATACAAAATACACATAAAATTAGGTAAATTTGTATAGAAATACATATACAAAATACACATAAAATAATGTAAATTTGAATGAAAATATATAAACAAATACACTTAAATTAACGTAAATTTGTATAAAATATATACAAAATACTCATTAAATAATGTAAATATGTATAAAAAATATATATACAAAACACAAATAGAATAATGTAAAATCGTATCATAATAAATACACAGAATGTAAATAAAATAATGTAAATTTGTATGAAAATAAAGATGCAAAATACCCATAAAATAACGCATTTTTTATAAATTTACAAAATTCACATGAAAGGATGAAAATACGTATAAATATATATATACAAAATACACATTAAATAATGTAAATTCGCGTCAAAATAAATAAACAAAATATCAATAAAAGAATGTGTATTTGTATGAAAATAAATATACAAAATACACATAAGATAACATAAATTTGTATAAAACTATATACAAAAATACACACAAAAAAATTTAAATTTGTATGAAAATAAATATACAAAATACACATAAAATTAGGTAAATTTGTATTGAAATACATATACAAAATACACATAAAATAATGTAAATTTGAATGAAAATACATAAGCAAATACACTTAAAATAACGTAAATTTGTATAAAAAAATATATACAAAACACAAATAGAATAATGTAAAATCGTATCAAAATAAATACACAGAATATTAATAAAATAATGTAAATTTGTATGAAAATAAAGAAGCAAAATCTCATAAAATAACGTTTTTTTTTTAAATATATATATATATATATATATATATATATATATATATATATATATATATATATATATATATATATATATATATATATATATATATATATATATATATATATATATATATATATATATATATATATATATATATATATATATATATATATATATATATATATATATATAAATACACATAAAACAGTTAATTTCTATTAAAATAAATATACAAAATACACATACAATAAGGTAAATTTGTATTGAAATAGATATGCAAAATACATATAAAACAATGTAAATTTGTTTCAAAATATATATACGAATACACATAAAATAACGTAGATTTGTATAAAAATATATATACAAAATACACATAAAATGAAGTAAATACGTATAAAAAAATGTATACAAATTACACATAAAATAATGTAAATTCGTATCAAAATAAATAAACAAAATACCAATAAAACAATGTGTATTTGTATGAATATAAATATACAAAATACACATAAAATAACGTAAATTTGTATAAAACTATATACAAAAATACACAAAAGTAATTAAATTCGTATGAAAATAGATATACAAAATACAGATACAATAAGCTAAATTTGAATTGAAATATATATACAAAATACATTAAATAAAGTAAATTTGTATCAAAATATTTATACAAATACACATATAATAAGGTAAATTTGTAGGAAAATATATAAACAAAATACACATTAAATAATGTAAATAAGTGTAAAAAAATATGTACAAAATACACATATAATCATGTAATTCGTATCAAAATAAATAAACAAAACACCAATAAAATAATATAACTTTGAATGAGTAAACGTGTATGTTGCATATTTTTTCAATACAAATTTACCTTATTATATACGCATTTTGTATATTAATTTTAATACAAATTTAATTATTCGATAATGTATTTTGTATATATATTTTATAAACATATGCTTTATTTTATATTTTGCATCTTTATTTTCATACAAATTTACATTATTTTATTGATATTCTGCTCATTCATTTTGATACGAATTGACATTATTCTATGTATTTGTATATATTTTTCTTACAAATTTACGTTCTTTTGTATTTGTTTATATATTTCACAAATTTACAATATTTTATGGCTATTTTATACATACATTTCAAAAGAAATTTACCTAGTTTTATGTGTATTTTTTTTCATACAAACTCAAATTATTTCTTTGTATTTTTGTATATATTTTAATACAAATTTTAGTTATGTTATTTATATTTTGTAAATTTGTAAATACGAATTTACATTGTTTTATATGTACTTTGTATATATATTTTTATACGCATTCACATTATTTAATATTTATTTTGAATATATATGTTTATACAAATTCATGGTATTTTATGTGTATTTCTATATATATTTTCATATAAATTTACATTATTTTATGTATTTTACATATATTTTATACAAATCTACCTTATTTATGTCTATTTTTATGTGTATTTTATGTTTATTTATAAAAATACATTCTTTTATTGGTATTTTGTTTATATATTTATTCAATTTACATTATATTATTATTTTGTATATATATTTTATAGAAATCTACGTTATTTTATTTGTATTCGTATATATATTTTGAAACAAATTTATATTGTTTCATATTTATTTTTGCATATCTCTTTCAATACAAATTTACCTTATTGTATGTGCATTTTGAATATTTATTTCAATACAAATTTAAATATTTTATGTGTATTTTGGTATATATATTTTTATAAGAAATGCGCTATTTTATGGGAATTTTGCATCTTTATTTTCTTACAAATTTACATTATTTTATTAATATTCGGTGTATATAAACATAAAATAACGTACATTTGTATAAAATATATCTACAAAATACACATAGAATAATGTAAAATCGTATCAAAATAAGTACACAGAATATCAATAAAATAATTTAAATTTATATGAAAATAAAGATGCAAAATACCCACAAAATAAAGCATATTTTTTTTAAAAATACATATACAAAAATACACATTGAATAATTAAATTTGTATTAAAATTAATATACAAAATGCACATACAATAAGGTAAATTTGTATTGAAAAAATACGCAAAATACACATAAAACAGTGTAAATTTGTTTCAAAATATATATACGAATACACATAAAATAACGTTGATTTCTATAGGAATATATATACAAAATACACATGAAATGATGTAAATACGTATAAAAATATATATACAAAATACACATTAAATAATGTAAATCCGCGTCAAAATAAATAAACAAAATATCAATAAAAGAATGTGTATTTGTATGAAAATAGATATACAAAATACACATAAAATAACCTAAATTTGTATAAAACTATATACAAAAATACACAAAAATATTTTAAATTTGTTGGAAAATAAATATACAAAATACACATAAAATTAGGTACATTTGTATTGAAATACGTATACAAAAAACACTTAAAATAATGTAAATTTGAATGAAAATATATAAACAAATACATTTAAAATAACGTAAATTTGTATAAAATATATATAAAAAATACACATTAAATAATGTAAATATGTATAAAAAAATATATACAAAATACAAATAGAATAATGTAAAATCGTTTCAAAATAAATACACAGAAGATTAATAAAATAATGTAAATTTTTATGAAAATAGAGATGCAAAATAATATAAAATAACGCATTTTTTTTAAATATATATACCAAAATACATAAAATATTAAAATTTGTATTAAAATAAATATAAAAATGCATACTATAAAAAATTTATTGGATTTGTATTGAAATAGATATGCAAAATACATATGAAACATTGTAAATTTGTTTCAAAATATATATACGAATACACATAAAATAACGCAGATTTCTATAAAAATATATATACAAAATACACATAAAATTAGGTAAATACGTATAAAAAAAATAATACAAAATACACATAAAAATCGTAGAAAAATAAATAAACAAAATACCAGTAAAAAGAATGTGTATTTATATAAATATATATATATATAGAAAATACAAATAAAATATCGTAAATTTGTATAAAACTATATACAAAAATACACAGAAGTAATAAAATTTGTATGAAAATATATATACAAAATACAGCTAAAATAAGCTAAATTTGAATTGAAATGTACATACAAAATACATAAAATAATGTAAATCTGTATCAAAATATTTATACAAATACATATAATAACGTAGATTTGTTTAAAAATATATAAACAAAATACACATTAAGTAATGTAAATACGTATAAAAAATATGTACAAAATACACACAAGTTAACTATGTTTGTGTATTTTGTATAAATTTTATATAAATTTACGATATTTTATGTGTATTTTGTATATTATTTTATACAAATACACATTTTTATAGGTATTTTGTTTATTTATTTTGATAAAATTTACATTATTTATGTATATTTTAATATACATTTTTTATACGTATTTACTTCATTTTATGTGTATTTGTATATATATTTTTATAGAAATCTACGTTATTTTATGTGTATTCGTATATATATTTTGAAACAAATTTTACATTGTTTTATATGTATTTTGCATATCTATTTCAATATCAATTTACCTTATTGTATGTGCATTTTGTATATTTATTTTAATACAAATTTAAATTTTTTATATGTATTTTGGTATATATATTAAAAAAAAAATGTGTTATTTTATGGGTATTTTGCTCCTTTATTTTCATACAAATCTACATTATTTTATTAATATTCTGTGTATTTATTTTGTTACGATTTTACATTATTCTATTTGGGTTTTGTATATATATTTTTTATACATATTTACATTACTTAATGTGTATTTTATATATATATATATTCTATACAAATTTACGTTATTTTAAGTGTATTTGTTTATGTATTTTCATTCAAATTTACATTATTTTATGTGTATTTTGTAAATGTATTTCAATACAAATTTACCAAATTTTATGTGTATTTTGTATACTTATTTTCAAACAAATTTAAATGATTTTTGTGTATTTTTGTATATAGTTTTATACAAATTTACGTTATTTTATGTGTATTTTGTATATCTATTTTCATACAAATACACATTCTTTTATTGATATTTTGTTTATTTATTTTGACACGAATTTACATTATTTAATGTCTATTTTGTATATATATTTTTATACGTATTTACAGCATCTCAAGTGTATTTTGTATATATATTTTTATAGAAATCTGCGTTATTTTATGTGTATTCGTATATATATTTTGAAACAAATTTACATTGTTTTATGTGTATTTTGCATATTTTTTTAATAAAAATTTACCTTATTGTATGTGCATTTTGTATATTAATTTTACTACAAATTTAATTATTGAATGTGTATTTATGTATATGTATTTTTATAAAAAATATGCTTTATTTTATTGGTATTTTGCATCTTTATTTTCATACAAATTTACATTATTTTATTGATATTTTGTGTATTTATTTTGATACGATTTTACATTATTTTCTATGTGTATTTTGTATATATATTTAATACAAATGTACGTTATTTTATGTGTATTTGTTTCATTTCATACAAATTTTCCTTATTTTATGTGTATATTGTACATGTACAAATTTGTACAAATTTAACTAATTATATGTGTATTTTGTATATCAATTTTCATAAAAAAGAAATTATTTTGTTTTTTGTATATATTTTATACAAATTTTCGTTATTTTGTATATTTATTTTTTCCTACAAATATACGTTCTTTTATCGGAATTTTGTTTGTTTATTTTGATACGAATTTACATTATTTTAGGTGTATTTGGTATATATATTTTTATACTATTTACATCATTTTATATGTATTTTGTATGTATATTTTCATAGAAATTTGCTCTATATACGTTCAATAATTTACATTATTGATCTGTATTTTGCGTATGTATTTCAATACAAATTTACTTTATTGTATATGCATTTTGTATATTTATTTCAATACAAATTTAATTATTTCATGTGTATTTTTGAATATATATTTTTATGTATATATGCGTTATTATATGGGTATTTTGCATCTTTATTTTCATACAAATTTAAATTATTTTATTGATATTCTGTTTATTTATTTTGATACGATTTAACATTATTCTATGTGTATTTTGTATATATATTTTTATACATATTTACATTATTTAATGTATATTTTTTATATATTTTATCCAAATTTACGTTATTTTATGTGTATTTGTTTATATATTTTCATACAAATTTACATTATTTTATGTGTATTTTGTATATGTATTTCAATACAAATTTGCCTAACTTTATGTGTATTTTGCATATCTATTTTCAAACAAATTTAAATTATTTTTGTGTATTTTTTGTATTTATTTTTATACAAATTTTAGTTATTTTATTTGTATTTTGTATATATATTTTCCTACAAATATACAATCTTTTATTATAGTTTTGTTTATTTATTTTGATACGACTTTACATTATTTTATGTGTATTTTGTATATATATTTTTCTACGTATTCACATTATTTTATGTGTATTTTGTATATATATTTTAATAAAAATTTACATTATTTTATTGTGTGTCTTCCTATTTATTTTGATACAAATTTTATACAAATTCATGTTATTTTATGTGTATTTGTATATATATTTTCATACATATTTATATTATTTTACGTGTATTTTTACATATTTTTCATTACAAATTTACCTTATTTTATGATTATTTTGTATATATATTTCATTCAATTTTAAATTATTTTAAGTGTATATTTGTATTTGTATTTACGTAATTTTATGTGTATTTTCTATATATGTTTTCATCCAAAATTACATTATTTTATTGGTATTTTCTTTATTTAACTCGATACGAATTTAGATTTTTTCATAGGTATTTTGTATACATATGTTTATACTCATTTACATTATGTAATGTTTGTTTTGTATATATTTTTTAATGCAAATTTATTTTATGTGCATTTTTGTACATATATTTTTATAGAAATTTATTTATTTTATGTGTATTTTGTATATGTTTTCTCATAAAATTTACATTATTTTATTAGTATTTTCTTTTAATTTATTTTGATACGAATTACATGATTATATATGTATTTTGTATATATTTTTTTATACGTAATTACATTATTTAATGTGTATTTTGTTAATATATTTTTATATAAAATTTACGTAATTATATGTGTATTTGTAAAATTATTTTGATACAAATTTACTTTATTTTATGTATTTTGTACATATATTTCAATTCAAATTAAGCTTATTTTGTGTGTATTTTGTATATCTATTTTCATACAAATTTAATTACTTCTGTGTATCTTTGTATATTGTTTTATATAAATTTACTTTATTTTATGTGCATTTTGTATATTTATATCTATACAAATACACATAAAATAAAGTAAATTTGCATAAAAATAAATATACAAAACACACATTAAATAATGTAAATGCGTATAAAAATATGTATACAAAATACCTATGAAATAATCTAAATTCGTATCGAATTAAACTAACAAAATACCAATAAAATAATGTAATTTTTGATGAAAATATATATAGAAAATACACATAAAATAACCTAAATACAAATACATATATACGCATAAAATAATTTAAAATTGAAGAAATAAATACTCAAAATAAACATAAAATAACGTAAATTTGTAATGAAATATATGTAATATGCACATAAAATAATGTAGTTTGTGTGAAAATACATATACAAATACACATAAAATAACATGAATTTGTATAAAATTTGTATCAAATTATATACGAATACACACAATAAAATAAAGTAAATTTTTATGAAAATATATATACAAAATACATAGAATAATAAAATACGTAGAAAATACATATACAAAATACATAATAAAATAAAATTCGTATCAGAATAAATAGATAAAATTCAATAAAAGAATGTATATTTGTAGGAAAATATATATAAAATACAAATAAAATAACTAAGATGTATAAAATATATACAAAACACACAAAATTATTTAAATTTGTTTGAAAATGATAGGCAAAATACACATAAAATTAGTCTAATTTTTTTTGTAATACATTTACAAAATACACATTAAATAATGTAAGTTTGAATGAAAATATATAAACAAATACACTTAAAATTGTATGCAATATATATTCAAAATACACATTAAATAATGTAAATATGTATAAAAATATATACAAAACACAAATAGAATAATGTAAAATCGTATCAAAATAAATACACAGAATATTAATAAAATAATATAAATTTGCATGAAATTAAAGATGCAAAATACATAAAATAACATTTTTATAAAAATATATACCAAAACACACATAAAATATTTGATTTGTATTAAAATAAATATACGAAATGCACACAATAAGGTAAATTTGTATTGAAATAGATATGCAAAATACATATAAAACAATGTAAATTTGTTTCAAAATATATACGAAAACACATAAAATAACGCAGATTTCTATAAAGATATATATACAAAATACACATAAATGAAGTAAATACGTATAAAATGTGTACAAAATACATAAAATAATATAAACTCGTATCGAAATAAATAAACAAAATACTAATAAAAGAATGTGTATTTGTATAAATATAAATATACAAAATACATAAAATAACATAAATACATAGAAGTAATTAAATTTGTATGAACATAGATATACAAAATACACATAAAATAACTCATATTTAATAAAAATATTTACAAAAATACACATAAAATAATTAAATTTGTATTAAAATAAATATACAAAATACACATAATATAAGGTAAATTTGTATTGAAATAGAAATGCAAAATACACATAAAATAATGTAAATTTGTATCAAAATAGATACAAAT
The DNA here is from genome assembly GCF_024679095.1 of Eriocheir sinensis. Taxonomy (NCBI): domain Eukaryota; kingdom Metazoa; phylum Arthropoda; class Malacostraca; order Decapoda; family Varunidae; genus Eriocheir; species Eriocheir sinensis. The sequence continues at coordinate 201,461 of NW_026110906.1, read as the reverse complement.
ACACACAATAAAATGACGTAAATTTTTATGAAAATATATATACAATATACACATAAAATAATGTAAATACGTAGAAAAATACATATTTATTTTGATACGATTTAACATTATTCTATGTGTATTTTGTATATATTTTTTTATATATATTTACATTATTTAATGTTCATTTTGTATATATATTTTATCCAAATTTACATTATTTTATGTGTATTTGTTTATATATTTTCATACAAATTTACATTATTTTATGTGTTTTTTGTATATATATTTTTCTACGTATTTAAATTATTTTATGTGTATTTTGTATATACATTTTCATAAAAAAAACTACGTTATTTTATTGTGTGTATAAGTATATATTTTGATACAAATTTTATACAAATTCATGTTATTTAATGTGTATTTGTATATATATTTTCTTACAAATTCATATTATCTCATGTGTATTTTTTCATATATTTCATTACAAATTTACCTTATTTTACGTTTATTTTGTATATTTATTTCATTCAATTTTAAATTATTTTATGTGTATATTTGTATTTGTATTTAGGTTATTTTATGTGTATTTTGTATATATATTTTCATCCAAAATTACATTATTTTATTGGTATTTTCTTAATTTAATTCGATACGAATTTAGATTATTTCATAGGTATTTTGTATACATATTTTTATACTCATTTACATTATCTAATGTGTGTTAATTTATGTTCATTTTTGTACATATATTTTTATAGAAATTTGCGTTATTTTATGTATATAGTTTTATAAAAATTTACGTTTTTTTTTTGTGCATTTTGTATATATTTATATTTATACAAATACACATTCTTTTAATGGTATATTGTTTATTTACATTTATACGAATTTACATTATTTTATGTGTATTTTGTATACATTTTTTATACGTATTTACTTAATTTATGTGTATTTTGTATATGTATTTTTATAGAAATCTACGTTATTTTATGTGTATTCGTATATATATTCTGAAACAAATTTACATTATTTTATATTTATTTGTATATCTATTTCAATACAAATTTACCTTATTGTATGTGCATTTTGTATATTTATTTTAATACAAATTCAAATATTTTATGTGTATTTTGGTATCAATAATTTTATAGGTATTTTGCAACAATTTTCATACAAATTTATGTTATTTTATTAATATTCTGTGTATATATTTTGATACGATTTTACATTATTCTATTTGTGTTTTGTATATATTTTTTTATACATATTTACATTATTTAATGTGTATTTTGTATATATATTTCATACAAATTTACGTTATTATATGTGTATTTATTTATATATTTTCTTTTAAATTTACATTATTTTATGTGTATTTTGTAGATGTATTTCAATACAAATTAACCTAATTATATGTGTATTTTGTATATTTCTTTTCATACAAATTTAAATTATTTTTGTGTATTTTTGTATATAGTTTTATACAAATTTAGGTTATTTTATGTACGCATTTACATTATTTAATGTGTGTTTTGTATATATATTTTTATCCAGCTACTTTATTTTACGTTCATTTTTGGACATATATTTTTATAGAAATTAGCGTTATTTTATATGTATTTGTATATGTTTTCTCATACAAATTTACATTATTTTATTGATATTTTGTTTATTTTGTTTGATACGAATTACATGATTATATGTGTATTTTGTACATATTTTTTATACGTATTTACATTACTTAATGTGTATTTTGTTTATATATTTTTAAACAAATTTACGTTATATATGTATTTTTATAAATATTTTGATACAGATTATTTTATGTATTTTTGTATGTACATTTCAATTCAAATTTAGCTTATTTTAGCTGTATTTTGTATATATATTTTCATACAAATTTAATTACTTCTGTGTATTTTTGTATATAGTTTTATACAAATTTACGATATTTTATGTGTATTTTGTATATTTATATTTATACAAATACATTCCTTTACTAGTATTTTGTTTATTTATTTTGATACGATTTTTATGTGTATTTTGTATTCATTTTTTTATACGTATTTACTTCATTTTATGTGTATTTTGTAAATATTTTTATAGAAATCTACGTTATTTTATGTGTATTCGTATATATATTTTGATACAAATTTACATTGTTTTATATGTATTTTGCATATGTTTCAATACAAATTTACCTTATAGTATGTGCATTTTTTATATTTATTTTAATACAAATTTTTATATTTTATGTGTATTTTGGTATATATATTTTTATAAAAATTGCGTTATTTTATTGCTATTTTGCATATTTATTTTCATACAAATTTACATTATTTTATTAATATTTTGTGTATTTATTTTGATACGATTTTACATAATTCTATTTGTGTTTTGTATATGTAGTTTGCATATCTATTTCAATATAAATTTACCTTATTGTATACAAAAATACACAAAAATTATTGAAATTTGTATGAAAAGAAATATACAAAATACACGTAAAATTAGGTAAATTTGTATTGAAATACATATACAAAATACACATCAAATAATGTAAATTTGAATGAAAATATATAAACAAACACTTAAAATAACGTAAATTTGTATAAAATATATATGCATGATACACATTAAATAATGTAAATGTGTATAAAAAAATATATACAAAAAACAAATAGAATAATGTAAAATCGTATCAAAATAAATTCACAGAATATCAATAAAATAATGTAAATTTGTATGAAAATAAAGATGCAAAATTCCCAAAAAATATCATTTTTATAAAATATATATACCAAAATACACATAAAATATTTAAATTTGTATTGAAATAAATATACAAAATGCATATACAGTAAGGTAAATTTGTATTGAAAGAGATATTCAAAAATACATATAAAACAATATAAATTTGTTTCAAAATATATATACGAATACACATAAAATAACGTTGATTTCTCTAAAAATATATACAAAATACACCTAAAATGAAGTAAATACGTATAAAAAAATGTACATATATTTTTAGAGAAATTTGCGTTATTTGTATATGTTTTCTCATACAAATTTACATTATTTTATTGTTATTTTGTTTATTTATTTTGATACGAATTACATGATTATATGTGTATTTTGTACATATTTTTTATAAGTATTTACATAACTTAATGTGTATTTTGTTTATATATTTTTAAACAAATCTACGTTATTATATGTATTTGTATAAATATTTTGATATAAATTTACATTATTTTATGTATTTTGTATATATATTTCATTTAAAATTTAGTTTATTTTGGCTGTATTTTATATATCTATTTTCCTACAAATTTTATTACTTCTGTGTATTTTTGTATATAGTTTTACAAAAATTTACGATATTTTATGTGTATTTTGTATATTTATATTTATACAAATACACATTCTTTTATTGGTATTTTTGTTTATTTATTTTGATACGATTTTACATTATTTTATACGTATTTTGTATTCATTTTTTTTATACGTATTTGCTTCATTTTATGTGTATTTTGTATATATTTTTATAGAAATCTACGTTATTTTATGTGTATTCGTATAATATATTTTGAAACAAATTTACATTGTTTTATATGTATTTTGCATATCTATTTCAATACAAACTTTCAAAAATGCTCATAAAATAAAGTAAATTTGCATAAAAAATATATATACAAAACACACATTAAATAATATAAATGCGTACATAAAATAACCTAAATTTGTATAAAACTATATACAAAAATACACAAAAATAATTAAAAATTTGTATGAAAATATACAAATACACATAAAATTAGTTAAATTTGTATTGAAATACATATACAAAATACACATAAAATAATGTAAATTTGAATGAAAATATATAAGCAAATACACTTAAATAACGTAAATTTGTATAAAATATATATGCAAGATACTTATTAAATAATGTATATGTGTATATCAACAAAATAATGTAAATTTGTATGAAAGAAAGATGCAAAATTCCATAAAATAGCGCATTTTCTAAAAATATATATACCAAAATACATAAAATATTTAAATTTGTATTGAAATAAATATACAAAATGCATATTCAGTAAGGTAAATTTGTATTGAAAGATATTCAAAATACATATAAAACAATGTAAATTTGTTTCAAAATATATATACGAATACACATAAAATAACATGAATTTCTATAGAAATATATATACAAAATACATGAAATTATGTAAATACGTATAAAAATATATATACAAAATACATATTAAGTAATGTAAATTCGTGTCCAAAATAAATAAACAAAATATCATGAAAAGAATGTGTGTTTGTGTGAAAATAAATAATAGATAATAAATTTGTATGCAAGATACATTAAATAGTGTGAATATGTAAAAAAAAATATATACAAAAAACAAATAGAATAATGTAAAATCGTATCAAAATAAATACACCGAATATTAATAAAATAATATAAATTTGTATGAAAATAAAGATGCAAAATTCCCATCAAATAGCGCATTTCTTATAAAAATATATATACCAAAATACACATAAAATATTTAAATTTGTATTGAAATAAATATACAAAATGCACATACAATAAGGTAAACTTTTATTGAAAGAGATATGCAAAATACATATAAAACAATGTAAATTTGTTTCAAAATATATATACGAATACACATAAAATAACGTAGATTTCTATAAAAAAATATATACAAAATACACATAAAATTAAGTAAATACGTACAAAAAAATGTAAACAAAATACACGTAAAATAATGTAAACTCGAATCAAAATAAATAAACAAAATACCAATAAAAGAATGTGTATTTGTATAAATATAAATGTACAAAATACATACAAAATAAACATAAAATAAATAAATTTGTAATGAAATATATGTACAAAAATAATGTAAATTTATATGAAAATATATACAAATACCCATAAATACCATAAATTTGTATAAAATTATATATATTAAAATAAATATTAAATAATGTAAATGCATATAAAAATATATATACAAAGTACATATAAAATAATAATTTAATTATTCTATGTGTATTTTGTATATGTATTTTATAAAATAAACTTTATTTTATAAGTATTTTGCATCTTTATTTTCATACAAATTTACATTATTTTATTGATACTCTGTGTATTTATTTATTTTGATACGATTTTACATCATTCTATGTATATTTTGTATATATTTCATACAAATGAACGTTATTTTATGTGAATTTGTTTCATTTCATACAAATTTACATTATTTTGTATATTTGTACATGTATTTAAATACGAATTTAACTAATTATATGTGTGTTATATATCTATTTTCATACAAATTGAAATTAGTTTTGTGTAATTTATTATATATTTTTATTCAAATTTTTCGTAATTTTAAGTGTATTTTGTATATTTATTTCCCTACAAATATACGTTCTTTTATCGAATTTTGTTTATTGATTTTGATACAATTTTCATTATTTTAGAGTGTATTTGATATATATATATTTTTATACATATATACATAATTTTATATGTATTTTTAATATATATTTTCATAGAAATTTACTCTATTTTATGTGTATTCGTATATATATTTTGATACAAATTTAACATTATTTATGTGTATTTCGCATATCTATTTCAATACAAATTTTCTTTATTGTATGTGCCTTTTGTATATTTATTTTGATACAAATTTAATTATTTTATGTGTATTTTTGTATATATATTTTTAAACAAATATGCGTTATTATATGGGTATTTTGCATCTTTATTTTCATACAAATTTACATTATTTTATTGATAGTCTGTTTATTTATTTTGATACGATTTTACGTTATTCTGTGTATTTTGTATACATATTTTTAGACATATTTACATTATTTAATGTATATTTTGTACATATATTTTATGGAAATTTACGTTATCTTATGTGTATTTGTTTATATATTTTCATTAAAATTTACTTTATTTTATTTTTATTTTGTATATGTATTTCAATAAAAATTTGCCTAATTTCATGTGTATTTTGCATATCTATTTTCAAACAAATTTAAATTATTTTTGTGTATTTTTGTATATATTTTTATGCAAATTTTTGTTATTTTATTTGTATTTTGTATATATATTTTCCTACAAATATACATTCTTTTAGAGGAAATTTTGTTTGTTTATTTTGATACGAATTTACACTATTTTATTATTCATTTTGTATATATATTTTTCTATGTATTTACATTATTTAATGTGTATTTTGTATATATATTTTCATAAAAATTTACGTTATTTTATTGTGTGTATTCGTATATATTTTGATACAAATTTACTTTATTTGATGCGTTTTTTGCATATCTATTTCAATAAAAATCTACCTTATTGTATGTGTATTTTGTATATTTATTTTAATACAAATTTAATTATTTTATGTGTATTTTTGTATATATTTTTTTTTAAATATGAGTTATTTTATGGGTATATTGCATCTTTAATTTAAAATTTTTTTACATTACGTACATATCTTTTATACGTATTTACATTATTTAATGTGTATTTTGTTTATATATTTTTATACAAATTTACGTTATTATATGTGTATTTGAATATATATTTTGATACAAATTTACATTATTTTATGTATTTTCTATATTTATTTCAATTCAAATTTAGCTTATTTTATGTCTTTTGTATATCTATTTTCATACAATTTTTTTTTTTTTGTATATAGTTTTATACAATTTTACGTTATTTTATGTGTATTTTGTATGTTTATATTTATACAAGTACACATTCTTTTATTGGCATTTAGTTTATTTATTTTGATACGAATTTACATTATTTTATCTGTATTTTGTATACATTTTCTTATACGTATTTACTTCATTTTATGTGTATTTTGTATATATATTTTTATAGAAATCTACGTTATTTTATGTGTATTCGTATATATATGTTGAAAGAAATTTATATTGTTTTATATGTATTTTGCATATCTATTTCAATACAAATTTACCTTATATGTGTGCATTTTGTGTATCTATTGTAATACAAATTTAAATATTTTATGTGTATTTTGGTATATATATTTTCATAAAAAATTATGTGTATTTTGTATATGTATTTCAATACAAATTTGCCTTACTTTATGTGTATTTTGCATATCTATTTTGAAACAAATTTAAATTATTTTTGTGTATTAGTGTATATATTTTTTATACAAATTTTAGTTATTTTATTTGTATTCTTTATATATATTTTCCTACAAATATACATTCTTTTATTGGAATTTTGTTAATTTATTTATTTATTTATTTATTTTTTTTTTTTCTACGTCGCTGCCTGTTGCGCCGGTAGGCATCTTCCTGGTGGGGCCTGATGATCGGCCCAAGGCTTCTTTCAGGTGGGGCCTGATCGTCGGCCCAGCCCGTTCTGGCGCAGGCAGTGTTTATAGATGCCATCTTGCATTGGCTCATGCTGCTTCCCGAAATCGTTCTTGTTTCGCTTGGACGGCTTCCTCTGAGTCCCAGGTTGATGGGTGGTTTTCAGGACAGCATGTGGGTAGTTTAAGCCACTCGGCGGTGACTGAAAAATCCAGTGGTAGCGTGGAAATTCGAACCTGCGTCGTCCATATATATATATATATATATATATATATATATATATATATATATATATATATATATATATATATATATATATATATATATATATATATATATATATATATATATATATAAATACTTTATTTTATGTGTATTTGTATTCTTTTTTTATACAAATTTACATCATTTTATGTGTATTCTGTATCTTTTTTAATACAATTTTGTATATTTATTTTCATACAAATTTAAATTATTTTATATGCATTTTTGTACATATATTTTTATATAAATTTGCGTTATTTTATTTGTATTTTATATATATTTTTTATACATATTTACACTATTTTACAGTTATTTTGTTTATTTATTTTGATTCGAATTTACATTACTATATGTGTATTTAAAAAAAAAATTATAAGTATTTACATTATTTAATGTGTATTTTGTTTATATGTTTTTATAGAAATTTATATATTTTATATGTATTTTTTTAAAATATTTTGACACAAATTTACATTATTTTATGTATTTTGTATATATATTTCAATACAAATTTACGTTATTTGATGTGTATTTTGTATATTTATTGTTATTCAAATACACATTACATTGGTATCTTGTTTGTTTATTTTGTTGAATTTACATTATTTTGTGTATTTCTTATATATATGTTTATACGCATTTATATCAATTTATGTGTATTTTCTATATATATTTTATGAAATTTGATATTTATGTGTATTTGTATATATATTTGAAACAAATTTCCATTGTTTTATGTGTATTGTATATCTATTTCAATATTACTTTACCTTATTGTATGTGCATTTTATATTTACTCTAATAAATTTAATTATTTGATGTGTATTTTTTATATATATTTTTTTTAAAATATGTGCATTTTTATAGGTATTTTGCATCTTTATTTTCATACAAATTTATATTTTATAGATATTCTGTATTTATTTTGGTACGATTTTACATTATTCTATATTATTATATATATATATATATATATATATATATATATATATATATATATATATATATATATATATATATATATATATATATATATATATATATATATATATATATATATATATATATATATATATATATATATATATATATATATATATATATATATATATATATATATATATATATATATATATATATATTTTTACATTATTGAATGTATATTTTGTATATATATTTTATGGAAATTTACGTTATTTTATATGTTGTTTATATTTTCATAAATTTACATTATTTTATGTGTATTTATATATATTTCAATAAAATTTACCTATTTATGTTTATTTTGTATATCTATTTTTTACATATATAAATTATTTTTTGTTTTTGTATATATATTTTTATACAAATTTTTGTTATTTTATGTATTATTTTGAATATCTATTTTCCTTCAAATATACTTTTATTGAGATTTTGTTTATTTATTTTGATACAATTTACATTAATTTGGTATTTTATATATATTTTTTTCTACGTATTTACATAATTTTTTGTGTATTGTTATATAAATTTTGATCCAAATTTACATTTTTTGCATATCTATTTCAATACAAATCCACGCTTTTGTATGTGCTTTTTTTATATTTATTTTAATATAGATGTAATTATTTTATGTGTATTTTAGTATACATATTTTTATACAAATAAACGTTATTTTATGGGTTTGTGCATCTTTATTTTCATACAAATTTACAGTATTTTATTCATATTTTGCTCAATTATTTTTAATACGATTTTACGTTATTCTCTGTTTATTTTGTATATATTTTTTATACATATCTACATTATTTAATATGTATTATGTTTATATATTTTTACACATATTTATGTTATTTTATGTGCTTTTGTTTATATATTTTGATACAAATTTACAATATTTTATGGGTATTTTGTATGTATATTAAAAAAAAAACTAATTTTACGTGTATTTTGTATATCTATTTTCATGCGAATTTAAATTATTTTTATATATTTTTGTATAGATTTTAATACAAATTTTAGTTATGTTATATGTATTATGTATTATGTATTGTATTGGTATTTTGTTAATTTATTTTAATACGAATTTACATTATTTTATTTGTACTTTGTATATATATTTCTTATACATATTTCCATTATTTAATGTGTATTTCTTATATATATTGTTATACACATTTATATTATTTTATGTGTACTTGTATATCTATTTTGATACAAATTTACATTATTTTATGTATATTTTGTTTATATATTTCATTACACATTTAACATATTTTATATTCATTTTGTTCATTTATTTTCAGTCAAATTTAAATTATTTTGTTTGTATATTTGCTTTTGTATTTACGTTATTTATATGCATTTTGTATTTTGGATAAATATTTTCATTCAAAATTACAATATTCTATTATTATTTTGTTCATTTTATTTTGATAGAATCTAGATTATTTCATGTGTATTTTGTATAAATATTTTTTGAATATACATTATTTAATATGTCTTTGATTATATATTTTATACAAATTTACTTTATTTGTGCATTTGTGTTCTTTTTTATACAAATTTACATTATTTTATGTATTCTGTATTTTTAATACAAATTTGCATATTTTATGTGTATTTTGTATATTATCTTCATACAAATTTAAATTATTTTATGTGCATTTTGTACATATATTTTAAAATAGATTTATTTTATATATTTTGTATATTTATTTTTAGCAAATTTAAATTACGTTATTGGTGTTTTATTTATTTATTTTGATACCAATTTACATTATTATATGTGTTTTTGTATATTTGATATACGTATTCACATTATTTAATGAGTATTTTTTATATATATTTTTTTTTAAAAGAAATTTACCTTATTTATGTGTATTTGTTTAAATATTTTGTAGAAAATTACACTATTTTGTGTACTTTGTATATATTTCAAAACAAATTTAGCTAGTTTTATATGTATTTTGTCTATCTTTTTCATACAAATTTAAATTATTTTTATGTATTTTTGTATATAGTTTTATACAAATATATTATTTTATGTGTATTTTATCTTTATATATTTTCATACAAATTTACATTATTTCATATGCATTTTTGTATGTATTCAATACAAATTTACCTAATTTTATGTGTTTTTTGAATATATATTTTCTTACATATTTAAACTATTTTTGTGTATTTTTGTATATATTTTTATACAAATTTTTGTTATTTTATGCGTATTATATATATTTATTTTATTACATATATAAATTCTTTTATTGGTATTTTGTTCATTTATTTTGATACGAATTTACATCATTTTAGATGTATATTGTATATATATATTTTTCTATGTATTTACATAATTTTATGTGTATTTTGTAGATATTTTTTCATAGAAATTTACGCTATTTTATGTGTATTTCTATATATATATTAATACAAGTTTAAATCATTTTATGTTTATATTGCATATCTATTTCAATACAAATTTACCTTATTGATGGTGCATTTTGTTTATTTATTTTAATACAAATTTAATTATTTCATGTTTATTTTGGTACATATGTTTTTTATACAAGTATACTTATTTTATTGGTATTTTGCACCTTTATTTTCATACAAATTTGCATTTTTTTATTGATATTCTTTTTATTTATTTTGAAACGATTTGATATTATTCTGTGTATTTTGTATATATTTTTTATACTTACTTATGTTATTTAATGGATATTTTGTATATATATTTTTATACAAATGTACGTTATTTTATGTGTGTTTGTTTATATATTTTGATACAAATTTACAATATTTTATGTGGAATTTTGCATATATATTTCAGAACAAATTTACCTAATTTTATGTGTATTTTGTATATCAATTTTTATACAAATGTAAATAATTTTTGTGCATTTTTGTATAGATTTTAATACAAATTTTAGTTATATTATGTATATTTTGTAATTTTTTTTTCAAACAAATTTATATTATATTATTGGTATTCTGTTGATTTATTTTATGCAATTTACATTATTATATGTAGCATATAAATATTTTTTATACGTATTTACATTATTTAATGTGTATTTTGTATATATTTTTATACAAATTTATGTTATTTTATGCGTATTTGGATCTATATTTTCATAAAAATTTACATAATTTTATGTGTATTATTTAAAAATATATATATATATATATATATATATATATATATATATATATATATATATATATATATATATATATATATATATATATATATATATATATATATATATATATATATATATATATATATATATATATATATATATATATATATATATATATATATATATATATATATATATATATATATATATATATATATATATATATATATATATATATATATATACATATATATATATGTGTGTGTGTGTGTGTGTGTGTGTGTGTATGTGTGTGTGTGTGTGTGTGTGCATGTGTGTGTGTGTGTGTGTGTGAAATTACACATGACAGGTTGAAAAATTTGATTTTTAATGTGTGTGTGAGGTTTGAGATGATGTAATATGAATGAAATGATGAAATGATGCCATAAAAATTTGGAAACACATACAATGTGTGTTTCAAAGTTTGAACAAATACACAAAAACATCAAAAAATACGCAAAATAATTTAAAAAGAAAAATAAAACAAAAATAAAAAATTTTGTATATATGTATGTGTGAGACTCTGAAAGGGAAGCATCTACAGATTTTCCGAGGCTGCGAGGCTCAGTGGATGGCCTGCGCCAGGCGGACTGGACCAGCAGACCCCTCGGGAAGAATGGTGTGTGTGCATGAAAATACACATAAAATAACAAGGTGCATATAAAACTATATACAAAAAAAAAAAAATTTGTATAAAATAGATATACAAAGACACATAAAACTAAAATAGAATTGAGATAAATATAGAAAATACATAAAATAATGTAGATTTGTATCAAAATATATATTCAAATAATATACACAACGTAAATTTGTATAAAATATATAAACAAAATACACATTAAATAATGTAAATACGTATAAAAAAGATATACGTAATACATGTAAAAATTTATAAATTAAAGATGCAATATACTCATAAAATAACTCATATTTAAAAAAAATATACAAAAATACACATAAAATAAATTAAATTTTTATTAAAATAAATATACAAAATACACAAACAATAAGGTAGATTTTGATTGAAATAGATATGCAAAAACACATCAAATAAAAGTAAATTTGTATCAAAATATATACGAATACACACAATAAAAATAACGTAAATTTTATGAAAATATATATACAAAATACACATTAAATAATGTAAATACACTGAAAGAAATATATATTCAAAATACATAAAATAAATGCATAAACTCGTATCCAAAATAAAATAAACAAAATTTCCTCTAAAAGAATGTATATTTGTAGGAAAATATATATATACAATATACAAATAAAATAACAAAATTTAACCCATAAAAATATATACTAAAATACACAAAAAATAATTTAGGAATTGGTTTGAGAAATAGAATATACAAAATACACATGAAATTAAATGAATTTTTGCAAATTTTTAAAAATACATATACAAAATACACATAAAATAATGTAAATTTGTGTAAGATATATAAACATAAATACACATAAGAGATAACGTAAATTTCCTAAAATATATGTAACACAAAATATACATTAAATAATGTAAATATGTCTAAAATATGTATACAAAATACAGAATAACGGCAAAATCGTCGTATCCAAAATAAATAAACAGACTATCAATAAAATAATGTAAATTTGTATGAAAATAAAAGATGCAAAAATACCCATATAATAACGCATATTTGTTTAAAATATATATACAAAAATACACATAAAATTATTTAATTTGTTATCAAAATAAATATACAAAAAAGAGCATATACAATAAAAGAAAATTTGTATTGAAATAGATACGAAATACACATAAATAATGTTAAATTTGTAATAAAATATATATACGAATACACATAAAAAATAAGTAAATTTCTATGAAAATATATATTAAAAATACATATAAAATTGTGTATATATGTAAAAATATATATATCAATACACTAAATAATGAAATTAAGTATCCAAAATCAATAAACAAAATTCCGATAAAAGAAACATATTATATTTATGGGAAATAAATATACAAAATACACTGAAAATTACGAAAATTTGAATAAAATATATATAATAAATTACACAAAACTAATTTCAATTTGTATGAGAAATAAGATATTACATAATACACATATAATTAATTAATTCATTTAAATACATGCCTACAAAATACCCTTAATTCATATTTAAATACATATTACAAATACACATAAAAATAATATAAATTTGTGTGAAATGAAAACAAATTCACATAAAATAACGTTCATTTATTATGAAATATATATACAAAATATACATAGAATGATGTAAAATCGTATCAAAATAAATACACAGAGTATCAATAAAATAATGTAAATTTGTATGAAAATAAAGATGCAAAATACTTATAAAATAAAAGCTTATTTTATAAAATACATATACAAAATACACATAGAATAATTAAATTTGACATTATTTTATATGCTTTGTATATATATTTTATTATATGCATTTACATTATTTAATATTTATTTTAATATATATATTTTATACAAATTTATATTTATGGGTATTTATATATATATTTTCATATAAATTTACATTAGCTGTATATTTACATATATTCGTACAAATACTATATAATTTACATTATTTTATATTATTATTTACATATATTCATTACAATTTCATATATTATTTATGTGTATTTTATATATATTTCATTACAAATTACCTTATTTTATGTTTATTTTGTATGTGTATTTTAACATTTATATTTATACAAATACTACATTCTTTTATTGGTATTTTGTTTGTTGTTTGATTCAGTTTACATTATTTTGATATTATTTTATTTACATTTGTTTTGATTCGAGTTTACATTATTTTGCATTAATATTTTGTTTGTTTTTTGTACGAGTTCATTATTTACTTAATTTATTATTATTTTGTATTATATTTTTATATAAACCTATAGAAATCTACGTTATTTTATGTGTATATATATATTTTGAAACAAATTTACATTGTTTTTTATATGTATTTTTGCATATCTCTTTCAATAAAAAAGTTTACCTTATTGTATGTGCATTTTGTATATTTATTTCAATACAAATTTAAATATTTTATGTGTATTTTGGTATATATATTTTATAGAAATACGCTATTTGATAATTTTGCATCTTTATTTTCATACAAATTTATTATTTTATTAATATTCAGTGTATTTATTTTGATATTTTTTACATTATTCTATTTGTTTTTGTATATATTTTTTTTACATATTTACATTATTTAATGTATATCTTGCATACAAATTTATTATCTATTATTTATTTTCATACAAATACACATTCTTTTCATGATATTTGTTTATTTATTTTGACACAATTTACATTACTTAATATATTTTGTATATATATTTTACGTATTTACATAATTTCATGTATTTTGTATATATATTTCTATAGAAATCTACGTTATTTTATGTGTATTCGTATATATATTTTGAAACAAATTTACATTGTTTTATATGTATTTTGAATATCTCTTCCAATACAAATTTACCTTACTGAATATGCATTTTTGTATATTTATTTCAATACAAATTTAAATATTTTATGTGTATTTTGGTATATATATTTTAGAAAAAAATGCGCTATTTGTAGAATTTTGCATCTTTCTTTTCATAAATTTACATTATTTTGTTGATATACACATATACATTATTTAATAAGTATCTTGCATATATATTTTATACAAATTTACGTTATTTAAGTGTATTTGCTTATATATTTTCATTCAAATTTACATTATTTTATGTGTATTTTGTATAATATTTCAATACAAATTTACCTAATTTTATGTGTATATTATTTTGTATATTTCTTTTCATACAAATTTTAATTGTTTTGTGTATTTTTGTATATAGTTTTATACAAATTTAGTTATTTATGAAAGCAATTTACATTATTTAATGTGTGTTTTGTATATATATTTTCATGCAAATTTACTTTATTTTATGCACATTTTGTAAGTTTGTATTGAAATAGATATGCAAAATACATATAAAACAATATAAATTTGTTTCAAAATATATATACGAATACACATAAAATAACGTAGATTTCTATAAAATATATACAAAATACACATAAAATAAGAAAATACGTATAAAAAATGAATACAAAATACACATAAAATGTAAAATCGTATCAAAATAAATAAACAAAATACCAATAAAAAAATGTGTATTTGTATAAATATAAATATACAAAATACACATAAAATATCGTAAATTTGTATAAAACTATATACAAAAATACACAGAAGTAATTAAATTTGTAGGAAAATAGATATATAAAATACAGCTAAAATAAACTAAATTTGAATTGAAATATATATACAAAATACATAAAATAATGTAAATTTATATCAAAATATTTATACAAATACATATAATAACGTGGATTTGTTTAAAATATATAAACAAAATACACATTAAGTAATATAAATACTTATAAAAATATGTACAAAATACATATAATCATGTAATTCGTATCAAAATAAATAAACAAAATAACAATAAAATAATATAAATTTGTATGAAAATATAAACAAATAACGCAAATTTCTATAAAAATATATGTACATTTTTTTATACGTATTTACTTCATTTTAGGTGTATTTTGTATATATTTTTAGAGAAATCAACGTTATTTTATGTGTATTCGTATATATATTTTGAAACAAATTTATATTGTTTTATATGTATTTTTGAATATCTCTTTCAATACAAATTTACCTTACTGTATATGCATTTTGTATATTTATTTCAATACAAATTTAAATATTTTATTTGTATTTTGGTATATATATTTTTATAAAAAATGCGATATTTTTTGGGAATTTTGCATCTTTATTTTCATACAAATTTACATTATTTTATTGATATTCTGTGAATTTATTTTGATACGATTTTACATTATTCTATTTGGTTTTTTTTATATATTTTTTTATACACATTTACATTATTTAATGTGTATCTTGCATATATATTTTATACAAATTTACGTTATTTTAAGTGAGTTTGTTTATATATTTTCATTGAAATTTACATTATTTGATGTGTATTTTGTATATGTATTTCAATACAAATTTACCTAATTTTACGTGTATTTTGTATATTTCTTTTCATACAAATTTAAATTATTTTTGTGTATTTTTGTATACAATAAGTTAAATTTATATTGAAATAGATATGCAAACTACATATACAAAACACAAATAGAATAATGTAAAATCGTATCAAAAATAAATACACAGAATATTAATAAAATAATGTAAATTTGTATGAAAATAAAGATGCAAAATGGCCATAAAATAACGCATTTTTATAAAATATATATAAAATACACATAAAATATTAAAATTTGTATTAAAATAAATATAAAAATGCACATACTATAAGGTATATGTATTGAAATAGATATGCAAAATACATATAAAACAATGTAAATTTATTTCAAAATATATATACGAATACACATAGAATAACGTAGATTTCTATAAAATATATACAAAATACATAAAATGAAGTAAATACGTTTAAAAAAATGAATACAAAATACACATAAAAATCGTATCAAAATAAATAAACAAAATACCAGTAAAGAATGTGTATTTGCATAAATATAAATATACAAAATACACATAAAATATCGTAGATTTGTATAAAACTATATACAAAAATACACAGAAGTAATTAAAATTGTATGAAAATATATATACAAAATACAGCTAAAATAAGCTAACTTTGAATTGAAATGTACATACAAAATACATAAAATAATGCAAATCTGTATCAAAATATTTATCAAAATACATATAATAACATAAATTTGTTTAAAAATATATAAACAAAATACACATTAAGTAATGTAAATACGTATAAAAAATATGTACAAAATACACATATAATCATGTAATTCGTATCAAACAAAATAAACAAAATATCAATAAAATAATGTAAATTTGTGAAAAACATATACAAATACATATAAAATAACGCTAATTTCTATAAAATATATGTCCAAAATGAACGTAAAATAAAGTAGCTTTGGATAAAAATATATATACAAAACACACATTAAATAATGTAAATGCATGCATAAAATAACCTAAATTTGTATAAAACTATATACAAAAATACACAAAAATAATTTAAATTTGTATGAAAAGAAATATACAAAATACACATATAATTAGGTTAATTTGTATTGAAATACATCTACAAAATACACATAAAATAATGTAAATTTAAAAGAAAATATATAAATAAATACACATATAATAACGTAAATTTGTATGAAATATATATACAAAATACACATTAAATAATGTAAATATGTATAAAAAAATATATACAAAACACAAATAGAATAATGTAAAATCGTATCAAAATATATACACAGAATATTAATAAAATAACATAAATTTGTATGAAAATTAAGTTGCAAAATACCTATAAAATTATTGATACCAAAATACACATAAAATATTTGAATTTGTATTAAAATAAATATACAAAATGCACATACAATAAGGTAAATTTGTATTGAAATAGATATACAAAATAAATATAAAATAATGTAAATTTGTTTCAGAATATATATACGAATACACATAAAATAACGTAGATTTCTATAAAAATACATATACAAAATACACATAAAATTAAGTAAATACGTATAAAAAAATGTATACAAAATACACATAAAATAATGTAAATTCGTATAAATGTAAATAAACAATATACCAATAAAAGAATGTGTATTTGTATAAATATAAATATACAAAATGCACATAAAATAACGTAAATTTATATAAAACTATATACATAAAATAACGCAAATTTCTATAAAAATATATGTACAAAAATGAACATAAATTAACACACATTAGATAATGTAAATGAGTATAAAAATATGTATACAAAATACCTATGAAATAATCTAAATTCGTATCGAATTAAATTAAGAAAATACCAATAAAATAATGTAATTTTGGATGAAAATATATATACAAAATACACATAAAATAACCTAAATACAAATACAAATATACACATAAAATAATTTAAAATTGAATGAAATAAATATACAAAATAAACGTAAAATAAGGTAAATTTGTAATGAAATATATGAAAAAATACACATGAGATAATATGAATTTGTAAGAAAATATATATACAAATACACATTAAATAACATGAATTTGTATAAAATTTGTATCAAAATATATACTTATACACACAATAAAATAACGTAATTTTTTTATGAAAATGTATATACAAAATACACATAAAATAATTTAAATACGTAGAAAAATATATATACAAAAAACACATAAAATAATGTAAATTTGTATGAAAATATATAAACAAATACACATAAAATAATGTAAATTTGGATAAAATATATATACAAAATGAACATTAAATAATGTAAATATATATAAAAAAATATATACAAAATACACATAGAATAATGTTAAATCGTATCAAAATAAATATGTATTTTTCTACGTATTTACATTATTTTATGTGCATTTTGTATATATATTTTCATAAAAATTTACGTTATTTTATTGTGTGTATTTGTATCTATTTTGATTCAAATTTACATTATTTATGTATTTATTCTATTCAATACAAATTTACCTTATATTATGTGTATTTATATTTATTTTAATAAATTTAATTATTTTATGTGTATTTAATATTTTATTAAATATGAGTTATTTTTATGTGTATTTTGTATATCTATTCATACAAATTTAATTACTTCTATGTATTTACGTTATTTTATGTATTTTGTATATATTTATACAAATACACATTCTTTATTAGTATTTTGTTTATTTATTTCGATACGAGTTTACATTATTTTATGTGTATTTTGTGCATTTTTATACGTATTTACTTCATTTATGTGTATTTTGTATATATATCTTTATAGAAATCGTTATTTTATGTGTTTTCATATATATTTTGAAACAAATTTACATTGTTTTATATATATTTGCATATCTATTTCAATACAAATTTACCTTATTGTGTGCATTTCGTATATTTATTTTAATACAAATTCAAATATTTTATGTGTGTTTTATATATATTTTATAAAAAATATTTATTTTATGGTATTTTATCTTTAATTTCATGCAAATTTATATTATATATATTATTGATATATTTTGTATATATTTTTTGTATACATATTTACAAACATGTATTTAAATATATGTTTTATATATATTAAGTATTTGTTTATATATTTACATTATTTTATGTGTATTTTTATATATTTCAAATTTTATTACATTTTATATTGTTATGTTTTCTATATATTTTCACAAATATACATTCTTTTATTGAATTTTATCTATTTATTCTGATGCAATTTACTTTATTTTATGTGTATTTTGTATATGTATTTATTTACATTATTTTATGTATTTTATATATATTTTCATAAAATTTACTTTATTTTATTGTGTGTATTCGTATGTAATTTATATACATTTTATACAAATTCATGTTATTTTATGTATTTGTATATATATTTTCATACAAATCTACATTATTTTATGTGCATTTTTACATATATTTCATTACAAATTTACGTTATTTTATGTTTATTTTGAATATTTATTTCCTTCAATTTTAAATTATTTTATGTGTATATATGTATTTGTATTTAGGTTATTTTATGTGTATTTTCTATATATATTTTCATCAAAATATTATTTTATTGGTATTTTGTTAGTTTAATTCGATACGAATTTAGATTATTTCATAGGTATTTTGTATACATATTTTTATACGCATTTACATTATTTAATGTGTGTTTTGTATATTTATTTTTATGCAAATTTACTTTATTTTATGTGTATTTGTATAGATATAAATATACAAAATGCACATAAAATAAAGTAAATTTATATAAAACAATATACAAAGATACACAAGTAATTAAATTTGTATGAAAATAGATATACAAAATACACACAAAATAAGCTTAATTTGAATTGAAATATATGTACAAAATACATAAAATAAAGTAAATTTGTATCAAAATAATTTTACAAATACACATATAATTACGTAAATTTTATATAAAAATATATTAACAAAATACACATTAAATAATGTAATTACGTATAAAAAAATATATACAAAATACATATATAATCATGTAATTCGTATCAAAATAAATTAAAGAAAATACCAATAAAATAATGTAAATTTTTATGAGAAAACATATACAAAATACACATAAAATAAATAAATTTCTATAAAAATATATGTACAAAAATGCACATAAAATAAATTTGCATTAAAAAATATATACAAAACAAACATTACATAATGTAAATGAGTATAAACATATGTATACAAATACCTGAAAATCTAAATTCATATCGAGTTAAATAAAGAAAATACCAATAAAATAATGTAATTTTGGATGAAAACATATATAGAAAATACACATAAAATTACGTAAATACAAATACAAATATACACTTAAAATAATTTAAAATTGAATGAAATATATATACAAAATAATCATAAAATAAGGTAAATTTGTAATGAAAAATATGTAAAAATACACGTAAAATAATATAAATATGTATGAAAATATATATACAAATACACATAAAATAACATGAATTTGTATAAAATTTGTATCAAAATAAATAGGAAGACACACAATAAAATAATGTAAATTTTTATTAAAATATATATACAAAATACACATAAAATAATGTGAATACGTAGAAAAATATATATACAAAATACACATAAAATAATGTAAAGTCGTATCAAAATAAATAAACAAAACTATAATAAAAGATTGTATATTTGTAGGAAAATATATACACATAATACAAATAAAATAACTAAAATTTGTATAAAAATAAATACAAAAATACACAAAAATAATTTAAATTTATTTGAAAATAGATATGCAAAATACACATAAAGTTAGGCAAATTTGTATTGAAATACATATACAAAATACACATAAAATCATGTAAATTTGTATGAAAATATATAAACAAATACACATAAAATAACGTAAATTTGGATAAAATATATATACAAAATAAACATTAAATAATGTAAATATGTATAAAAATATATATACAAAATACACATAGAATAATGTTAAATCGTATCAAAATAAATAAACAGAATATCAATAAAATAATTTAAATTTGTATGAAAATAAAGATGCAAAATACCCATATAATAACGCATATATGCATAAAAATATATATACAAAAATACACATGAAATAATTAAATATGTATTGAAATAAATATACAAAATGCATATACCATAAAGTAAATTTGTGTTGAAATACATATGCAAAATACACATCAATAATGTAAATTTGTCAGAGTCAATTTCTATGAAAATATACATACAAAATACATATAAAATGATGTAAATAGTATAAAAATATATATACCAAATACACCTAAATAATGTAAATTCGTATCAAAATAAACAAACAAAATTCCGATAAAAGAACGTATATTTGTAGGAAAATAAATATACAAAATACACATAAAATAACGAAAATTTGTATAAAAATATATACAAAAAAAACAAAAATAATTTCAATTTTTATGAAAATTGATATACAAAATACACATATAATTAGTTAAATTTGTACAAATTTGTACATGTACAAAATACACATAAAATAATGAAAATTTGTATGAAATGAAAACAAATACACATAAAATAACGTACATTTGTATTAAATATATATACAAAATACACATCGAAAATAATGTAAAATCGTATCAAAATAAATACACAAAATATCAATAAAATAATGTAAATTTGTATGAAAATTAAGATGCAAAATACCAATAAAATAAAGGATATTTTTTATAAAAATACATATACATAAATATACATTCAATAATTAAATTTGTAGTAAAATTAATATACAAAATGCACATACAATAAGGTAAATTTTTATTAAAAAAATATGCAAAATACACATAAAACAATGTAAATTTGTTTCAAAATATATATACGAATACACATAAAATAACGCAGATTTCTATAAAAATATATATACAAAATACACTTGAGATGCTGGAAATACGTATAAAAATATATATACAAAATAGACATTAAATAATGTAAATTCGTGTCAAAATAAATAAACAAAATATCAATAAAAGAATGTGTATTTGTATGAAAATAGATATACAAAATACACATAAAATAACGTAAATTTGTATAAAACTATATACAAAAATACACAAAAATCATTTAAATTTGTTTGAAAATAAGTATACAAAATACACATAAAATTTGGTAAATTTGTATTGAAATACATTTACAAAATACACATAAAATAATGTAAATTTGAATGAAAATACATAAACAAATACACTTAAAATAACGTAAATTTGTATAGAATATATATATATATAAAATACACATTAAGTAATGTAAATATGTATAAAAAATATATATACAAAACCCAAATAGAATAATGTAAAATCGTAACAAAATAAATACACAGAATATTAATAAAATAATGTAAATTTGTATGAAAATAAAGGAGCAAAATACCCATAAAATAACACATGTTTTTTTAAATATATATATACCAAAATACATATAAAAAATTTTAATTTGTATTAAAATAAATATACAAAATGCACATACAATAAGGTAAATTGATATTGAAATAGATATGCAAAATACATATAAAACAATGTAAAATTTGTTTCAAAATATATATACGAATACACATAAAATAACGTAGATTTCTATAAAAATATATATACAAAATACACATAAAATGAAGTAAATACGTATAAAAAAATGTATACAAAATACACATAAAATAATGTAAATTCTTATCAAAATAAATAAACAAAATACCTATAAAAAAATGTGTATTTGTATAAAAATAAATATACAAAATACACATAAAATATCGTAAATTTATATAAAACTCTATACAAAAATACACAAAAGTAGTTAAATTGTGTGTATTTTGTACATATTTTTTATACGTATTTACATTACTTAATGTGTATTTTGTTTATATATTTTTTAAACAAATCTACGTTATTATATGTATTTGTATAAATATTTTGATACAGATTTACATTATTTTATGTATTTTGTATGTACATTTCAATTCAAATTTAGCTTATTTTAGCTGTATTTTGTATATATATTTTCATACAAATTTTATTACTTCTGTGTATTTTTGTATATAGTTTTATACAAATTTACGATATTTTATGTGTATTTTGTATATATATATATTTATATAAATACACATTCTTTTACTGGTATTTTGTTTATTTATTTTTATACGATTTTTATGTGTATTTTGTATTATTTTTTTTATACGTATTTACTTAATTTTATGTGTATTTTGTATATATTTTTATAGAAATCTGCGTTATTTTATGTGTATTCGTATATATATTTTGAAACAAATTTACATTGTTTTATATGTATTTTGCATATCTTTTTCAATACAAATTTACCTTATAGTATGTGCATTTTTTATATTTATTTTAATACAAATTTTAATATTTTATGTGTATTTTGGTATATATATTTAAAAAAAAAAATGCGTTATTTTATGGCTATTTTGCATCTCTATTTTCATACAAATTTACATTATTTTATTAATATTCTGTGTATTTATTTTTGAAACGATTTTACATTATTCTATTTGTGTTTTGTATATATTTTTTTATACATATTTACATTATTTAATGTGTATTTTTTATATATATTTTATACAAATTTACGTTATTTTAAATGTATTTGTTTATATATTTTCATTCAAATTTACATTATTTTAAGTGTTTTTTGTATACGTATTTCAATACAAATGTACCTAATTTTATGTGTATTTTGTATATTTATTTTCCAACAAATTTAAAATATTTTTGTGTATTTTTGTATATAGTTTTATACAAATTTAGGTTATTTTATGTGTATTTTGTATATCTATTTTCATACAAATACACATTCTTTTATTGATATTTTGTTTATTTATTTTGACATGATTTACATTATTTAATGTGTATTTGTATATATATTTTTATACATTTACATCATTTCATGTGTATTTTGTATATATATTCTATATAAATCAACGTTATTTTATGTGTATTATTTTATATATTTTGAAACAAATTTACACTGTTTTATGTGTATTTTGCGTATTTTTTCAATACAAATTTACCTTATTGTATGTGCATTTTGTATATTAATTTTAATACAAATTTAATTATTCTATGTGTATTTTTGTATATGTATTTTTAAAAACAATATGCTTTATTTTGTGGGTATTTTGCATCTTTATTTTCATATAAATTTAAATTATTTTATTGATATTCTGTGTACTTATTTTGATACGATTTTACATTATTCTATGTGTATTTTGTAGATATATTTTATACAAATGTACGTTATTTTATGTTTATATACACCGAATATTAATAAAATAATGTAAATTTGTAAGAAAATAAAGATGCAAAATTCCCATAAAATAGCGCATTTCTTATAAAAATATATATACCAAAATACACATAAAATATTTAAATTTGTATTGAAATAAATATTCAAAATGCACATACAATAAGGTAAATTTGTATTGAAAGAGATATGCAAAAATAAATATGAAACAATATAAATTTGTTTCAAAATATATATACGAATACAAATAAAATAACGTAGATTTCTATAAAAATATATATACAAAATACACATAAAATAATGTAAATTCGAATAAAAATATATAAACAAAATACCAATAAAAGAATGTGTATTTTTATAAATATAAACATACAAAATACACATACAAAATAGACATAAAATAAGGTAGATTTGTAATAAAATATATGTACAAAATACACATAAAATAATGTAAATTTATATGAAAATATATATAGAAATACACATAAAATACCATGAATTTGTATAAAAATATATATTCAAAATAAATATTAAATAATGTGAATGCGTATAAAAATATATATACAAAGTACATATAAAACAATGTAAATTCGTATTTACAAATTTACAAAATATAAATAACATAACTAAAATTTGTATTAAAATATATACAAAAATACAAAGAAATAATTTGAGTTTGTATGAAAAAAGTATACAAAATACACATAAAACTAGGTAAATTTCTTTTGAAATGTATGTACAAAATAGCCATAAAATATTGTAAATTTGTGTCAAAATATATAAACAAATACACATAAAATAACGTAAATTTGTAAGAAAAATATATACAAAATACACATAGAATAATGTCAATTCGTATCAAAATGAATGAGCAGAATATCAATAAAATAATGTAAATTTGTATGAAAATAAAGATGCAAAATACCCATAAAATAAAGCATATGTTTATAAAAATACTGATACAAAAATACACATCGAATAATTAAATTTGTATTAAAATTAATATACAAAATGCGTATATAATAAGGTAAATTTGTATTGAAAAAATATGCAACATACACGTTTACTCATTCAAATTTATATTATTTTATTGGTGTTTTGTTTATTTATTTTGATACGAATTACATGATTATATGTGTATTTTGTACATATTTTTTTACACTTATTTACATTATTTAATGTGTATTTTGTTTATATATTTTCCTACAAATTTACCTTATTATATGTGTATTTGTATAAATATTTTGATACAAATTTACTTTATTTAATGTATTTTGTATATATATTTCAATTCAAATTTAGCTTATTGTATCTGTATTTTGTATATCTATTTTCATACGAATTTAATTACTTTTGTGTATTTTTGTATATAGTTTTATACAAATTTACGTTATTTTATGTGTATTTTGTATATTTATATTCATACAAATACACATTGTTTTATTGGTATTTTGTTTATTTATTTTGATAATTTACATTATTTTATGTAATTTGTATACATTTTTTATACGTATTTACTTCATTTTATGTGTATTTTGTATATATTTTATACAAATCTACGTTATTTATGTGTATTCGTATATATATTTTGAAACAAATTTACATTGTTTTATATGTATTTTGCATATCTATTTCAATACAGATTTACCTTATTGTATGTGTATTTATTTTTATATTTATTTTTAATTTTTTTTTTTTTATATATATATATATATATATATATATATATATATATATATATATATATATATATATATATATATATATATATATATATATATATATATATATATATATATATATATATATATATATATATATATATATATATATATATATATATATATATATATATATATATATATATATTTAAAAAAAAATGCGTTATTTTATGGGTATTTTGCTTCTTTATTTTCATACAAATTTACATTATTTTATTAATATTCTGTGTATTTATTTTGATACGATTTTACATTTTTCTATTTGTGTTTTATATATATATTTTTATACAAATTTACGTTATTTTAAGTGTATTTGCTTATGTATTTTCATTCAAATTTACATTATTTTATGTGTATTTTGTATATGTATTTCAATACAAATTTACCTAATTTTATGTGTATTTTGTATATTTATTTTCATACAAATTTAAATTATTTTGTGTATTTTGTATATAGTTTTATACAAATTTATGTTATCTTATGTGTATTTTGTATATTTATTTTCATACAAATACACATTCTTTTATTGATATTTTGTTTATTTATTTTGACGCGAATTTACATTATTTAATGTGTATTTTGTATATATATATTTATACGTATTTTCATCCTTTCATGTGAATTTTGTAAATTTATAAAAAATGCGTTATTTTATGGGTATTTTGCATCTTTATTTTCATACAAATTTACATTATTTTATTTACATTCTGTGTATTTATTATGATACGATTTTACATTATTCTATTTGTGTTTTGTATATATATTTTTTATTCATATTTACATTATTTAATGAGTATTTTGTATATATATTTTATACAAATTTACGTTAATTTAAGTGTATTTGTTTATATATTTTCATTCAAATTTACATTATTTTATGTGTATTTTGTATATGTATTTCTATACAAATTTACCTAATTTTATGTGTATTTTGTATATTTATTTTCATACAAATTTAATTTATTTTTGTGTATTTTTATATATAGTTTTATACAAATTTACGTTATTTTATGTGTATTTTGTATATGTATTTTCATACAAATACACATTCTTTTATTGATATTTTCCTTATTTATTTTGACACGAATTTACATTATTTAATGTGTATTTTGTATATATATTTTTATACGTATTTACATCGATTCATGTGTATTTTTATATATATTTCTATAGAAATCTACGTTATTTTATGTGTATTCATATATATATTTTGAAACAAATCTATATTATTTTATGTGTATTTTGTATATATATTTCATTACAAATTTGCCTTATTTTATGTTTATTTTTATATCTATTTTCATTCAAATCCAAATCATTTTATGTGTATATATTTATTTGTATTTACTTTATTTTATGTGTTTTTCTATATATATTTTCATTCAAAATTACATTATTTTATCAGTATTTTGTTCATTTATTTCGATACGAATTTAGATTATTTCATATGTATTTTCTATATATATATATATATATATATATATATATATATATATATATATATATATATATATATATATATATATATATATATATATATATATATATATTTTCCAACAAATATATATTCTTTTATTGGAATTTTGTTGATTTATTTTGATACGAATTTACATTATTTTATGTGTATTTTGTATATATATTTTTCTACGTATTTACATTATTTTATGTGTATTTTGTTTATATATTTCCATAAAAATATACTTTATTTTATTGTGTGTATTCGTATCTATTTTGATACAAATTTACATTATTTTATGTGTATTTTGCATATGTATTTCAATACAAATTTACCTTATAGTATGTGTATTTTGTATATTTATTTTAATACAAATTTAATTATTTTATGTGTATTTTCGTATATATTTTTTTTAAATATGAGTTATTTTATGTGTATTTTGTATATCTATTTTCATACAAATTTAATTACTTTTGTGTATTTTTGTATATACTTTTATATCAATTTACGTTATTTTATGTGTATTTTGTATATTTATATTTATACAAATACACATTCTTTTATTAGTATTTTGTTTATTTATTTCGATACGAGTTTACATTATTTTATGTGTAATTTGTACACATCTTTTTATACGTATTTACTTCATTTTATGTGTATTTTGTATATATATCTTTATAGAAATATGCGTTATTTTGTGTGTATTCTTATATATATTTTGAAACAAATTTACATTGTTTTATATGTATTTTGCATATCTATTTCAATACAAATTTACCTTATTGTGTGTGCATTTCGTATATTTATTTTAATACAAACTCAAATATTTTATGTGTCTTTTGGTATATATATTTTTTTTAAAAAATGCGCTATTTTGGGGGTATTTTGCATTTTAATTTTCATACAAATTTACATTATTTTATTAATATTCTGTTTATTTATTTTGATACGATTTTACATTATTCTATTTGTGTTTTGTATATATTTTTGTATACATATTTACATTATTTAATGTGTATTTTATATATATATTTTATACAAATTTACGTTAATTTAAGTGTATTTGTATATATATTTTAATTCAAATTTACACTATTTGATGTGTATTTTGTAAATGTATTTCAATACATTGTTTATATATTTTCATACAGATTTACATTATTTTATGAGTGTTTTGTATATGTATTTCAATCCAAATTTGCCTAATTTTATGTGTATTTTGCCTATCTATTTTCAAACAAATTTAAATTATTTTTACGTATTTTTGTATAAATTATATACAAATTTTAGTTATTTTATTTGTATTTTGTATATATATTTTCCTACATATATACATTCTATTATTGCAATTTTGTTGATTTATTTTGATACGAATTTCCATTACTTTATGTGTATTTTGTATATATATGGTTTTACGTATTTACATTATTTTATGTGTATTTTGGATATATATTTTCATAAAAATTTACGTTATTTTATTGTGTGCTCTCGTATATATTTTGATACAAATTTTATACAAATTCATGTTATTTTATGTGTATTTGAATACATATTTTCATACAAATTTAAATTATTTTATGTGTATTTTTACATATATTTCATAACAAATTTACCTTATTTTGTTTGTTTCATATATTCATTTCATGCAATTTTAAATTATTTTATGTACAAAAATACACAAAAATAATTTTAATTTCTATGAAAAGAAATATACAAAATACACATAAAATTAGGTTAATTTGTATTGAAATACATATACAAAAGACACATAAAATAATGTAAATTTGAAAGTAAATATATAAACAAATACACATATAATAACGTAAATTTGTATGAAATATATATACAAAATACACATTAAATAATGTAAATATGTATAAAAAAATATATACAAAACACAAATAGAATAATGTAAAATCGTATCAAAATATATACACAGAATATTAATAATAATAATAATAAATTATTTTTGCGTATTTTTGTATAAATTTTTATACAAATTTTAGTTATTTTATTTGTATTTTGTATATATATTTTCCTACATATATACACTCTATTATTGCAATTTTGTTGATTTATTTTGATACGAATTTCGATAACTTTATGTGTATTTTGTATGTATATGTTTCTACGTCTTTACATTATTTTATGTGTATTTTGGATATATATTTTCATAAAAATTTACGTTATTTTATTGTGTGCTCTCGTATATATTTTGATACAAATTTTATACAAATTCATGTTATTTTATGTGTATTTGAATACATATTTTCATACAAATTTAAATTATTTTATGTGTATTTTTACATATATTTCATTACAAATTTACCTTATTTTATGTTTGTTTCATATATTCATTTCATGCAATTTTAAATTATTTTATGTACAAAAATACACAAAAATAATTTAAATTTGTATGAAAAGAAATATACAAAATACACATAAAATTAGGTTAATTTGTATTGAAATACATATACAAAATACACATAAAATAATGTAAATTTGAAAGAAAATATATAAACAAATACACATATAATAACGTAAATTTGTATGAAATATATATACAAAATACACATTAAATAATGTAAATATGTATAAAAAAATATATATACAAAACACAAATAGAATAATGTAAAATCGTATCAAAATATATACACAGAATATTAGTAAAATAATGTAAATTTGTATGAAAATTAAGATGCGAAATACCTATAAAATAACGCATTTTTTATAAAACTATTGATACCAAAATACACATAAAATATTTGAATTTGTATTAAAATAAATATACAAAATGCACATACAATAAGGTAAATTTGTATTGAAATAGATATGCAAAATACATATAAAATAATGTAAATTTGTTTCAAAATATATATACGAATACACATAAAATAACGTAGATTTCTATAAAAATACATATAAAAAATACACATAAAATTAAATAAATAAACAAAATACCAATAAAAGAATGTGTATTTATATAAATATAAATATACAAAATGCACATAAAATAACGTAAATTTATATAAAACTATATACATAAAATAACGCAAATTTCTATAAAATATATGTACAAAATGAACATAAAATAAATTTGCATAAAATATATATACAAAACACACATTAGATAATGTAAATGAGTATAAAATATGTATAAAAAATACCTATGAAATAATCAAAATTCGTATCGAATTAAATTAATAAAATACCAATAAAATAATGTCATTTGGATGAAAATATATATATACAAAATATAAAATAACCTAAATACAAATACAAATACACATAAAAAAATTTAAAATTGAATGAAATAAATATACAAAATAAACATAAAATAAGGTAAATTTGTAATGAAATATGAAAAATACATAAAATAATATAAATTTGTGAAAATATATATACAAATACACATTAAATAACATGAATTTGTATAAAATTTGTATCAAAATATATACTTATACACACAATAAAATAACGTAATTTTTTTATGAAAATGTATATACAAAATACACATAAAATAATTTAAATACGTAGAAAAATATATATACAAAAAACACATAAAATAATGTAAATTTGTATGAAAATATATAAACAAATACACATAAAATAATGTAAATTTGGATAAAATATATATACAAAATGAACATTAAATAATGTAAATATGTATAAAAAAAATTATATACAAAATACACATAGAATAATGTTAAATCGTATTAAAATAAAATAAAATAATGTAAATTTGTATGAAAATAAAGATGCAAAATATCCATATAATAACGCATATTTGCATAAAATATATATACAAAAATACATATAAAATAATTAAATTTGTATTAAAATAAATATACAAAATGCACGTACAATAAAGTAAATTTGTATTGAAATAGATATGCAAAATACACATCAATAATGTAAATTTGTATCCAAATATATATAGGAATACTCATAAAATAGAGTAAATTTCTATGAAAATATACATACAAAATAGATATACAAAAAACACATATAACTAGTTAAATTTGTATTTAAATACATGTACAAAAAACACATAAAATAATGTAGATTTGTATGAAAACAAATAAATTTTATATAAATATATATACAAAATACACATAGAATAATGTAAAATCGTATCAAAATAAATACACAGAATATCAATAAAATAATGTAGATTTGTATGAAAATAAAGATGCAAAATACCCATAATATAAAGCATATTTTCATAAAAATACATAGACAAAAATACACATTTACATTTACATTTTTATTAAAATTAATATACAATACAATAAGGTAAATTTGTATTGAAAAAATATGCAAAATACACAAAAAACAATGTAAATTTGTTTCAAAATTTAGATACGAATACACATAAAATAACGTAGATTTCTATAGAAATATATATAAAAATACACTTGAAATAATGTAAATACGTATAAAAATATATACAAAATAGACATTAAATAATGTTAATTCGTGTCAAAATAAATAAACAAAATATCATGAAAAGAATGTGTATTTGTATGAAAATAGATACAAAATACATAAAATAACCTAAATTTGTATAAAACTATATACAAAATACACAAAATAATTTAAACTTGTATGAAAATAAATATACTAAAACATATAAAATTAGGTAAATTTGTATTGAAATACATATACAAAATACATAAAATAATGTAAATTTTAATGAAAATATATAAATATATACTTAAAATAACGTAAATTTGTATCAAATATATATACAAAAACACATTAAATAATGTAAATATGTATAAAAAATATATACAAAACACAAATAAAATAATGTAAAATCGTATCAAAATAAATATAGAATATTAATAAAATGTAAATTTGTATGAAAATTAAGATGCAAAATACCCATAAAATAACGCATTTTATAAAAATATATATACGAAAAAACATAAAATATTTGATTTTGTATTAAAATAAATAGATATACAAAATACATAAAATAAGCTAAATTTGAATTGAAATATATAGAAAATACATAAAATAATGTAAATTTGTATCAAGATACTTATACAAATACACATATAATAACGTAAATTTGTATAAAAATATATAAACAAAATACACATTAGATAATGTAAATACGTATAAAAAAAATGTACAATATACACAAATAATCATGTAATTCGTATCAAAATAAATAGACAAAATACCAATCAAATAATGTAAATTTCTATGAGAAAACGTATACAAAATACACATAAATAACGCAAATATCAATAAAAATATATATAATATAATATATTTTATTCATATTTAAAATATTTAATGTATATTTTGTATATATATTTATCAAATTTACGTTATTTTATATGTATTTGTTTATATATTTACAAATCTATATTATTTATGTGAGTTTTGTATATGTATTTCAATACAAATTTGCCTAACTTTGTGTATTTATTTTATCTATTTTCAAACAAATTTAAATTATTTTTGTGTATATTTGTATATATTTTTATACAAATTTTAGTTATTTTATTTGTTTTTTGTATATATATTTTCCAACAAATATACATTATTTTATTGGAATTTTGGGTATTGAATTTTTTAAGAATTTACATTATTTTATGTGTATTTTGTATATATGTTTTTCTACGTATTTAAACTATTTTATGTGTATTTTATATATACATTTTCATAAAAATTTACGTTATTTTATTGTGTGTATTCGTATATATTTTGAAACAAATTTTAAACAAATTCATGTTATTTTATGTGTATTTGTATATATATTTTAATACAAATTTATATTATTTCTTGTGTATTCTTACATATATTTTATTACAAATTTACATTATTTTATGTTTATATTGTATATTTATTTCATTCAATTTTAAATTATTTAATGTGTATATTTGTATTTGTATTTAGGTTATTTTTTGTGTTTTATATATATTTTCATCCAAAATTACATTATTTTATTGTTATTTTCTTAATTTAACTCGATACAATTTAGATTATTTCATAGGTATTTTGTATACATATTTTATACTCATTTACATTATCTAATGTGTGTTTTGTATATATTTTTTTATGCAAAATAATTTTATGTGCATTTTGTATATATTTTTATAGAAACTTAAAACGTTATTTTATGTGCATTTTGTATATTTATATTTATAAATACACATTCTCTTATTAGTATTTTGTTTATTTATATTTATACAATTTACATTATTTTATGTGTATTTTGTATACATTTTTGATTCGTATTTACTTAATTTTATTTGTATTTTATATATATATATATATATATATATATATATATATATATATATATATATATATATATATATATATATATATATATATATATATATATATATATATATATATTTATAAATCTACGTTATTTTGTGTATTCGTATATATATTTTGAAACAAATTTACATTGTTTTATATGTATTTTGCATATCTATTTCTATACAAATTTACCTTATTGTATGTGCATTTTGTATATTTATTTTAATACAAATTCAAATATTTTATGTGTATTTTGGTATATATAAAAATTTTTTTTAAATGCGTTATTTTATAGGTATTTTGCATCTTAGTTTTCATACAAATGTACATTATTTTATTAATATTCTGTGTATATATTTTGATACGATTTTATATTATACTATTTGTGTTTTGAATATATTTTTTTATACATATTTTCATTATTTAATGTGTATTTTTTATATATATTTTATACAAATTAACGTTATTTTAAGTGTATTTGTTTACATAATTTCATTCAAATTTACATTATTTTAAGTGTATTTTGTATATGTATTTCAATACGAATTTACATAATTTTATGGGTATTTTGTATATTTATTTTCATACAAATTTAAATTATTTTTGTGTTTTTTTGTATATACATATAGAGTAAATTTCTATGAAAGTATATATTCAAAATACATATAAAATTATGTAAATAAGTATAAAAATATATATATCATAAATACTTAAAAAAATGAAAATTCGTATCAAAATAAATAAACAAAATTCCGATAAAAGAACGTATATTTGTAGGAAAATAAATATACAAAATACACGTAAAATTACGAAAATTTGAATAAAAATATATACAAAAAAACAAAAAAATAAATTTCAATTTGTATGAAAATAGATATACAAAATACACATATAATTAGTTAAATTTGTATTTAAATACATGTACAAAATACACATAAAATATTGTAAATTTGTATGAAATGAAAACAAATTCACATAAAATAACGTACATTTGTATAAAATAGATATACAAAATATACATAGAATAATGTAAAATCGTATCAAAATAAATACACAGAATATCAATAAAATAATGTAATTTTGTATGAAAATAAAGATGCAAAATACCCATAAAATAAAGCATATTTTTTTAAAAATACATATACAAAAATACACATAGAATAATTAAACTTGTATTAAAATTAATATACAAAATGCACGTACAATAAGGTAGATTTGTATTGAAAAAATATACAAAATGCACATAATACAAGGTATATTTGTTTCAAAATATATATACGAATACATATAAAATAACGTATATTTCTATAGAAATATATATTCAAAATAAACATGAAATGACGTAAATACGTATAAAAATATATATACACAATACACATTAAATAATGTAAACTCGCATCAAAATAAATAAACAAAATATCAATAAAAGAATGTGTATTTGTATGAAAATAGATATACAAAATACACATAAAATATTGTAAATTTATATAAAACTCTATACAAAAATATACAAAAAATAATTTAAATTTGTATAAAAATATATATACAAAATACACATAAAAGTAGGTAAATTTCTATTGAAAAACATATACAAAATACACATAAAATAATGTAAATTTGAATGAAAATATATAAACAAATACACTTAAAATAACGTAAATTTGTATGAAATATATATAGAATATGAACATTAAATAATGCAAATATGTAAAAAAAAATATATACAAAACACAAATAGAATAATGTAAAATAGTATCAAAATAAATACACAGAATATTAATAAAACAATGTAAATTTGTATGAAAATAAAGATGCAAAATACCCTAAAACAACGCATTTTTTATGAAAATATATATACCAAAATACACATAAAGTATTTAAATTTGTATACCAATAAATATACAAAATGCACATACAATAAGGTAAATTTGTATTGAAATAGATATGCAAAATACACATAAACAATGTAAATTTGTTTCAAAATATATATACGAATACACATAAAATAACGTAGATTTCTATAAAAGTATATATACAAAATACACATAAAATGAAGTAAATACGTATAAGAAAATGTATACAAAATACACATAAAATAATGTAAATTCGTATCAAAATAAATAAACAAAATACAAGAATGTTTACTTGTATAAATATAAATATACAAAATACACATAAAATAACGTAAAATTGTATAAAACTATATACAAAAATAAACAAAAATAATTAAATTTGTATGAAAATAGATATACAAAAGACATATAAAATAAGCTAAATTTGAATTGAAATAAATATAGAAAATACATAAAATAATGTAAATTTGTATCAAAATATATATTCAAATACACATATAATAATGTAAATTTGTATAAAAATATAAAAACAAAAACACATTAAATAATGTAAATACGTTTAAAAGATATGTACGTAATGTAAAAAATTATAAAATTAAAGATGCAAAATACCCAAAAAATAACTCATATTTAAAAAAAATATATACAAAAATACACATAAAATAATTAAATTTGTATTAAAATAAATATACAAAATACACATACAATAAGGTAGATTTTTATTGAAATAGATATGCAAAAAACACATAAAATAAAGTAATTTTTTATCAAAATATATACGAAAACACACAATAAAATTACGTAAATTTTTATGAAAATATATATACAAAATACACATAAAATAATGTAAATACATAGACAAATATATCTACAAAATACACATAAAATAATGTAAATTCGTATCAAAATAAATAAACAAAATTTCCTCTAAAAGAATGTATATTTGTAGGAAAATATATATACAAAATACAAATAAAATAACAAAAATTTGTATAAAAATATATACAAAAATACACAAAAATAATGTAAATTAGTTTGAAAATAGATATGCAAAATACACATGAAATTAGGCAAATTTTTATTGAAATACATATACA
This sequence comes from Eriocheir sinensis, assembly GCF_024679095.1. Classification (NCBI taxonomy): domain Eukaryota; kingdom Metazoa; phylum Arthropoda; class Malacostraca; order Decapoda; family Varunidae; genus Eriocheir; species Eriocheir sinensis. The sequence goes on along the minus strand of NW_026110906.1, from coordinate 163,729 downwards.
AAATACACATAAAATAATGTAAATTTGTATGAAAATATATAAACAAATACACATAAGATAACGTAGATTTCCATAAAATATATGTACAAAATATACATTAAATAATGTAAATATGTCTAAAAATATATAACTAATTTAACTAATTATATGTGTATTATGTATATCTATTTTCATACAAATCGAAATTAATTTTGTGCATTTTAGTATATATTTTTATTCAAATTTTCGTAATTTTATGTGTATTTGGATATTTATTTTCCTACAAATATACGTTCTTTTATCGGAATTTTGTTTATTTATTTTGATACGAGTTTTCATTATTTTAGGTGTATTTGATATATATATTTTTATACTTATTTACATAATTTTATATGTATTTTTAATATATATTTTCATAGAAATTTACTCTATTTTATGTGTATTCGTATATATATTTTGATACAAATTTACATTATTTATGTGTATTTCGCATATCTATTTCAATACAAATTTTCTTTATTGTATGTGCCTTTTGTATATTTATTTTGATACAAATTTAATTATTTTATGTGTATTTTTGTATAGATATTTTTAAACAAATATGCGTTATTATATGGGTATTTTATATATTTATTTTGATACGATTTTCCGTTATTCTGTGTATTTTGTATACATATTTTTAGACATATTTACATTATTTAATGTATATTTTGTACATATATTTTATGGAAATTTACGTTATCTTATGTGTATTTGTTTATATAATTTCATACAAATTTACATTCTTTTATTTGTATTTGGTAGATGTATTTCAATAAAAATCTGCCTAATTTCATGTGTCTGTTGCATATCTATTTTCAAACAAATTTTATTATTTTGTGTATTTTTGTATATATTTTATACAAATTTTGTTATTTTATTTTATTTTGTATATATATTTCCTACAAATATACATTCTTTTAGAGGAAATTTTGTTTATTTATTTTGATGCAATTTACATTATTTTATGTGTATTTTTATATATATTTTCTATGTATTTACATTCTTTAATGTGTATTTTGTATATATATTTTCATAAAATTTACGTTATATTATGGTGTGTAGTCGTACATATTTTGATACAAATTTACTTTATGTTATGTTGTTTTTGCATATCTATTTCAATAAAATCTACCTTATTGTATGTTTATTTTGTATATTTATGTTAATACAAATTTAATTATTTTATGTGTATTTTTGTATATATATTTTTTAAATATGAGTTATTTTATGGGTATATTGCATCTTTAATTTTATAAATTTTACATTACGTACATATCTTTTATACGTATTTACATTATTTAATGTGTATTTTGTTTATATATTTTTATACTAATTTACGTTAATATATGTATTTGAATATATATTTTGATACAAATTTACATTATTTTATGTATTTTCTATATTTATTTCAATTTTGATTTTATGTGTCTTTTGTATATCTATTTATATTCAAAGTTAATTTTTTTTGTTTATTTTTGTATATAGTTTTAAACAATTTTACGTTATTTTATGTGTATTTTGTAAATTTATATTTATACAAGTACACATTCTTTTATTATTTACTTTATTTATTTTCATAATTTACATTATTTTATGTGTATTTTGTATACATTTTCATTTTATGTGTATTTTGTATATATATTTTTATAGAAATCTACCTTATTTTATGTGTATTCGTATATATATTTTGAAAGAAATTTACATTGTTTTATATGTATTTTGCATATCTATTTCAATACAAATTTACCTTATTATATGTGCATTTTGTATATCTATCGTAATACATATTTAAATATTTTATGTGTATTTTGGTATATATGTTTTCATAAAAAATGCGTTGTTTTATGGGTATTTTGCATCTTTATTTTCATAAAAATTTACATTATTTTATTAATATTCTGTGTATTTATTTTGATACTAATTTACATTATTCTATTTGTCTTTTGTATATATTTTTTTATACATATTTACATTATTTAATGTGTATTTTATATATATATTTCATACAAATTTACGTTTTTTTAAGTGTATTTGTGTATATATTTCATTCAAATTTACATTATTTTATGAGTATTTTGTATATGTATTTCAATACAAATTTACCTAATTTTATGTGTATTTTGTATATTAATTTTCATACAAATTTAAATTATTTTTGTGTATTTTGTATAGAGTTTTATACAAATTTACAATATTTAATGTAATTTTGTATATCTATTTTCATACAATACACATTCTTTTATTGATATTTTGTTTATTAATTTTGACACGAATTTACATTATTTAATGTGTATTGTGTATATTTTTATACGTATTTACGTCATTTCATCTATTTTTTGTATAAATATTTCTATAGAAATCTACGTTATTTTATGTGTTTTCGTATATATATTTTGAAAGAAATATACATTGTTTTATGTGTATTTTGCATATTCTTTCAATACAAATTTACCTTATATATATATATATATATATATATATATATATATATATATATATATATATATATATATATATATATATATATATATATATATATATATATATATATATATATATATATATATATATATATATATATATATATATATATATATATATATATATATATATATATATATATAAATACAAATATACAGTCTGTTATTGTAATTTTGTTTATTTATATATATACGAATTTAGATAATTTTATGTTTTTTTTTTATATGTATTTTTCTACGTATTTACATTATTTTATGTGTATTTTGTATATATATTTTCATAAAAATTTACGTTGTTTTATTGTGTGTATTTGTATCTATTTTGATACAAATTTACATTATTTTATGTGTATTTTGCATTTCTATTTCAATACAAATTTACCTTATAGTGTGTGTATTTTGTATATTTATTCTAATACAAATTTAATTATTTTTTGTGTATTTTTGTATATATTTTTTTTTAAATATGAGTTATTTTATGTATATTTTTTATATCTATTTTCATACAGATTTAATTACTTTTGTGTATTTTTGTATATACTTTTATATCAATTTACGTTATTTTATGTGTATTTTGAATATTTATATTTATACAAATACACATTCTTTTATTAGTATTTTGTTTATTTATTTCGATACGAGTTTACATTATTTTATATGTATTTTGTACACATTTTTTTATACCCATTTACCTCATTTTATGTGTATTTTCTATATATATCTTTATAGAAATCTGCGTTATTTTAATAGTTTTCGTATATATATTTTGAAACAAATTTACATTGTTTTATATGTATTTTGCATATATATTTCAATACAAATTTACCTTATTGTGTGTGCATTTCGTATATCTATTTTAATACAAATTCAAATATTTTATGTGTGTTTTGGTATATATATTTTTATAAAAAATGCGTTATTTTATGGGTATTTTGCATCTTTATTTTCATGCAAATTTATACTATTTTATTAATATTCTGTGTATTTATCTCGATACGATTTTACATTATTCTATTTGTGTTTTGTATATATTTTTTTATACATATTTACATTGTTTAATGTGTATTTTGTATATATATTTCATACAATTTTACGTTATTTTAAGTGAATTTTTTATATATTTTCATTCAAACTTACATTATTTTATGTGTATTTTGTATATGTATTTCAATACAAATTTGCCTAGTTTTATGTGTATTTTGCATATCTATTTTGAAACAAATTTAAATAATTTTTGTGTGTTTTTGTATATATTGTTTTAAAATTTTTTGTTATTTTATTTGTATTTTCTATATATATTTTCCTACAAATATACATTCTTTTATTGGAATTTTATCTATTTATTCTAATACGAATTTACTTTATTTTATGTGTATTTTGTATATATATTTTTCTACGTATTTACATTATTTTATGTGTATTTTGTATATATATTTTCATAAAAATTTACTTTATTTTATTGTGTGTATTCGTATATAATTTGATACAAATTTTATACAAATTCATGTTATTTTATGTGGATTTGAATAAATATTTTCATACAAATCTACATTATTTTATGGGCATTTTTACATATATTTCATTACAAATTTACCTTATTTTATGTTTATTTTGAATATTTATTTCATTCAATTTTAAATTATTTTATGTGTATATATGTATTTGTATTTAGGTTATTTTCTATGTATTTTCTATATATATTTTCATCAAAAACTACATTATTTTATTGGTATTTTGTTAGTTTAAATCGATACGAATTTAGATTATTTCATAGGTATTTTGTATACATATTTTTATACGCATTTACATTATTTAATGTGTGTTTTGTATATTTATTTTTATGCAAATTTACTTTATTTTATGTGTATTTGTATAAATATAAATATACAAAATGCACATAAAATAAGGTAAATTTATATAAAACAATATACAAAGATACACAAAAGTAATTAAATTAGTATGAAAATAGATATACAAAATACACATAAAATAAGCTTAATTTGAATTTAAATATATGTACAAAATACATAAAATAAAGTAAATTTGTATCAAAATATTTTTACAAATACACATATGATTACGTAAATTTTATATAAAAATATATAAACAAAATACACATTAAATAATGTAATTACGTATAAAAAAAAGATATACAAAATACACATATAATCATGTAATTCGTATCAAAATAAATAAACAAAATACCAAAAAAATAATGTAAATCTTTATTAGAAAACATATACAAAATACACATAAAATAAATAAATTTCTATAGAAATATATATACAAAAATGCACATGAAATAAATTTGCATTGAAAAATATATACAAAACACACATTACATAATGTAAATGAGTATAAACATATGTATACAAAATACCTATGAAAAAATCTAAATTCGTATCGAGTTAAATAAAGAAAATACCAATAAAATAATGTAATTTTGGATGAAAATATATATAGAAAATACACAAAAAATTACGTAAATACAAATACAAATATACACATAAAATATTTTAAAATTGAATGAAATAAATATACAAAATAATCATAAAATAAGGTAAATTTGTAATGAAAAATATGTAAAAATACACGTAAAATAATATAAATTTGTGTGAAAATATATATACAAATACACAAAAAATAACATGAATTTCTATAAAATTTGTATCAAAATAAATAGGAATACACACAATAAAATAATGTAAATTTTTATTAAAATATATATACAAAATACACATAAAATAATGTAAATACGTAGAAAAACATATATACAAAATACACATAAAATAATGTAAACTCGTATCAAAATAAATAAACAAAATTATAATAAAAGATTGTATATTTGTAGGAAAATATATAACAAAATACAAATAAAATAACTAAAATTTGTATAAAAATAAATACAAAAATACACAAAAATAATTTAAATTTGTTTGAAAATTGATATGCAAAATACACATAAAGTTAGGCAAATTTGTATTGAAATACATATACAAAATAAACATAAAATAATGTAAATTTGGATGAAAATATATAAACAAATACACATAAAATAACGTAAATTTGGATAAAATATATACAAAATATACATTAAATAATGTAAATATGTATAAAAATATATATACAAAATACACATAGAATAATGTTAAATCGTATCAAAATAAATAAACAGAATATCAATAAAATAATTTAAATTTGTATGAAAATAAAGATGCAAAATACCCATATAATAACGCATATATGCATAAAAATATATATACAAAAATACACATAAAATAATTAAATTTGTATTGAAATAAATATACAAAATGCATATACAATATAGTAAATTTGTATTGAAATACATATGCAAAATACACATCAATAATGTAAATTTGTATCAAAATATATATACGAATACACATAAAATAGAGTAAATTTCTATGAAAATATACATACAAAATACATATAAAATGATGTAAATAGTATAAAAATATATATATCAAATACACCTAAAATAATGTAAATTCGTATCAAAATAAACAAACAAAATTCCGATAAAAGAACGTATATTTGTAGGAAAATAAATATACAAAATACACATAAAATAACGAAAATTTGTATAAAAATAATTTCAATTTTTATGAAAATTGATATACAAAATACACATATAATTAGTTAAATTTGTACAAATTTGTACATGTACAAAATACACATAAAAAAATGTAAATTTGTATGAAATTAAAACAAATTCACATAAAATAACGTACATTTGTATTAAATATATATACAAAATACACATAGAAAATAATGTAAAATCGTATCAAAATAAATACACAAAATATCAATAAAATAATGAAATTTGTATGAAAATAAAGATGCAAAATACCAATAAAATAAAGCATATTTTTATAAAAATACATATACAAAAATACACATTAAATAATTAAATTTGTAGTAAAATTAATATACAAAATGCACATACAATAAGGTAAATTTTTATTAAAAAAATATGCAAAATACACATTAAACAATGTAAATTTGTTTCAAAATATATATACGAATACACATAAAATAACGCACATTTCTATAGAAATAAATATACAAAATACACTTGAGATGCTGTAAATACGTATAAAAATATATATACAAAATAGACATTAAATAATGTAAATTCGTGTCAAAATAAATCAACAAAATATCAATAAAAGAATGTGTATTTCTATGAAAATAGATATACAAAATACACATAAAATAACGTAAATTTGTATAAAACTATATACAAAAATACACAAAAATAATTTAAATTTGTTTGAAAATAAGTATACAAAATACACATAAAATTAGGTAAATTTGTATTGAAATACATTTACAAAATACACATAAAATAATGTAAATTTGAATGAAAATTCATAAACAAATACACTTAAAATAACGTAAATTTGTATAAAGTATATTTCTTTTCATACAAATTTTAATACACATAAAACAATACGATACGAATTTAGATTATTTTATTGGTATATTGTATACATATTTATATACGCATGTAAATTATTTAATTTGTGTTTTGTATATATATTTTTATGCAAATTTACATTATTTTATTGATATTCTGTGTATTTATTTTGATACGATTCTACATTATTCTATGTATATTTTGTATATATATTTTATACAAATGTACGTTATTTTATGTGAATTTGTTTTAATTTCATACAAATTAATATTATTTTATGTGTATTTTGTATATGTATTTCAATACAAATTTACCTAATTTTATGTGTATTTTGCATATTTATTTTCATAAATATTAAAAATATTTTTGTGTATTTTTCTATATAGTTTGATACAAATTTAGGTTATTTTATGTGTATTTTGTATATCTATTTTCATACAAATACACATTCTTTTATTGATATTTTGTTTATTTATTTTGACGCGAATTTACATTATTTAATGTGTATTTTGTATATATATTTTTATACGTATTTACATCATTTCACGTGTATTTTGTATATATATTCCTATAGAAATCAACGTTATTTTATGTGTATTCGTATATATATATTGAAACAAATTTACACTGTTTTATGTGTATTTTATGTATTTTTTCAATACAAATTAACCTTATTGTATGTGCATTTTGTATATTAATTTTAATACAAATTTAATTATTTTATGTGTATTATTGTATATGTATTTAAAAAAAATATGCTTTATTTTATGGGTACTTTGAATCTTTATTTTCATACAAATTTAAATTATTTTATTGATATTCTGTGTACTTATTTTGATACGATTTTACATTATTCTATGTGTATTTTGTATATATATTTTATACAAATGTACGTTATTTTATTTTTATATGTTTTCATTTCATAAAAATTTACATTATTTTATATGTATTTTGTACATGTATTTAAAGACAAATTTAACTAATTATATGTGTATTTTGTATATCTATTTTCAAACAAATTGAAATTATTTTTGTTTTGTTTTTTTGTATAAATTTTTATACAAATTTTCATTATTTTATGTATATTTTGTAATAATATTGTATATATAATATTGTAATAAGTTAAATTTGTATTTAAATAGATGTACAAAATACACATAAAATAATGTAAATTTGTATGAAATTAAAACAAATTTACATAAAATAACGTACATTTGTATAAAATATATATACAAAAAATACATAGAATAATGTAAAATCATATCAAAATAAATACACAGAATATCAATAAAATAATGTAAATTTGTATGAAAATAAAGATGCATAATATCCATAAAATAAAGCATATTTTTTTTAAAATTACATATACAAAAATACACATAGAATAATTAAATTTGTATTAAAATTAATATATAAAATGCACATACAATAAGGTAAATTTGTATTGAAAGAATATGCAAAATACACTTAAAACAATGTATATTTGTTTCAAAATATATATACGAATACACATAAAATAGCGTAGATTTCTATAGAAATATATATACAAAAAATAGATGAAATGACGTAAATACGCATAAAAATATATATACACAATACACATTAAATAATGTAAATTCGTGTCAAAATAAATAAACAAAATATCAATAAAAGAATGTGTATTTGTATGAGAAAACATATACAAATAGCGCAAATTTCTATAAAAATATATGTACAAAAATGCACATAAGATAAAGTAAATTTGCATAAAAATATATATACAAAACACACATTAAATAATGTAAATGAGTACATAAAATAACCTAAATTTGTATAAAACTATATACATAAATACACAAAAATAAAAGTTTGTATGAAAAGAAATATACAAAATACACGTAAAATTAGGTAAATTTGTATTGAAATACATATACAAAATACACATTAAATAATGTAAATTTGAATGAAAATATATAAACAAACACACTTAAAATAACGTAAATTTGTATAAAATATATATGCAAGATACACATTAAATAATGTAAATGTGTATAAAAAAAAATATATACAAAAAACAAATAGAATAATATACAATCGTATCAAAATAAATTCACAGAATATCAATAAAATAATGTAAACTTGTATGAAAATAAAGATGCTTAAATCCCATTTTTTATAAAAATATATATACCAAAATACACATAAAATATTTAATTTTGTATTGAAATAAATATACAAAATGCATATACTATATATATATATATATATATATATATATATATATATATATATATATATATATATATATATATATATATATATATATATATATATAGATATATATATATATATATATATATATATATATATATATATATATATATATATATATCATCTCAAAATAAATACACAGAATATCAATAAAATAATGTAAATTTGTATGAAAATAAAAATGCAAAATACCCATAAAATAAAGCATATTTTTATAAAAATACATATACAAAAATACACATAGATTAATCAAATTTGTATTAAAATTAATATACAAAATGCACATACAATAAGGTAAATTTGTATTAAAAAAATATGCAAAATACACATAAAACAATGTAAATTTCTTTCAAAATATAAATACGAATACACATAAAATAACGTAGATTTCTATAGAAATATATATACAAAATACACTTGAAATAATGTAAATACGTATAAAAATATATATACAAAATACACATTAAATAATGTTAATTCGTGTCAAAATAAATAAACAAAATATCATGAAAAGAATGTGTATTTGTATGAAAATAGATATACAAAATACACATAAAATAACATAAATTTGTATAAAACTATATACAAAAATACACAAAATTTTTATTTTATTTTATGGGTATCTTGCATCTTTAATTTTATAAATTTTTACATTACGTACATATCTTTTATACGTATTTACATTATATTGTACATGTATATAAATACAAATTTAACTAATTATATGTGTATTTTGAAAATCTATTTTCATACAAATTGAAAATATTTTTGTGTTTTTATTTTTTGTATATATTTTTATACAAATTTTCGCTATTTTATGTGTATTTTGTATATTTATTTTCCTACAAATATACTTTCTTTTATCGGAATTTTGTTTATTTATTTTGATACGAGTTTACATTTACATTTACATTTCTTATAAAAATATATATACCAAAATACACATAAAATATTTAAATTTGTATTGAAATAAATATTCAAAATGCACATACAATAAGGTAAATTTGTATTGAAAGAGATATGCAAAAATACATAAAAAACAATGTAAATTTGTTTAAAAATATATATACGAATACAAATAAAATAACGTAGATTTCTATAAAAATATATATACAAAATACACATAAAATTAAGTAAATACGTATAAAAAATTGTATACAAAATACACATAAAATAATGTAAATTCGAATTAAAATAAATAAACAAAATACCAATAAAAGAATGTGTATTTGGATAAATATAAACATACAAAATACACATATAAAATAAACATAAAATAAGGTAGATTTGTAATAAAATATATGTACAAAATACACATAAAATAATGTAAATTTATATGAAAATATATATACAAATACACATAAAATACCATGAATTTGTATAAAAATATATATTCAAAATAAATATTAAATAATGTAAATGCGTAAAAATATATATACAAAGTACATATAAAATAATGTAAATTCTTATCAATATAAATCAACAAAACACCAATAAAATAATATATATTTGAATGAAAATAAATTTACAAAATACAAATAATATAACTAAAATTTGCATTAAAATATATACAAAAATACATAGAAATAATTTGAGTTTGTATGGAAATAGTATACAAAATACACATAAAACTAGGTAAATTTCTTTTGAAATGTATATACAAAATAGCCATAAAATATTGTAAATTTGTGTCAAAATATATAAACAAATACACATAAAATAACGTAAATTTGTATGAAAAATATATACAAAATACACATAGAATAATGTGAATTCGTATCAAAATGAATGAGCAGAATATCAATAAAATATTGCAAATTTGTATGAAAATAAAGATGCAAAATACCCATAAAATAAACCATATGTTTATAAAAATACTGATATAAAAATACACATCGAATAATTAAATTTGTATTAAAATTAATATACAAAATGCGTATATAATAAGGTAAATTTGTATTGAAAAAATATGCAACATACACGTTTACTCATACAAATTTATATTATTTTATTGGTATTTTGTTTATTTATTTTGATACGAATTACATGATTATATGTGTATTTTGTACAAATTTTTTTACACGTATTTACATTATTTAATGTGTATTTTGTTTATATATTTTCATACAAATTTACCTTATTATATGTGTATTTGTATAAATATTTTGATACAAATTTACTTTATTTCATGTATTTTGTATATATATTTCAATTCAAATTTAGCTTAATTTGTGTGTATTTTGTATATCTATTTTCATACGAATTTAATTACTTCTCTGTATTTTTGTATATAGTTTTATATAAATTTACGTTTTTTATGTGTATTTTGTATATTTATATTTATACAAAAACACATTCTTTTATTGGTATTTTGTTTATTTATTTTGATACGAATTTACATTATTTTATGTGTATTTTGTATACATTTTTTTTATACGTATTTACTTCATTTTAGGTGTATTTTTTATATATATTATTATAGAAATCTACGTTATTTTATGTGTATTCGTATATATATTTTGAAACAAATTTACATTGTTTTATATGTATTTTGCATATCTATTTCAATACAATTTTACCTTATTGTATGTGTATTTTGAATATTTATTTTAATACAAATTTGTTTTTTATGTGTATTTTGGTATATATATTTTTAAAAAATGCGTTATTTTATGGGTATTTTGCTTCTTTATTTTCATACACATTTACATTATTTTATTGATATTCTGTGTATTTATTTTGATACGATTTTGCATTATTCTATTTGTGTTTTGTACATATTTTTTATACAAATTTACGTTATTTTAAGTGTATTTGTGTATGTATTTCAATACAAATTTACCTAATTTTATGTGCATTTTGTATATTTATTTTCATACAAATTTAATTATTCTATGTGTATTTTTGTATATGTATTTTTAAAAAAAATATGCTTTATTTTATGGGTATTTTGCATTACAAAAATAATTTAAATTTGTTTGAAAATAGATATGCAAAATACACATGAAATTAGGCAAATTTTAATTGAAATACATATACAAAATACACATAAAATAATGTAAATTTGTATGAAAATATATAAACAAATACACATAAGATAACGTAAATTTCCATAAAATATATGTACAAAATATACATGAAATAATGTAAATATGTCTAAAAATATATATACAAAATACACAGAATAACGTAAAATCGTATCAAAATAAATAAACAGACTATCAATAAAATAATGTAAATTTGTATGAAAATAAAGATGCAAAATACCCATATAATAACGCATATTTGTTTAAAAATATATATACAAAAATACACATAAAATAATTAAATTTGTATCAAAATAAATTTACAAAAGGCACATACAATAAAGAAAATTTGTATTGAAATAGATATTCGAAATACACATAAATAATGTAAATTTGTATCAAAATATATATACAAATACACATAAAATAGAGTAAATTTCTATGAAAATATATATTCAAAATACATATAAAATTATGTAAATAAGTATAAAAATATATATATCAAATACACCTAAAATAATGAAAATTCGTATCAAAATAAATAAACAAAATTCCGATAAAAGAACGTATATTTGTAGGAAAATAAATATACAAAATACTCATAAAATTACGAAAATTTGAATAAAAATATATACTAAAATACACAAAATTAATTTCGATTTGTATGAAAATAGATATACATAATACACATATAATTAGTTAAATTTGCATTTAAATACATGTACAAAATACACATAAAATAATGTAAATTTGTATGAAATGAAAACAAATTCACATAAAATAACGTTCATTTGTATGAAATATATATAAAAAATATACATAGAATAAAGTAAAATCGTATCAAAATAAATACACAGAATATCAATAAAATAATATAAATTTGTATGAAAATAAAGATGCAAAATACCCATAAAATAAAGCATTTTTTTATGAAAATACATATACAAAAATACACATAGAATAATTAAATTTGTATTATTTTATATGTACTTTGTATATATATTTTTATACGCATTTACATTATTTAATATTTATTTTGAATATGTGATTTTATACAAATTCATGGTATTTTATGTGTATTTGTATATATATTTTCATATAAATTTACATTATTTTATGTATTTTATACATATTTTCATTACAAACTTACCTTATTTCATGTTTATTTTGTATGGGTATTTTGTATAAATATATATATATATATATATATATATATATATATATATATATATATATATATATATATATATATATATATATATATATATATATATATATATATATATATATATATATATATATATATATATATATATATATATATATATATATATATATATATATTTCTATAGAAATCTCCGTTATTTTATGTGTATTCGTATATATATTTTGAAACAAATTTACATTGTTTTATATGTATTTTTGAATATCTCTTTCAATACAAATTTACCTTACTGTATATGCATTTTGTATATTTATTTCAATACAAATTTAAATATTTTATGTGTATTTTGGTATATATATTTTTAGAAAAAATGCGCTATTTTATGGGAATTTTGCATCTTTCTTTTCATACAAATTTGCATTATTTTGTTGATATTCTCTGTATTTATTTTGATACGATTTTACATTATTCTATTTATTTTTTGTATATATTTTTTTATACACATTTACATTATTTAATGTGTATCTTGCATATATATTTTATACAAATTTACGTTATTTAAGTGTATTTGTTTATATATTTTCATTCAAATTTACATTATTTTATGTGTATTTTGTATATGTATTTCAATACAAATTTACCTAATTTTATGTGTATTTTGTATATTTCTTTTCATACAAATTTTAATTATTTTTGTGTATTTTTGTATATAGTTATATACAAATTTAGGTTATTTTATGAACGCATTTACATTATTTAATGTGTGTTTTGTATATATATTTTTATGCAAACTTACTTTATTTTATGTGCATTTTTGTAAGTTTGTGTTGAAATAGATATGCAAAATACATATAAAACAATGTAAATTTGTTTCAAAATATATATACGAATACACATAAAATAACGTAGATTTCTATAAAAATATATACAAAATACACATAAAATGAAGTAAATACGTATAAAAAAATGAATACAAAATACACATAAAATAATGTAAAATCGTATTAAAATAAATAAACAAAATACCAATAAAAGAAAGTGTATTTGTATAAATATAAATATACAAAATACACATAAAATATCGTAAATTTGTATAAAACTATGTACAAAAATATACAGAAGTAATTAAATTTTTAGGAAAATAGATATATAAAATACAGCTAAAATAAACTAAATTTGAATTGAAATATATATACAAAATACATAAAATAATGTAAATTTATATCAAAATATTTATACAAATACATATAATAACGTAGATTTGTTTAAAAATATATAAACAAAATACACATAAAGTAATGTAAATACGTATAAAAAATATGTACAAAATACACATATAATCCTGTAATTCGTATCAAAAAAAATAAACAAAATAACAATAAAATAATGTAAATTTGTATGAAAAAACTTTTTTTTTTTTTTTTTTTTTTTTTTTTTTATTTTGTTGCCTATTGCGCCGGTAGGCATCTTCCCGGTGGGGCCTGATGGTCGGCCCAAGGCTTCTTCCAGGTGGGGCCTGATGGTCGGCCCAGCCCGTTCTGGCGCAGGCGAGTGTTTATAGTGGCGCTATCTTGCGTTGGCTCATGCTGCCCCCCGGAACTCGTTCTTGATTCGCTTGGACGGCTTCCTCTAGAGTCCGGGTTGATGGGTGGTCTTCAGGACAGCATGTGGTTAGTTTTAAGCCACTCCGCAGTGACTGAAAAATCCGAGTGGTAGCGTGAGGATTCGAACCCGCGTCGTCCATCACGCGACGAATGTGGGTCCAGTACGCTACCAGTTCGGCCACCGCCTACCCAAATATACAAATAACGCAAATTTCTATAAAAATATATGTACAAAAATGCACATAAGATAAAGTAAATTTGCATAAAAATATATATACAAAACACACATTAAATAATGTAAATGAGTACATAAAATAACCTAAATTTGTATAAAACTATATACAAAAATACACAAAAATAATTTAAATTTGTATGAAAAGAAATATACAAAATACACATAAAATTAGGTTAATTTGTATTGAAATACATTTTTTTTTTTTTTTACAGCAAAGGAGACAGTTCAAGGGCACACAAAAAGCAAACATTAATAAAAAAAAAAAAGCCCGCTACTCACTGCTCCTAAAAAGAATCCAAAGAGGTGGCCGAAAGATAGGTCAGTTTCGGGAGGAGAGGTGTCCTGATACCCTCCTCTTGAAAGATTTTAAGTCGTAGGCAGGAGGAAATACAGATGAAGGAAGAGTGTTCCAGAGTTTACCAGCGTGAGGGATGAAAGAGTGAAGATGCTGGTTAACTCTTGCATAAGGGGTTTGGACAGTATAGGGATGAGCATGAGTAGAAAGTCGAGTGCAGCGGGGCCGCAGTAGGGGAGGAGGCATGCAGTTAGTAAGTTCAGAAGAGCAGTCAGCGTGGAAATATCGATAGAAGATAGAAAGAGAGGCAACATTGCGGCGGAATTTAGGAGGTAGAAGACTATCAGTATGAGGAGGAGAGCTGATGAGACGAAGAGCCTTAGCCTCCACTCTGTCTAGAAGAGCTGTGTGAGTGGAGCCCCCCCACACATGAGATGCATACTCCATACGAGGGCGGACAAGGCCCTTGTATATGGACAGCAACTGTGCAGGGGAGAAGAACTGGCGGAGACGGTACAGAACGCCCAGCCTCGAGGAAGCTGATTTAGTAAGAGATGAGATATGAAGTTTCCAGTTGAGATTTTGAGTTAAGGATAGACCGAGAATGTTTAGTGTTGAGGAAGGTGATAGCTGGGTGTTGTCAAAGAATAGGGGATAGCTGTTTGGAAGATTGTGTCGAGTGGATAGGTGGAGAAACTGTGTTTTTGAGGCGTTGAAGGACACCAGGTTCTTCTTGCCCCAATCGGAAATAATAGTAAGGTCTGAGGCTAAGCGTTCTGCAGTCTCCAGCCTTGAGTCGTTAAGTTCCTGAAGGGTGGGTCTTCTATTAAAAGAAGTTGAATAATGCAGAGTGGAATCATCGGCGTAGGAATGGATAGGACAGTTCGTTTTGGAAAGAAGATCATCAATGAACAACAGAAAAAGAGTGGGAGATAGGACAGAACCCTGTGGGACACCACTGTTAATAGATTTAGGAGAAGAACAGTGACCGTCTACCACGACAGAAATAGAACGGTCAGAAAGGAAACTGGAGATAAAGGTACAGAGAGAAGGATAGAAACCGTAGGAGGGTAGTTTAGAAAGCAAAGATTTGTGCCAGACTCTATCAAAAGCTTTTGATATGTCCAGCGCAATAGCAAAAGTTTCACCGAAACGGCTAAGAGAGGATGACCAAGAGTCAGTTAAGAAGGCTAGGAGATCACCAGTAGAACGCCCCTTGCGGAACCCATACTGGCGATCAGATAGAAGGTCAGAAGTGGAAAGGTGCTTTTGAATCGTCCGGTTAAGGATTGATTCAAAAGCTTTAGATAGACAAGAAAGTAAAGCAATAGGACGGTAGTTTGAGGGATTGGAGCGGTCACCCTTCTTAGGTACAGGCTGTATGAAGGCATACTTCCAGCAAGAAGGAAAAGTAGATGTTGACAGGCAGAGGCGAAAGAGTTTGACCAGGCAGGGTGACAGCACGGAGGCACAGTTTTTAAGGACAATAGGAGGCACTCCATCAGGTCCATAAGCCTTCTGAGGATTGAGGCCAGAGGGCATAGAAAACATCATTTGAAGAATCTTTATAACAGGCATAAAGGAGTCAGAGGGGGGATGAGTAGGAGGAATATGCCCAGAATCGTCCAGAGTGGAGTTTTTAGAAAAAGTTTGAGAGAAGAGTTCAGCCTTAGAGATAGATGAGACGGCAGTGTTGCCATCAGGACTGAGGAGTGGAGGGAAAGATGAAGAAGTGAAGTTGGAGGAGATGTTTTTTGATAGATGCCAGAAGTCACGGGAAGAGTTAGAGAAAGCAAGGTTTTGACATTTTCTATTAATGAAAGAATTTTTGGTTAGTCGGAGAATAGATTTGGCACGATTTCGGGCTGAAATGTAAAGTTCATAATTAGCATTAGTTTGAAGGCTCTGGTACCTTTTGTGAGCTACCTCTCTATCATTGACAGCACGAGAACAAGCGTGATTAAACCAAGGCTTTTTTGCGTGAGGAGTAGAGAGAGAACGAGGAATGTATGCCTCCATTCCAGAGACAATCACCTCTGTGATGCGCTGAGCACACACAGAGGGGTCTCTATCCTGGAAGCAATAATCATTCCACGGGAAATCGGAAAAGTACATCCTCAGGTCGTCCCACCGAGCTGAAGCAAAATGCCAGAAGCATCGCCTCTTCAGTGGGTCCAGAGGGTGTACAGGAGCGATAGGACAGGATGCAGAAATAAGATTGTGATCAGAGGAGCCCAACGGAGAGAACAGTTTGACAGAATAAGCAGAAGGGTTTGAGGTAAGGAAGAGGTCTAGAATGTTGGGCCGATCTCCAAGACGGTCGGGAATACGTGTAGGGTGCTGGACCAACTGCTCTAGGTCATTGAGGATAGCAAAGTTGTAGGCTTGTTCACCAGGATGGTCAGTGAAAGAGGATGAAAGCCAAAGCTGGTGGTGAACATTGAAATCTCCTAAGATGGAGATTTCAGCGAAGGGAGAGTGGGTCAAGATGTGCTCCACTTTAGAATTCAAATAGTCAAAGAATTTTACATAGTTGGTAGAGTTAGGTGAGAGATAAACAGCACAGATGTATTTAGTAATAGAATGACAGTGAAGTCTTAACCAGATGGTGGATAATTCAGAAGAGTCAAGTTCGTGGGCACGAGAGCAAGTGATGTCGCTGCGCACGTAGGCGCAACATCCAGCTTTGGATTGAAATTTAGGATAGAGATAGTAGGAGGGAACAGAGTAGAGATTGCTGTCAGTAGCCTCAGAAACCTGTGTTTCGGTAAGGAAGAGAAGGTGAGGGTTAGAGGAGAGATGATGTTCCACAGAATGAAAATTAGAGCGAAGACCGCGAATGCTGCAGAAATTGAGAAGAAAGAGGTTCGAGGAGTTATCAAGACACCTCTCGGGTCGGCAGCCAGAAGGGGAGTCCTCCCTGGGGGAATTTGTGGTCCCCCCCCCAGTCGGGGGGGGGGACATCAAAATTATTTGATGTGTATACAAAATACACATCAAATAATGTAAATTTGAATGAAAATATATAAACAAACACACATAAAATAACGTAATATGTGTATTCGTATATATATTTTGAAACAAATATACATTGTTTTATGTGCATTTTGCATATTTTTTCAATACAAATTTACCTTATTGTACGTGCATTTTGTATATTAATTTTAATACAAATTTAATTATTCTATGTGTATTTTTGTATATGTATTTTTATAAAAATAAGCTTTATTTTATGGGTATTTTGCATCTTTATTTTCATACAAATTTACATTATTTTATTGATATTCTGTGTATTTATTTTGATACGATTTTACATTATTCTATGTATATTTTGTATATATATTTCATACAAATGTACGTTATTTTATGTGAATTTGTTTTCATTTCATACAAATTTACATTATTTTATGTGTATTTTGTACATGTATTTAAATACGAATTTAACTAATTATATGTGTATTATGTATATCTATTTTCATACAAATTGAAATTAATTTTGTGTATTTTATTATATATTTTTATTCAAATTTTCGTAATTTTATGTGTATTTTGTATATTTATTTTCCTACAAATATACGTTCTTTTATCGGAATTTTGTTTATTGATTTTGATACGAATTTTCATTATTTTAGGTGTATTTGATATATATATATATATATATATATATATATATATATATATATATATATATATATATATATATATATATATATATATATATATATATATATATATATATATATTTATACTTATTTACATAATTTTATATGTATTTTTAATATATATTTTCATAGAAATTTACTCTATTTTATGTGTATTCGTATATATATTTTGATACAAATTTACATTATTTATGTGTATTTCGCATATCTATTTCAATACAAATTTTCTTTATTGTATGTGCCTTTTGTATATTTATTTTGATACAAACTTAATTATTTTATGTGTATTTTTGTATATAAATTTTTCAACAAATATGCGTTATTATATGGGTATTTTGCATCTTTATTTTCATATAAATTTACATTATTTTATTGATAGTCTGTTTATTTATTTTGATACGATTTTACGTTATTGTGTATTTTGTATACATATTTTTAGACATATTTACATTATTTAATGTATATTTTGTACATATATTTTATGGAAATTTACGTTATCTTATGTGTATTTGTTTATATATTTTCATACAAATTTACATTATTTTATGTGTATTTTGTATATGTATTTCAATAAAAATTTGCCTAATTTCATGTGTATTTTGCATATCTATTTTCAAACAAATTTAAATTATTTTTGTGTATTTTTGTATATATTTTTATACAAATTTTTGTTATTTTATTTGTATTTTGTATATATATTTTCCTACAAATATACATTCTTTTAGAGGAAATTTTGTTTATTTATTTTGATACGAATTTACATTATTTTATATGTATTTTGTATATATATTTTTCTATGTATTTACATTATTTAATGTGTATTTTGTATATATATTTTCATAAAAATTTACGTTATTTTATGTGTGTATTCGTATATATTTTGATACAAATTTACTTTATTTTATGTGTTTTTGCATATCTATTTTAATAAAAATCTACCTTATTGTATGTGTATTTTGTATATTTATTTTAATACAAATTTAATTATTTTATGTGTATTTTTATATATATATATTTTTTTAAATATGAGTTATTTTATGGGTATATTGCATCTTTAATTTTATAAATTTTTACATTACGTACAGTCGATGATAGAGAGTAGTGTCACGGTTTTCAGAATGTTTAGTCTGGTGGCGGTATCTGGCAACTATACCACGATGACGCATTCACTGGCGATGTTAGTGACTCGTATCAGTGTGTACCGTGTGTGTGTGACCGTGAAATTATAATATTGTATAATATTATATTATATTACAATATAATGTAGTTAAAAATATACCGATAATGAATGTCTTCTACATGATGATGATGATGATGATGACGAGGTAAAACATCACGAACAGTCTGAAACACTTTTTCTTATTAAACTTTGAAAATACCGTGTGCAATGCTGTCCTTCACAGAGGCAGGCAGTGAATAATGCTCCTTACCATCAAACAGCAAATAGGCTTGAGGGTCTGTTTAACTCGCAGCCTTAATTCCCGTCACTATAAAGCCTCAAAGACAATTCAGATCATCAAAAATCTACAATTATTTCTCCGTTAAGATTACGTAATATCGAAGTATAAATACGTGTATGTGTGTGTGTGTGTGTGTGTGTGTGTGTGTGTGTTGAGTGCGAGCGCGGAAAAGCCCGCGGTCGACGACGCCATCATGTGAACGTTTATAGCCTATTATTACGTATAATTTTTTTTTTATAAAGAACAAGATCTCGGATGTCAGGAATTTTTTGTTTTCAGTTAAAAGGCATAACAATCTCCCCTAATAAGTGCAGTACATTTTTTAAATGTATCATAGTTTGATAAACAACTTAGAATTGCTCTTGACTAAATTTGAACGAAACTAAAAGCTCGTGTCAAAATGTAGCGACAGAGCCTAAAGAAAAAATATTTATTAAGCGTTAGCGACGAGCACTTTTCATAAATATCTATTTTAAAATTATGTAGAGTGCACCTGTGACCACCAATCACCACAACAGTACGATTTCGATAGGATATAATATTTTTCATGTCGCGTGGAGGGGTTGCCAGATGTCGCTTTCTGAACGAAACTTACTGGACAGTGTGGCACTACTCTCCATAGCCGACTGTACATATCTTTTATACGTATTTACATTATTTAATGTGTATTTTGTTTATATATTTTTATACAAATTTACGTTATTATATGTGTATTTGAATATATATTTTGATACAAATTTACATTATTTTATGTATTTTCTATATTTATTTCAACTCAGATTTAGCTTATTTTATGTGTCTTTTGTATATCTATTTTCATACAAATTTATTTTTTTTTGTTTATTTTTGTATATACTTTTATACAATTTTACGTTATTTTATGTGTATTTTGTATATTTATATTTATATAAGTATACATTCTTTTATTGGCATTTAGTTTATTTATTTTGATACGAATTTACATTATTTTATGTGTATTTTGTATACATTTTCTTATACGTATTTACTTCATTTTATGTGTATTTTGTATATATATATATTTTTATAGAAATCTACGTTATTTTATGTGTATTCGTATATATATTTTGAAAGAAATTTACATTGTTTTATATGTATTTTGCATATCTATATCAATACAAATTTACCTTATTGTATGTGCATTTTGTATATCTATTGTAATACAAATTTAAATATTTTATGTGTATTTTGGTATATATATTTTCATAAAAAATGCGTTGTTTTATGGGTATTTTGCATCTTTATTTTCATACAAATTTACATTATTTTATTAATATTCTGTGTATTTATTTTGATACTATTTTACATTATTCTATTTGTCTTTTGTATATATTTTTTTTATACATATTTACATTATTTAATGTGTATTTTATATATATATTTCATACAAATTTACGTTTTTTTAAGTTTATTTGTTTATATATTTTCATTCAAATTTACATTATTTTATGTGTATTTTGTATATGTATTTCAATACAAATTTACCTAATTTTATGTGTATTTTGTATATTAATTTTCATACAAATTTAAATAATTTTTTGTGTATTTTTGTATAGAGTTTTATACAAATTTACAATATTTAATGTGTATTTTGTATATCTATTTTCTTACAAATACACATTCTTTTATTGATATTTTGTTTATTTATTTTGACACGAATTTACATTATTTAATGTGTATTGTGTATATATATTTTTATACGTATTTACGTCATTTCATCTATTTTTTGTATATATATTTCTATAGAAATCAACGTATAATAACGTAAATTTATATAAAACTATATACAAAAATACACAGAAGTAATTAAATTTGTATGAAAATATATACAAAATACACACAAAATAAGCTAAATTTGAATTGAAATATATATACAAAATACATGAATAGTAAATTTATCAAAATTTTTATACAAATACACATATAGTAACGTAAATTTGTATGAAAATATATAAACAAAATACACATTAAATAATGTAAATACGTATAAAAAAATATGTACAAAAATACTCATATAATCATGTAATTCGTATCAAAATAAATAAACAAAATACCAATAAAATAATATAAGTTTGTATGAGTAAACGTGTATGTTGCATGTTTTTTCAATACAAATTTACCTTATTATATACGCATTTTGTATATTAATTTTAATACAAATTTAATTATTCGATGTGTATTTTTGTATCTGTATTTTTATAAACATATGCTTTATTTTTTGGGTATTTTGCATCATTATTTTCATACAAATTTACATTATTTTATTGATATTCTGCTCATTCATTTTGATACGAATTGACATTACTCTATGTGTATTTTGTATATATTTTTCATACAAATTTACGTTATTTTGATACAAATTTACTTTATTTTATGTGTATTTTGCATATCTATTTCAATACAAATTTACCTTATAGTATGTGTATTTTGTATATTTATTTTGATACAAATTTAATTATTTTATGTGTATTTTCGTATATATTTTTTTTTAAATATGAGTTATTTTATGTGTATTTTGTATATCTATTTTCATACAAATTTAATTACTTTTGTGTATTTTTGTATATACTTTTATATCAATTTACGTTATTTTATGTGTATTTTGTATATTTATATTTATACAAATACACATTCTTTTATTAGTATTTTGTTTGTTTATTTCGATACGAGTTTACATTATTTTATGTGTTTTCGTATATATATTTTCAAACAAATTTACATTGTTTTATATGTATTTTTGAATATCTCTTTCAATACAAATTTACCTTACCCTATATGCATTTTGTATATTTATTTCAATACAAATTAAAATATTTTATGTGTATTTTGGTATATATATTTTTTATAAAAATGCGATATTTTTTGGGAATTTTGCATCTTTATTTTCATACAAATTTACATTATTTTATTGATATTCTGTGTATTTATTTTGATACGATTTTACATTATTCTATTTGTTTTTTGTATATATTTTTTTATACACATTTACATTATTTAATGTGTACCTTGCATATATATTTTATACAAATTTACGTTATTTTAAGTGTGTTTGTTTATATATTTTCATTCAAATTTACATTATTTGATGTGTATTTTCTATATGTATTTCAATACAAATTTACCTAATTTTACGTGTATTTTGTATATTTCTTTTCATACAAATTTAAATTATTTTTGTGTATTTTTGTATATAGTTTTATACAAATTTAGGTTATTTTATGTACTCATTTACATTATTTAATGTGTGTTTTGTATATATATTTTTATGCAAATTTACTTTATCTTATAGGCATTTTTGTACATATATTTTTATAGAAATTTGCGTTATTTGTATATGTTTTCTCATACACATTTACATTATCTTATCGTTATTTTGTTTATTTATTTTGATACGAATTACATGATTATATGTGTATTTTGTACATATTTCTTATACGTATTTACATTACTTAATGTGTATTTTGTTTATATATTTTAAAAGAAATCTACGTTATTATATGTATTTGTATAAATATTTTGATATAAATTTACATTATTTCATGTATTTTGTATATATATTTCAATTCAAATTTAGTTTATTTTAGCTGTATTTTATATATCTATTTTCCTACAAATATAATTATTTCTGTGTATTTTTGGATATAGTTTTATACAAATTCACGATATTTTATGTGTATTTTGTATATTTATATTTATACAAATACACATTCTTTTATTGGTATTTTGTTTATTTATTTTGATACGATTTTACATTATTTTATTTGTATTTTGTATTCAATTTTTTATACGTATTTAATTCATATTATGTTTATTTTGTATATATTTTTATAGAAATCTTTATTTTCTGTATATTCGTATATATATTTTTGAAACAAATTTACATTGTTTTATATGTATTTTGCATATCTATTTCAATACAAACTTACAAAAATGCACATAAAATAAAGTAAATTTGCATAAAAATATATATACAAAACACACATTAAATAATGTAAATGCGTACATAAAATAACCTAAATTTGTATAAAACTATATACAAAAATACATAAAAAATAATTAAAATTTGTATGAAGAGAAATATACAAAATACACATAAAATTAGGTAAATTTGTATTGAAATACATATATAAAATACACATAAAATAATGTAAATTTGAATGAAAATATATAAACAAATACACTTAAATAACGTAAATTTGTATAAAATATATATGCGAGATACATATTAAATAATGTTAATGTGTATAAAAAAAATATATACAAAAAATAAATAGAATAATGTAAAATCGTATCAAAATAAATACAGAGAATATCAACAAAATAATGTAAATTTGTATGAAAAGAAAGATGCAAAATTCCCATAAAATAGCGCATTTTTTTTTTAATATATATACCAAAATACACATAAAATATTTAAATTTGTATTGAAATACATATATAAAATGCATATACAGTAAGGTAAATTTGTACTGAAAGAGATATTCAAAAATACATATAAAACAATGTAAATTTGTTTCAAAATATATATACGAATACACATAAAATAACGTAGATTTCTATAGAAATATATATACAAAATACACATGAAATTATGTAAATACGTATAAAAATATATATACAAAATACATATTAAGTAATGTAAATTCGTGTCAAAATAAATAAACAAAATATCATGAAAAGAATGTGTATTTGTATGAAAATAAATAATAGATAATAAATTTGTATGAAATATATATTCAAGACACAAATTAAATAATGTAAATATGTATAAAAAATATATATACAAAAACAAATATAGAATAATGTAAAATCGTATCAAAATAAATACACTGAATATTAAAATAATGTAAATTTGTATGAATAAAGATGCAAAACTCATCAAATAGTGCATTTTTATAAAATATATGTAACAAAATACATAAAATATTTAAATTTGTATTGAAATAAATATACAAATGCACATACAATAAGGTAAACTTCTATTGAAAGAGATATGCAAAATACATATAAAATAATGTAATTTGTTTCAAAATATATATGAATACACATAAATAACGTAGATTTCTATAAAATATATATACAAATATACATAAAATTAGTAAATACGTAAAAAAATGTAAACAAAATACACATAAAATAATGTAAACTGAATCAAAATAAATAAAACAAAATACCAATAAAAGAATGTGTATTTGTATAAATATAAATGTATAATACACATACAAAATAAACATAAAATAAGGTAAATTTGTAATGAAATATATGTACAAACTACATAAAATAATGTAAATTTATATGAAATATATATACAAATACACATAAAATACCATGAATTTGTATAAAATTCAAATAAATATTAAATAATGTAAATGCGTATAAAATATATATACAAAGTACATATAAAATACAAATTTAATTATTCTATGTGTATTTTTATATGTATTTTCATAAAAAATGCTTTTATTTATGAGTATTTTGCATCTTAATTTTCATACAAATTTACATTATTTTATTGATATTCTGTATTTATTTTGATACGATTTTACATTATTCTATGTATATTTTGTATATATATATTTCATACAAAATGAACGTTATTTTATGTGAATTTGTTTTCATTTCATGCAAATTTACATTATTTTATGTATATTTTGTACATGTATTTAAATGCAAATTTAACTAATTATATGTGTATTATGTATATCTATTTTCATACAAATCGAAATTAATTTTTTTGTATTTTAGTATATATTTTATTTAAATTTTCGTAATTTTATGTGTATTTTGTATATTTATTTTGATACGAATTTTCATTTTTTAGGTGTATTTGATATTTATATTTTTATACTTATTTACATAATTTTATATGTATTTTGAATGTATATTTTCATAGAAATTTACTCTATTTTATGTGTATTCGTATATATATTTTGATACAAATTTACATTATTTATGTGTATTTCACATATCTATTTCAATATAAATTTTCTTTATTGTATGTGCCTTTTGTATATTTATTTTGATACAAATTAAATTATTTTATGTGTATATTTGTATATATATTTTTAAACAAATATGCGTTATTATATGGGTATTTTGCATCTTTATTTTCATACATATTTACATTATTTTATTGATAGTGGGTTTATTTATTTTGATACGATTTTACGTTATTCTGTGTATTTTGTATATATATTTTTAGACATATTTACATTATTTAATGTATATTTTGTACATATATTTTATGGAAATTTACGTTATCTTATGTGTATTTGTTTATATATTTTCATACAAATTTACATTATTTTATGTGTATTTTGTATATGTATTTCAATAAAATTTGCCTAATTTCATGTGTATTTGCATATCTATTTTCAAACAAATTTATATTATTTTGTGTATTTTGTATATATTTTATACAAATTTTTGTTATTTTATTTGTATTTTGTATATATTTTCCTACAAATATACATTCTTTTAGAGGAAATTTTGTTTATTTATTTTAAACGAATTTACATTATTTTATGTGTATTTTGTATATATATTTTCAATGTATTTACATTATTTTATACGAATACTATAAATCAACGTAGATTTCTATAGAAATATAATATACAAAATACACATCAAATGATGTAAACACGTATAAAACATATATATAAATACACATTAAATAATGTAATTGCGTCAAATAAACAAAATATCAATAAAAGAATGTGTATTTGTATGAAAATAGATATACAATATACATAAAATCACCTAAATTTATCAAACTATATACAAAATACTAAATATTTTAAATTTGAAAATACATAAACAAATACTTAAAATAACGTAAATTTGTATAAAATATGTAAAATACACAAATCAGTAAAATCGTAAAATAAATACGCAGAATAATAATAAAATAATGTAAATTTATTTGAAAAAAAAGAAGCAAAATAACCATAAAATAACGCTTTTTTTTTAAATATATACCCAAAATACACATCAAAAAATAAATTTGTATTAAAATAAATATACAAAAACACATACAATAAGGTAAATATGTATTGAATAGATATGCAAAATACATATAAAACAATGTAAATTTGTTTCAAAATATATACGAATACACATAAAATAACGTAGATTTATATACAATATATATATTCAAAATACATAAAATGAAGTAAATACGTATAAAATGTATACAAAATACACATAAATAATGTAAATTCGTATCAAAATAAATAAACAAAATACTAATAAAGAATGTGTATTTGTATAAATATAAATATAAAATACACATAAAATAACGTAAATTTATATAAAACTATATACAAAATACAAGAGTAATTAAATTTGTATGAAAATATATACAAAATACACACAAAATAAGCTAAATTTGAATTGAAATATATATACAAAATACATGAATAAAGTAAATTTGTATCAAAATATTTACAAATACACATATAATAACGTAATTTGTATGAAAATATATAAACAAATACTAAATAATGTAAATACGTATAAAAAATATGTACAAAATACACATATAATCATGTAATTCGTATCAAAATAAATAATCAAAATACCAATAAAATAATATAAATTTATATGAGTAAACGTGTTTGTTGCATATTTTTTCAATACAAATTTACTTTATTATATACGCATTTTGTATATTAATTTTAATACAAATTTAATTATTCGATGTGTATTTTTGTATCTGTATTTTTATAAACATATGCTTTATTTTTTGGGTATTTTGAATCTTTATTTTCATACAAATTTACATTATTTTATTGATATTCTGGTCATTCATTTTGATACGAGTTGACATTATTCTATGTGTATTTTGTATATATTTTTCATACAAATTTACGTTATTTTATGTGTATTTGTTTATATATTTTGACACAAATTTACAATATTTTATGGCTATTTTGTATATACAAATTTACCTAGTTTTATGTGTATTTTGTATATCTATTTTCATACAAACTCAAATTATTTCTATGTATTTTTGTATATATTTTAATACAAATATTAGTTATGTTATGTGTTTTTTGTAAATTTATTTTCATTCAAAT
Source organism: Eriocheir sinensis (assembly GCF_024679095.1). Taxonomy (NCBI): domain Eukaryota; kingdom Metazoa; phylum Arthropoda; class Malacostraca; order Decapoda; family Varunidae; genus Eriocheir; species Eriocheir sinensis. Next base: position 134,994 of record NW_026110906.1, on the reverse strand, counting down.
ATATATTATTTTATTGGTGTTTTGTTGATTTATATTGATACGAATTTTATATGTACTTTGTATGTATATTTTTATACGCTTTTACATTATTTAATATTAATTTTGAATATATATTTTTATAAAAATTCATGGTATTTTATGTGTATTTGTATATATATTTTCATATAAATTTACATTATTTTATGTGTATTTTGTACATATATTTTATTACAAATCTACCGTATTTTATGTTTATTTTGTAAGTGTATTTTGTATATTTATATTTATCCAAACACACATTCTTTTATTGATATTTTGTTTATTTATTTTAATTCGAGTTTACATTATTTTATGTGTATTTTGTATACATTTTTTTATACGTATTTACTTAATTTTATGTGTATTTTGTATATATATTTTTATAGAAATCTACGTTTTTTATTTGTATTCGTATATATATTTTGAAACAAATTTACATTGTTTTATATGTATTTTTGCATATCTCTTTCAATACAAATTTACCTTATTGTATGTGCATTTTGTATATTTATTTCAATACAAATTCAAATATTTTATGTGTATTTTGGTATATATATTTTTATAAGAAATCCGCTATTTGATGGGAATTTTGCATCTTTATTTTCATACAAATTTTCATTATTTTATTAATATTCGGTATTTATTTTGATAATGATTTTACATTATTCTATTTGTTTTTTCTATATACTTTTTTATGCATATTTACATTATTTAATGTGTATCTTGCATATATATTTTATACAAATTTATTATCTATTATCTATTTTCATACAAATACACATTCTTTTCATGATATTTTGTTTATTTATTTTGACACGAATTTACATTATTTGATATGTATTTATATATATATATATATATATATATATATATATATATATATATATATATATATATATATATATATATATATATATATATATATATATATATATATATATATATATATATATATATATATATATATATATATTTATACGTATTTACATAATTTCATATGTATTTTGTATATATATTTCTATAGAAATCTACTTTATTTTATGTGTATTCGTATATATATTTTGAAATAAATTTACATTGTTTCATATGTATTTTTGAATATCTCTTTCAATACAAATTTACCTTACTGTATATGCATTTTGTATATTTATTTCAATACAAATTTAAATATTTTATGTGTATTTTGGTATATATATTTTTATAAAAAATGCGATAATTTTTAGGAATTTTGCATCTTTATTTTCATACAAATTTACATTATTTTATTGATATTCTGTGTATTTATTTTGATACGATATTACATTATTCTATTTGTTTTTTGTATATATTTTTTTATACACATTTACATTATTTAATGTGTATCTTGCATATATATTTTATACAAATTTACGTTATTTTAAGTGTATTTGTTTATATATTTTCATTCAAATTTACATTATTTGATGTGTATTTTGTATATGTATTTCAATACAAATTTACCTAATTTTATGTGTATTTTGTATATTTCTTTTCAAACAAATTTAAATTATTTTTGTGTAATTTTGTATATAGTTTTATACAAATTTAGGTTATTTAATGTACGCATTTACATTATTTAGTGTGTGTTTTGTATATATATTTTTATGCAAATTTACTTTATTTTATGTGCATTTTTGTACATATATTTTTATAGAAATTTGCGTTATTTGTATATGTTTTCTCATACAAATTTACATTATTTTACTGCTATTTTGTTTATTTATTTTGATACGAATTACATGATTATATGTGTATTTTGTACATATTTTTTATACATATTTACATTACTTAATGTGTATTTTGTTTATATATTTTTAAACAAATCTACGTTATTATATGTATTTGTATAAATATTTTGATACAGATTTACATTATTTTATGTATTTTGTATGTACTTTTCAATTCAAATTTAGCTTATTTTAGCTGTATTTTGTATATATATTTTCATACAAATTTTATTACTTCTGTGTATTTTTGTATATAGTTTCACAAATTTACGATATTTATGTGTATTTTGTATATTTATATTTATACAAATACACATTCTTTTACTGGTATTTTGTTTATTTATTTTGATACGATTTTTATGTATTTTGTATTAATTTTTTATACGTATTTACATAATTTTATGTGTATTTTGTATACATTTTTTTTAGAAATTTACGTTATTTTATGTGTATTCGAATACATATTTTGAGACAAATTTACATTGTTTTATGTGTATTTTGCAAATCTATTTCAATACAAATTTACCTTATTGAATGTGCATTTTGTATATTTATTTTAATACAAATTTTATTATTTTATGTGTATTTTTGTACATATATTTAAAAAAAAATGCGTTATTTTATGGTTATTTTGCATCTTTATTTTCATACAAATTTACATTATTTTATTGATATTCTGTGTATTTATTTTGATACGATTTTACATTATTCTATGTGTATTTTGTATATATTTTTTATACATATTTACATTATTTAATGTATATTTTGTATATATATTTGATACAAATTTACGTTATTTTAAGTGTATATGTTTATATATTTTCATTCAAATTTCCATTATTTTATGTATATTTTGTATATGTATTTCAATACAAATTTACCTAATTTTATGTGTATTTTGTATATTTATTTTCATACAAATTTAAATTATTTTTGTGTATTTTTGCATATAGTTTTATACAAACTTAGGTTATTTTATGAGTATTTTGCATATATATTTTCATGCAAATACACATTCTTTTATTGATATTTTGTTTATTTATTTTGACGCGAATTTAAATTATTTAATGTGTATTTTGTATATATATTTTTATACGTATTTACATCATTTCATGTGTATTTTGTATATATATTTCTATAGAAATCTACGTTATTTTATGTGTATTCGTATATAGATTTTTAAACAAATTTACACTTTTATGTGTATTTTGTATATTTTTTCAATACAAATTTACCTTATAGTACAAAATACACATAGAATAATGTCAATTCGTATCAAAATGAATGAGCAGAATATCAATAAAATAATGTAAATTTGTATGAAAAAAAAATGCAAAATACCCATAAAATAAAGCATATGTTTATAAAAATACTGATACAAAAATACACATTGAATAATTAAATTTGTATTAAAATTAATATACAAAATGCATATATAATAAGGTAAATTTGTATTGAAAAAATATACAACATATACGTTTACTCATTCAAATTTATATTATTTTATTGGTATTTTGTTTATTTATTTTGATACGAATTACATGATTATATGTGTATTTTGTACATATTTTTTTACACGTATTAACATTATTTAATGTGTATTTTGTTTATATATTTTCATACAAATTTACCTTATTATATGTGTATTTGTATAAATATTTTGATACAAATTTACTTTATTTCATGTATTTTGTATATATATTTCAATTCAAATTTAGCATATTTTATCTGTATTTTGTAAATCTCTTTTCATACGAATTTAATTACTTCTGTGTATTTTTGTATATAGTTTTATACAAATTTACGTTATTTTATGTGTATTTTGTATATTTATATTTATACAAATACACATTCTTTTATTGGTATTTTGTTTATTTATTTTGATACGAATTTACATTAATTTATGTTTATTTTGTATACATTTTCTTATACGTATTTACTTCATTTTATGTGTATTTTGTATATATATTTTTATACAAATCTACGTTATTTTATGTGTATTCGTATATATATTTTGAAACAAATTTACTTTGTTTTATATGTATTTTGCATATCTATTTCAATACAGTGTATTTTGTATATTTATTTTAATACAAATTAATTTTTTCATATGTATCTTGGCATATATATTTTTATAAAAAATGAGTTATTTAATGGTTAATTTGCATCTTTATTTTCATACAAATTTACATTGTTTTAATAATATTCTGTGTATTTATTTTGATACGATTTTACATTATTCTATTTGTGTTTTGTATATATTTTTTTATACATATTTACATTATTTAATGTGTATTTTGTATATTTTAAAACAAATTTACGTTATTTTATGCGCATCTGTTAAAATATTTTGATACAAATTTACATTATTTTATGTATTTTGTATATATATTTCAATACAAATTTAGTTTATTTTATGTATATTTTGTATATCTATTTTCATTCGTATCAAAATAAATAAACAAAATAGCAATTAAATAATGTAAATTTGTATGAGAAAACATATACAAATACACATTAAATAACGCAAAATTCTAAAAAAATATATATACAAAAATGCACATAAAATAAAGTAAATTTGCATAAAAATATATATACAAAACACACATTAAATAATGTAAATGCGTACATAAAATAACCTAAATTTGTATAAAACTATATACAAAAATACACAAAAATATTTAAAATTTGTATGAAAAGAAGTATACAAAATACACATAAAATTAGGTAAATTTGTATTGAAATATATATACAAAATACATAAAATAATGTAAATTTGGAGGAAAATATATGAACAAATACACTTAAAATAACGTAAAATTGTATAAAATATATATGCAAGATACACATTAAATAATGTAAATGTGTATAAAAAAATATATACAAAAAAGAAATGAATAATGTAAAATCCTATCAATATAAATACACAGAATATCAATAAAATAATGTAAATTTGTATGAAAAGAAAGATGCAAAATTCACATAAAATATATATTTTTTTTTTAAATATATATAACAAAATACACACACACACACACACACACACACACACACACACACACACACACACACACACACAAAAATATATATATATATATATATATATATATATATATATATATATATATATATATATATATATATATATATATATATATATATATATATATATATATATATATATATATATATATATATATATATATATATATATATATATATATATATATATATATATATATATATATACAAAATGCACATATAAGGTAAATTTGTATTGAAGAATATGCAAATACACATAAAACAATGTATATTTGTTTCAAAATATATATACGAATACACATAAAATAACGTAGATTTCTATAGAAATATATATACAAAAATAGATGAAATGACGTAAATACGTATAAAAATATATATAAACAATACACATTAAATAATGTAAATTCGTGTCAAAATAAATAAACAAATATCAATAAAAGAATGTGTATTTGTATGAATAGATATACAAATAATAATAAATATTGTAAATTTGTATAAACTCTATACAAAATACACAAAAATAATTTAAATTTGAATGAATTAATATACAAAATACATAAAATTAGGTAAGTTTGTATTGAAATACATATACAAATTTACATTATTTTATGTATTTTGTATATACATTTCAATTCAAATTTAGCTTATTTTATCTGTATTTTGTATATCTATTTTCATACGAATTTAATTACTTCTGTGTATTTTTGTATATAGTTTTATACAAATTTACGTTATTTTATGTGTATTTTGTATATTTATATTTATACAAATACACATTCTTTTATTGGTATTTTGTTTATTTATTTTGATACGAATTTACATTATTTTATGTGTATTTTGTATACATTTTCTCATACGTATTTACTTCATTTTATGTGTATTTTGTATATATATTTTTATACAAATCTACGTTATTATATGTGTATTCGTATATATATTCTGAAACAAATTTACATTGTTTTATATGTATTTTGCATATCTATTTCAATACAGATTTACCTTATTGTATGTTTATTTTGTATATTTATTTTAATACAAATTAATTTTTTCATGTGTATTTTGGTATATATATTTTTATTAAAAATGCGTTATTTAAAGGATATTTTCCATCTTTATTTTCATACAAATTTACATTGTTTTATTAATATTCTGTGTATTTATTTTGATACGATTTTACATTATTCTATTTGTGTTTTGTATATATTTTTTTAAACATATTTACATTATTTAATGTGTATTTTGTATATCTTAAAACAAATTTACGTTATTTTATGCGCATCTGTTAAAATATTTTTATACAAATTTACATTATTTTCTGTACTTTGTATATATATTTCAATACAAATTTAGTTTATTTTATGTATATTTTACAAATTTACGTTATTTTAAGTGTATTTGTTTATATATTTTCATTCAAATTTACATTATTTGATGTGTATTTTGTATATGTATTTCAATACAAATTTACCTAATTTTATGTGTATTTTGTATATTTCTTATAAAACAAATTAAAATTATTTTTGTGTATTTTTGTATATAGTTTTATACAAATTTAGGTTATTTTATGTACGCATTTACATTATTTAGTGTGTGTTTTGTATATATATTTTTATGCAAATTTACTTTATTTTATGTGCATTTTTGTACATATATTTTTATAGAAATTTGCGTTATTTGTATATGTTTTCTCATACAAATTTACATTATTTTTTTGCTATTTTGTTTTTTTATTTTGATACGAATTACATGATTATATGTGTATTTTGTACATATTTTTTATACGTATTTACATTACTTAATGTGTATTTTGTTTATATATTTTTAAACAAATGTACGTTATTTATGTATTTGTATAAATATTTTGATACAGATTTCCATTATTTTATGTATTTTGTATGTACATTTCAATTCAAATTTAGCTTATTTTAGCTGTATTTTGTATATATATTTTCATACAAATTTAATTACTTCTGTGTATTTTTGTATATAGTTTAATACAAATTTACGATATTTTATGTGTATTTTGTATATTTATATTTATACAAATACACACTCTTTTACTGGTATTTTGTTTATTTATTTTGATACGATTTTTATGTGTATTTTGTATTCATTTTTTTATACATATTTGCTTCATTTTATGTATATTTTGAAACAGATTTACATTGATTTATATGTATTTTGCATATCTATTTCAATACAAATTTACCTTATTGTGTGAGCATTTCGTATATTTATTTTAATACAAATTCAAATATTTTATATGTGTTTTGGGATATATATTTTTATAAAAAATGCGTTATTTTATGGGTATTTTGCATCTTTATTTTCATGCAAATTTATTTTATTTATTTTATATATATTTTAATAAAAATTTACATTATTTTATTGTGTGTATTCGTATTTATTTTGATACAAATTCTATACAAATTAATGAAATTTTATGTGTATTTGTATATATATTTTAATACAAATTTATATTATTTTATGTGTATTTTTACATATTTTTCATTACAAATTTACCTTATTTTATGATTATTTTGTATATTTATTTCATTCAATTTTAAATTATTTTATGTGTATATTTGTATTTGTATTTACGTAATTTTATATATTTTTATACAAATTCTAGTTATTTTATTTGTATTTTGTATATATATTTTCCTACAAATATACATACTTTTATTGGAATTTTGTGTATTTATTTTTTTACGAATTTACATTATTTTATGTGTATTTTGTATATATATTTTTCTACGTATTTAAATTATTTTGTGTATTTTATATATACATTTTCATAAAAATTTACGTTATTTTATTGTATGTATTCGTATATATTTTGATACAAATTTTATACAAATTCATGTTATTTTATGTGTGTCTGTATATATATTTTCATACAAATTTAAATTATTTTATGTGTATTTTTACATATATGTGTATATTTGTATTTGTATTTAGGTTATTTTTGTGTGTTTTCTATATATATTTTCATCCAAAACTATATTATTTTATTGGTATTTTCTTAATTTAACTCGATACGAGTTTAGATTATTTCATAGGTATTTTGTATACATATTTTTATACTCATTTACATTATCTAATGTGTGTTTTGTATATATTTTTTATGCAAATTAATTTTATGTGCATTTTTGTACATATATTTTTATAGAAATTTGCGTTATTTTATGTGTATTTTGTATATGTTTTCTCATACAAATTTACATTATTTTATTGTTTTTTTGTTTATTTATTTTGATACGAATTACATGATTATATGTGTATTTTGTACATATTTTTTTATACGTATTTACATTACTTAATGTGTATTTTGTTTATATATTTTTATACAAATTTACGTTATGATATGAGTATTTGTTAAAAATATTTGGATACAAATTTACTTTATTTTATGTATTTTGTATATATATTTCAACTCAAATTTAGCTTATTTTGTGTGTATTTTGTATATCTATTTTCATACAAATTTAATTACTTCTGTGTATTTTTGTATATAGTTTTATATAAATTTACGTTATTTTATGTGCATTTTGTATATTTATATTTATACAAATACACATTCTTATATTGGTATTTTGTTTACATTATTTTATGTGTATTTTGTATACATTTTTTATACGTATTTACTTAATTTTATGTGTATTTTGTATATATATTTTTATAGAAATCAACGTTATTTTATGTGTATTCGTATATATATTTTGAGACAAATTTACATTGTTTTAAATGTTTTTTGCATATCTATTTCAATACAAATTTACCTTATTGTATGTGCATTTAGTTTATTTATTTTAATACACATTCAAATATTTTATGTGTATTGTGGTATATATAATTAAAAAAAAAAAGCGTTATTTTATAGGTATTTTGCATCTTAATTTTCATACAAATTTACATTATTTTACTAATATTCTGAGTATATATTTTGATACGATTTTATATTATTCTATTTGTATTTTGTATATATATTTTTTTTACGTATTTACATTATTTATTGTGTATTTTTTATATATATTTTATACAAATTTACGTTATTTTAAATGTATTTGTTTATATATTTTCATTCAAATTTACATTATTTTAAGCGTATTTTGTATACGTATTTCAATACAAATTTACCTAATTTTATATGTATTTTGTATATTTATTTTTATACAAATTTAAAATATTTTTATGTATTTTTGTATAAAGTTTGATACAAATTTAGGTTATTTTATGTGTATTTTGTATATCTATTTTCATACAAACACACATTCTTTTATTGATATTTTGTTTATTTATTCTGACGCGGATTTACATTATTTAATGTGTATTTTGTATATATATTTTTATACGTATTTACATCATTTCATGTGTATTTTGTATATATATTCCTATAGAAATCAACGTTATTTTATGTGTATTCGTATATATATTTTGAAACAAATTTACACTGTTTTATTTGTATTTTGCGTATTTTTTCAATACAAATTTAACTCATTGTATGTGCATTTTGTATATTAATTTTAATACAAATTTAATTATTCTATGTGTATTTTTGTATATGTATTTTTAAAAAAAATATGCTTTATTTTGTGGGTATTTTTCATCTTTATTTTCATACAAATTTAAATTATTTTATTGATATTCTGTGTACTTATTTTGATACGATTTTACATTATTCTATGTGTATTTTGTATATATATTTTATACAAATGTACGTTATTTTATGTTTATATACACCGAATATTAATAAAATAATGTAAATTTGTAAGAAAATAAAGATGCAAAATTCCCATAAAATAGCGCATTTCTTATAAAAATATATATACCAAAATACACATAAAATATTTAAATTTGTATTGAAATAAATATTCAAAATGCACATACAATAAGGTAAATTTGTATTGAAAGAGATATGCAAAAATACATATGAAACAATATAAATTTGTTTCAAAATATATATACGAATACCAATAAAATAACGCAGATTTCTATAAAAATATATATACAAAATACACATAAAATTAAGTAAATACGTATAAAAAAATGTATACAAAATACACATAAAATAATGTAAATTCGAATTAAAATAAATAAACAAAATAACAATAAAAGAATGTGTATTTGGATAAATATAAACATACAAAATACACATACAAAATAAACATAAAATAAGGTAGATTTGTAATAAAATATATGTACAAAATACACATAAAATAATGTAAATTTATATGAAAATATATATACAAATACACATAAAATACCATGAATTTGTATAAAAATATATATTCAAAATAAATTTTAAATAATGTGAATGCGTATAAAAATATATATACAAACTACATATAAAACAATGTAAATTCGTACCAATATAAATCAACAAAACACCAATAAAATATTATATATTTGAATGAAAATAAATTTACAAAATACAAATAACAAAACTAAAATTTGTATTAAAATATATACAAAAATACATAGAAATAATTTGAGTTTGTATGAAAATAGTATACAAAATACACATAAAACTAGGTAAATTTCTTTTGAAATGTATATACAAAAAAGCCATAAAATATTGTAAATTTGTGTCAAAATATATAAACAAATACACATAAAATAACGTAAATTTGTATGAAAAATATATACAAAATACACATAGAATAATGTCAATTCGTATCAAAATGAATGAGCAGAATGTCAATAAAATAATGTAAATTTGTATGAAAATATACATGCAAAATACCCATAAAATAAAGCATATGTTTATAAAAATACTGATACAAAAATACACATCGAATAATTAAATTTGTATTAAAATTAATATACAAAATGCGTATATAATAAGGTAAGTTTGTATTGAAAAAATATGCAACATACACGTTTACTCATACAAATTTATATTATTTTATTGGTATTTAGTTTATTTATTTTGATACGAATTACATGATTATATGTGTATTTTGTACATAATTTTTTACACGTATTTACATTATTTAATGTGTATTTTGTTTATATATTTTCATACAAATTTACCTTATTATATGTGTATTTTTATAAATATTTTGATACAAATTTACTTTATTTAATGTATTTTGTATATATATTTCAATACAAATTTAGCTTATTTTATCTGTATTTTGTATATCTATTTTCATACGAATTTAATTACTTCTGTGTATTTTTGTATATAGTTTTATACAAATTTACGTTATTTTATGTGTATTTTGTATATTTATATTTATAAAATACACATTCTTTTATTGGTATTTTGTTTATTTATTTTGATACGAATTTACATTATTTTATGTGTAATTTGTATACATTTTTTTATACGTATTTACTTCATTTTATGTGTATTTTGTATATATATTTTTTATACAAATCTACGTTATTTTATGTGTATTCGTATATATATTTTGAAACAAATTTACATTGTTTTATATGTATTTTTCATATCTATTTCAATACAGATTTACCTTATTGTATGTGTATTTTGTATATTTATTTTAATACAAATTAATTTTTTTATGTGTATTTTTGTATATATATATTTAAAAAAAAAATGCGTTATTTTATGGGTATTTTGCTTCTTTATTTTCATACAAATTTACATTATTTTATTAATATTCTGTGTATTTATTTTGATACGATTTTACATTATTCTATTTGCGTTTTGTATATATTTTTTATACAAATTTATGTTATTTTAAGTGTATTTGTTTATGTATTTTCATTCAAATTTACATTATTGTATGTGTATTTTGTATATGTATTTCAATACAAATTTACCTAATTTTATGTGTATTTTGTATATTTATTTTCATACAAATTTAAAATATTTTTGTGTATTTTTGTATATAGTTTTATACAAATTTATGTTATCTTATGTGTATTTTGTATATTTATTTTCATACAAATACAACTTCTTTTATTGATATTTTGTTTATTTATTTTGACGCGAATTTACATTATTTAATGTGTATTTTGTATATATATATATATATATATATATATATATATATATATATATATATATATATATATCTATATATATATATATATATATATATATATATATATATATATATATATATATATATATATATATATATAGACGTATTTACATCCTTTCATGTGTATTTTGTATATTTATAAAAAAATGCGTTATTTTATGGGTATTTTGCATCTTTATTTTCATACAAATTTACATTATTTTATTTACATTCTGTGTATTTATTATGATACGATTTTACATTATTCTATTTGTGTTTTCTATATATATTTTTTATACATATTTACATTATTTAATGAGTATTTTGTATATATATTTTATACAAATTTACGTTAATTTAAGTGTATTTGTTTATATATTTTCATTCAAATTTACATTATTTTATGTGTATTTTGTATATGTATTTCTATACAAATTTACCTAATTTTATGTGTATTTTGTATATTTATTTTCATACAAATTTATTTTATACAAATTTACGTTATTTTATGAGTATTTTGTATATGTATTTTCATACAAATACACATTCTTTTATTGATATTTTCCTTATTTATTTTGACACGAATTTACATTATTTAATGTGTATTTTGTATATATATTTTTATACGTATTTACATCATTTCATGTTTATTTTGTATACATATTTCTATAGAAATCTATGTTATTTTATGTGTATTCGTATATATATTTTGAAACAAATCTACATTATTTTATGTGTATTTTGTATATATATTTCATTACAAATTTGCCTTATTTTATGTTTATTTTTATATCTATTTTCATTCAAATTCAAATCATTTTATGTGTATATATTTATTTGTATTTACGTTATTTTATGTGTATTTTCTAAATATATTTTCATTAAAAACTACATTATTTTATCGATATTTTGTTCATTTATTTCGATACGAATTTAGATTATTCCATGTGTATTTTCTATACATATACTATATATATATATATATATATATATATATATATATATATATATATATATATATATATATAAATAAAAATATATATATATATATATATATATATATATATATATATATATATATATATATATATATATATATATATATATATATATATATATATATATATATATATATATATATATATATATATATATATATATATATATATATATATATATATTCCTACAAATATACATTCTTTTATTGGAATTTTGTTTATTTATTTTGATACGAATTTACATTATTTTATGTGTATTTTGTATATATATTTTTCTACGTATTTACATTATTTTATGTGTATTTTGTATATATATTTTCATAAAAATTTACGTTATTTTATTGTGTGTATTCGTATCTATTTTGATAGAAATTTACATTATTTTATGTGTATTTTGCATATCTATTTCAATACAAATTTACCTTATAGTATGTGTATTTTGTATATTTATTTTAATATAAATTTAATTATTTGATGTGTATTTTTGTATATATTTTTTTATATATGAGTTAATTTATATGTATTTTGGGTTTCTATTTTCATACAAATTTAATTACTTTTGTGTATTTTTGTATATAATTTTATATCAATTTAGGTTATTTTATGTGTATTTTGTATATTTATATTTATACAAATACACATTCTTTTATTAGTATTTTGTTTATTTATTTTGATACGAGTTTACATTATTTTATGTGTATTTTGTATACATTTTTTATACGTATTTACTTCATTATATGTGTATTTTGTATATATATCTCTATAGAAATATGCGTTATTTTATGTGTATTCGTATATATATTTTGAAACAAATTTACATTGTTTTATATGTATTTTGCATATCTATTTCAATACAAATTTACCTTATTGTGTGTGCATTTCGTATATTTATTTTAATACAAATTCAAATATTTTATGTGTTCTGGTATATATATTTTTATAAAAAATGCGCTATTTTGGGGGTATTTTGCATCTTAATTTTCATACAAATTTACATTATTTTATTAATATTCTGTTTATTTATTTTGATACGATTTTACATTATTCTATTTGTTTTGTATATATTTTTGTATACATATTTACATTATTTAATGTGTATTTTTTATATATATTTTATACAAATTTACGTTAATTTAAGTGTATTTGTATATATATTTGAATTCAAATTTACTCTATTTGATGTGTATTTTGTAAATGTATTTCAATACATTGTTTATATATTTTCATAGAGATTTACATTATTTTATGAGTGTTTTGTATATGTATTTCAATCCAAATTTGCCTAATTTTATGTGTTTTTTGCCTATCTATTTTCAAACAAATTTAAATTATTTTTGCGTATTCTTGTATAAATATTTATTCAAATTATAGTTATTTTATTTGTATTTTGTATATATATTTTCCTACATATATACATTCTATTTTTGCAATTTTGTTTATTTATTTTGATACGAATTTCCATTACTTTATGTGTATTTTGTATATATATGTTTCTACGTATTTACATTATTTTATGTGTATTTTGGATATATATTTTCATAAAAATTTACGTTATTTTATTGTGTGCTATCGTATATATTTTGATACAAATTTTATACAAATTCATCTTATTTTATGTGTATTTGAATACATATTTTCATACAAATTTAAATTATTTTATGTGTATTTTTACATAAATTTCATTACAAATTTACGTTATTTTATGTTTGTTTCATATATTCATTTCATGCAATTATAAATTATTTTATGTACAAAAATACACAGAAATAATTTAAATTTGTATGAAAAGAAATATACAAAATACACATAAAATTAGGTTAATTTGTATTGAAATACATATACAAAATACACATAAAATAATGTAAATTTGAAAGAAAATATATAAACAAATACACATAATAACGTAAATTTGTATGAAATATATATACAAAATATACATTAAATAATGTAAATATGTATAAAAAAATATATACAAAACACAAATAGAATAATGTAAAATCGAATCAAAATATATACACAGAATATTAATAATAATAATAATAATAAATTATTTTTGCGTATTTTTGTATAAATTTTTATACAAATTTTAGTTATTTTATTTGTATTTTGTATATATATTTTCCTACATATATACATTCTATTATTGCAATTTTGTTTATTTATTTTGATACGAATTTCCATTACTTTATGTGTATTTTGTATATATATATATGTTTCTACGTATTTACATTATTTTATGTGTATTTTGGATATATATTTTCATACAAATTTAAATTATTTTATGTGTATTTTTACATATACTTCATTACAAATTTACCTTATTTAATGTTTGTTTCATATATTCATTTCAAGCAATTTTAAATTATTTTATGTACAAAAATACACAAAAATATTTTAAATTTGTATGAAAAGAAATATACAAAATACACATAAAATTAGGTTAATTTGTATTGAAATACATATACAAAATACACATAAAATAATGTAAATTTGAAAGAAAATATATAAACAAATACACATATAATAACGTAAATTTGTATGAAATATATATAAAAAATACACATTAAATAATGTAAATATGTATAAAAAAATATATACAAAACACAGATAGAATAATGTAAAATCGAATCAAAATATATACACAGAATAATAATAAAATAATGTAAATTTGTATGAAAATTAAGATGCAAAATACCTATAAAATAACGCATTTTTTATAAAAATTATTGATACCAAAATACACATCAAATATTTGAATTTGTATTAAAATAAATATACAAAATGCACATACAATAAGGTAAATTTGTATTGAAATAGATATGCAAAATACATATAAAATAATGTAAATTTGTTTCAAAATATATATACGAATACACATAAAATAACGTAGATTTGTATAAAAAAAACATATAGAAAATACACATAAAATAATGTAAATTCGTATAAATGTAAATAAACAATATACCAATAAAAGAATGTGTATTTGTATAAATATATATATATACAAAATGCACATAAAATAACGTAAATTGATATAAAACTATATACATAAAATAACGTAAATTTCTATCAAAATATATGTACAAAAATGAAAAAATAAATTTGCATAAAAATATATATACAAAACACACATTAGATAATGTAAATGAGTATAAAAATATGTATACAAAATACCTATGAAATAATCTAAATTCGTATCGAATTAAATTAAGAAAATACCAATAAAATAATGTAATTTTGAATGAAAATATACATACAAAACTCACATCAAATAACCTAAATACAAATACAAATATACACATAAAATAATTTAAAATTGAATGAAATAAATATACAAAATAAACATAAAATAAGGTAAATTTGTAATAAAATATATGAAAAAATACACATAAAATAATATAAATTTGTATGAAAATATATATACAAATACACATTAAATAACATGAATTTGTATAAAATTTGTATCAAAATATATACTTATACACACAATAAAATAACGTAATTTTTTTATGAAAATGTATATACAAAATACACATAAAATAATTTAAATACGTAGAAAAATATATATACAAAAAACACATAAAATAATGTAAATTTGTATGAAAATATATAAACAAATACACATAAAATAATGTAAATTTGGATAAAATATATATACAAAATGAACATTAAATAATGTAAATATGTATAAAAAAAATATACAAAATACACATAGAATAATGTTAAATCGTATGAAAATAAATAAAGAGAATATCAATAAAATAATGTAAATTTGTATGAAAATAAAGATGCAAAATATCCATTTAATAACGCATATTTGCATAAAAATATATATACAAAAATACATATAAAATAATTAAATTTGTATTATAATAAATATTCAAAATGCACGTACAATAAAGTAAATTTGTATTAAAATAGATATGCAAAATAAACATCAATAATGTAAATTTGTATCAAAATATATATACGAATACTCATAAAATACAGTAAATTTCTATGAAAATATACATACAAAATAGATATACAAAATACACATATAACTAGTTAAATTTGTATTTAAATACATGTACAAAAAACACATAAAATAATATAGATTTATATGAAATGAGAACAAATACATTTTATATAAAATATATATACAAAATACACATAGAATAATGTAAAATCATATCAAAATAAATACACAGAATATCAATAAAATAACTTAAATTTGTATGAAAATAAAGATGCAAAATACCCATAAAATAAAGCATATTTTTATAAAAATACATATACAAAAATACACATAGATTAATCAAATTTGTATGAAAATTAATATACAAAATGCACATACAATAAGGTAAATTTGTATTGAAAAAATATGCAAAATACACATAAAACAATGTAAATTTGTTTCAAAATATATATACGAATACACATAAAATAACGCAGATTTCTATAGAAATATATATACAAAATACACTTGAAATAATGTAAATACGTATAAAAATATATATACAAAATACACATTAAATAATATTAATTCGTGTCAAAATAAATAAACAAAATATCATGAAAAGAATGTGTATTTGTATGAAAATAGATATACAAAATAAACATAAAATAACCTAAATTTGTATAAAACTATATTCAAAAATACACAAAAATAATTTAAACTTGTATGAAAATAAATATATAAAAAACATATAAAATTAGGTAAATTTGTATTGAAATACATATACAAAATACACATAAAATAATGTAAATTTGAATGAAAATATATAAACAAATAGACTTAAAATAACGTAAACTTGTATCAAATATATATACAAAAAACACATTAAATAATGTAAATATGTATAAAAAAATATATACAAAACACAAATAAAATAATGTAAAATCGTATAAAAATAAATACAGAAAATATTAATAAAATAATGTAAATTTGTATGAAAATTAAGATGCAAAATACCCATAAAATAACGCATTTTTTATAAAAATATATTTACGAAAAAACATAAAATATTTGATTTTGTATTAAAATAAATAGATATACAAAATACAAATAAAATAAGCTAAATTTGAATTGAAATATATATACAAAATACATAAGATAATGTAAATATGTATCAAAATACTTATACAAATACACATATAATAACGTAAATTTGTATAAAAATATATAAACAAAATACACATTAAATATTGTAAATACGTATAAAAAAATGTACAAAATACACAAATAATCATGTAATTCGTATCAAAATAAATAGACAAAATACCAATAAAATAATGTAAATTTCTATGAGAAAACATATACAAAATACACATAGATAAATAAAATAAAAATATATATAATATAATATATTTTTATACATATTTAAAATATTTAATGTATATTTTGTATATATATTTTATCCAAATTTACGTTATTTTATATGTATTTGTTTATATATTTTCATACAAATTTACATTATTTTATGTGAGTTTTGTATATGTATTTCAATACAAATTTGCCTAACTTTATGTGTATTTTGCATATCTATTGTCAAACAAATTTAAATTATTTTTGTGTATTTTTGTATATATTTTTATACAAATTTTAGTTATTTTATTTGTTTTTTGTATATATATTTTCCTACAAATATACATTCTTTTATTTGATTTTTGTGTATTTAATTTTTTACGAATTTACATTATCTTATGTGTATTTTGTATATATATTTTTCTACGTATTTAAATTATTTTATGTGTCTTTTATATATACATTTTCAAAAAAATTTACGTTATTTTATTGTGTGTATTCGTATATATTTTGAAACAAATTTTATACAAATTCATGTTATTTTTTGTGTATTTGTATATATATTTTCATACAAATTTATATTATTTTATGTGTATTCTTACATATATTTTATTACAAATTTACGTTATTTTATGTTTATTTTGTATATTTATTTCATTCAATTTTAAATTATTTAATGTGTATATTTGTATTTGTATTTCGGTTATTTTATGTGTGTTTTCTATATATATTTTCATCCAAAACTACATTATTTTATTGTTATTTTCTTAATTTAACTCGATACGAGTTTAAATTATTTGATAGGTATTTTGTATACATATTTTTATACTCATTTACATTATCTAATGTGTGTTTTGTATATATATTTTTTTATGCAAACTAATTTTATGTGCATTTTTGTACATATATTTTTATAGAAACTTATAACGTTATTTTATGTGCATTTTGTATGTATTTTCTCATACAAATTTACATTATTTATCTAGTTTTTTGTTTATTTATTTTGATACGAATGACTTGATTATTTGTGTATTTTGTAAATATTTTTTTATACGTATTTACATTACTTAATGTGTATTTTGTTTATATATTTTTTTACAAATTTACGTTATTATATGTGTATTTGTTAAAAATATTTTGAAACGAATTTACTTTACACTATGTATTTTGTATATATATTTCAATACAAATTTAGCTTATTTTGTGTGTATTTTGTATATCTATTTTCACACAAATTTAATTACTTCTGTGTATTTTTGTATATAGTTTTATACAAATTTACGTTATTTTATGTGCATTTTGTATATTTATATTTATACAAATACACATTCTCTTATTGGTATTTTGTTTATTTATATTTATACGAATTTACATTATTTTATGTGTATTTTGTATACATTTTTGATTCGTATTTACTTAATTTTATTTGTATTTTGTATATATATATTTAAATAAATCTACGTTATTTTATGTGTATTCGTATATATATTTTGAAACAAATTTACATTGTTTTATATGTATTTTGCATATCTATTTCAATACAAATTTACCTTATTGTATGTGCATTTTGTATATTTATTTTAATACAAATTCAAATATTTTATGTGTATTTTGGTATATATAATTTTATAACAAATGCGTTATTTTATAGGTATTTTGCATCTTAGTTTTCATACAAATGTACATTATTTTATTAATATTCTGTGTATATATTTTGATACGATTTTATATTATACTATTTGTGTTTTGTATATATTTTTTTATACATATTTTCATTATTTAATGTGTTTTTTTATATATATTTTATACAAATTAACGTTATTTTAAGTGTATTTGTTTATATAATTTCATTCAAATTTACATTATTTTAAGTGTATTTTATATATGTATTTCAATACAAATTTACCTAATTTCATGTGTATTTTATATATTTATTTTCATACAAATTTATATACATATACATTATATACATATAGAGTAAATTTCTATGAAAATATTTATTCAAAATACATATAAAATTATGTAAATAAGTAAAAAAATATATATATCAAATACACCTAAAAAAATGAAAATTCGTATCAAAAAAAAAAAAAAATTCCGATAAAAGAACGTATATTTGTATGAAAATAAATATACAAAATACACATAAAATTACGAAAATTTGAATAAAAATATATACAAAAAAACAAAAAAATAAATTTCAATTTGTATGAAAATAGATATACAAAATACACATAATTAGTTAAATTTGTATTTAAATGCATGTACAAAATACACATAAAATAATGTAAATTTGTATGAAATGAAAACAAATTCACATTAAATAACATACATTTGTATAAAATAGATATACAAAATATACATAGAATAATGTAAAATCGTATCAAAATAAATACACAGAATATCAATAAAATCATGTAATTTTGTATGAAAATAAAGATGAAAAATACCCATAAAATAAAGCATATTTTTTTAAAAATACTTATACAAAAATACACATAGAATAATTAAATTTGTATTAAAATTAATATACAAAATGCACGTACAATAAGGTAAATTTGTATTGAAAAAATATACAAAATGCACATAAAACAATGTATATTTGTTTCAAAATATATATACGAATACACATAAAATAACGTATATTTCTATAGAAATATATATACAAAATACACATGAAATGACGTAAATACGTATAAAAATATATATACACAATATACATTAAATAATGTAAAATCGCATCAAAATAAATAAACAAAATATCAATAAAAGAATGTGTATTTGTATGAAAATAGATATACAAAATACACATAAAATATTGTAAATTTGTATAAAACTCTATACAAAAATACACAAAAAATAATTTAAATTTGTATAAAAATATATATACAAAATACACATAAAATTAGGTAAATTTCTATTGAAATACATATACAAAATACACATAAAATAATGTAGATTTGAATGAAAATATATAAACAAATACACTTAAAATAACGTAAATTTGTATGAAATATATATAGAAAATACACATTAAATAATGTATATATGTATAAAAAAGTATATACAAAACACAAATAGAATAATGTAAAATAGTATCAAAATAAATACACAGAATATTAATAAAATAATGTAAATTTGTATGAAAATAAAGATGCAAAATACCCATAAAACAACGCATTTTTCATGAAAATATATATACAAAAATACACATAAAATATTTAAATTTGTATTACAATAAATATACAAAATGCACATACAATAAGGTAAATTTGTATTGAAATAGATATGCAAAATACACATAAAACAATGTAAATTTGTTTCAAAATATATATACAAATACACATAAAATAACGTAGATTTCTATAAAAATATATTTATACAAAATACACATAAAATGAAATAAATACGTATAAGAAAACGTATACAAAATACAAATAAAATAATGTAAATTCGTATCAAAATAAATAAACTAAATGCCAATAAAAGAATGTTTACTTGTATGAATATAAATATACAAAATACACATAAAATAACGTAACTATATACAAAAATAAACAAAAATAATTAAATTTCTATGAAAATAGATATACAAAAGACACATAAAATAAGCTAAATTTGAATTGAAATAAATATAGAAAATACATAAAATAATATAAATTTGTATCAAAATATATATTCAAATACACATATAATAACGTAAATTTGTATAAAAATATATAAACAAAATACACATTAAATAATGTAAATACGTATAAAAGATATGTACGTAATGTAAAAATTTATAAAATTAAAGATGCAAAATACCCATAAAATAACTTATATTTAAAAAAAAATATATATACAAAAATACACATAAAATAATTAAATTTGTATTAAAATAAATATACAAAATACACATACAATAAGGTAGATTTTTATTGAAATAGATATGCAAAATACTTAATTTTATGTGTATTTTGTATATATATTTTTATAGAAATCTACGTTATTTTATTTGTATTCTTATATATATTTTGAAACAAATTTACATTGTTTTATAAGTATTTTTGCATATATCTTTCAATACAAATTTACGTTATTGTATGTGCATTTTGAATATTTATTTCAATACAAATTTAAATATTTTATGTGTATTTTGGTATATATATTTTTATAAGAATGCACTATTTTATGGGAATTTTGCATCTTTATTTTCATACAAATTTACATTATTTTATTAATATTCGGTGTATTTATTTAGATACGATTTTACATTATTCTATTTGTTTTTTGTATATACTTTTTTATACATATTTACATTATTTAATGTGTATCTTGCATATATATTTTATACAAATTTATTATCTATTATCTATTTTCATACAAATACACATTCTTTTCATGATATTTTGTTTATTTATTTTTACGCGAATTTACATTATTTAATATGTATTTTGTATATATATTTTATACGTATTTACATAATTTCATATGTATTTTGTATATATATTTCTATAGAAATCTTCTTTATTTTATGTGTATTCGTATATATATTTTGAAACAAATTTACATTGTTTTATATGTATTTTTGATCATCTCTTTCAATACAAATTTACCTTACTGTATATGCATTTTGTATATTTATTTCAATACAAATTTAAATATTTTATGTGTATTTTGGTATATATATTTTTATAAAAAATGCGATATTTTTGGGGATTTTAGCATCTTTATTTTCATACAAATTTACATTATTTTATTGAAATTCTGTGTATTTATTTTGATACGATTTTATATTATTCTATTTGTTTTTTGTATATATTTTTTTATACACATTTATATTATTTAATGTGTATCTTGCATAAATATTTTATATAAATTTACGTTATTTTAAGTGTTTGTTTATATATTTTCATTCAAATTTACATTATTTGATGTATTTTGTATATGTATTTCAATACAATTTACCTAATTTTATGTGTATTTTGTATATTTTTTCGTACAAATTTAAATTATTTTTGTGTATTTTTTTATATAGTTTTATACAAATTTATATATTCGAATACACATAAAATAACGTAGATTTCTATAAAAATATATATACAAAATACACATAAAATTAAGTAAATACGTATAAAAAAATGTAAACAAAATACACATAAAATAATGTAAATTCGAAACAAAATAAATAAACAAAATACCAATAAAAGAATGTGTATTTGTATAAATATAAATGTACAAAATACACATACAAAATAGACATAAAATAAGGTAAATTTGTAATGAAATATATGTACAAAATACACATAAAATAATGTAAATTTATTTGAAAATATATATACAAATACACATAAAATACCATGAATTTGTATAAAATTATATATTCAAAATAAATATCAAATAATGTAAATGCGCATAAAAATATATATACAAAGTACATATAAAATAATGTAAATTCGTATCAATATAAATCAACAAAATACCAATAAAATAATATATATTTGAATGAAAATAGATTTACAAAATACACATAACATAACTAAAATTTGTATTGAAATATATACAAAAATACATAAAAATAATTTGAGTTTGTATGAAAATAGATATTCAAAATACACATAAAACTAGGTAAATTTATTTTGAAATATATATACAAAATACCCATAAAATATTGTAAATTTGTGTCAAAATATATAAACAAATACACATAAAATAACGTAAATTTGTATGAAAAATATATACAAAATACACATAGAATAATGTCAAATCGTATCAAAATGAATGAGCAGAATATCAATAAAATAACGTAAATTTGTATGAAAATAAAGATGCAAAATACCCATAAAATAAAGCATATTTTTATAAAAATACATATACAAAAATACACATAGAATAATTAAATTTGTATAAAAATTAATATACAAAATGCATATACAATAAGGTAAATTTGTATTGAAAAAATTTGCAAAATACACATAAAAGGGTAAATTTGTTAAAAAATCTACTTACGAATACACATAAAATAACGTAGATTTCTATAGAAATATATATACAAAATACACATGAAATGATGTAAATACGTATAAAAATATATATACAAAATACACATTAAATAATTTGAAGTCGCGTCAAAATAAATAAACAAAATATCTATAAAAGAATGTGTATTTGTATGAAAATAGATATACAAAATACTCATAAAATAACCTAAGTTTGCATAAAACTATATACAAAAATACTCAAAAATAATTTAAATTTGTATGAAAATAGATATACAAAATGAACATAAAATGAGGTAAATTTGTATTGAAATACATTTACAAAATACTCATAAAATAATGGAAATTTGAATGAAAATATATAAACATATACACTTAAAATAACGTAAATTTGTATCAAATATATATACAAAATACACATTAAATAATGTAAATATGTATATAAAAATATATACAAAACACAAATAGAATAATGTAAAATCGTATCAAAAATAAATACACAGAATATTAATAAAATAATGTAAATTTGTATGAAAATAAAGAGGCAAAATAGCCATAAAATAACGCATTTTTTATAAAAATATATATACCAAAATACACATAAAATATTAAAATTTGTATTAAAATAAATATAAAAAATGCACATACTATAAGGTAAATTTGTATTGAAAAAGATATGCAAAATACATATAAAACAATTTAAATTTGTTTCAAAATATATATACGAATACACATAAAATAACGTAGATTTCTATAAAAATATATATATACAAAATACACATAAAATGAAGTAAATACGTATAAAAAAATGAATACAAAATACACATAAAAATCGTATCAAAATAAATAAACAAAATACCAGTAAAAGAATGTGTATTTGTATAAATATAAATATACAAAATACACATAAAATATCGTAAATTTGTAAAAAAGTATATACAAAAATACACAGAAGTAATTAAATTTGTATGAAAATATATATACAAAATACAGCTAAAATAAGCTAAATTTGAAATGAAATGTACATACAAAATACATAAAATAATGTAAATCTGTATCAAAATATTTATACAAATACATATAATAACGTAGATTTGTTTAAAAATATATAAACAAAATACAACTTAAGTAATGTAAATACGTATAAAAAATATGTACAAAATACACACAATTTAACTACTTTTGTGTATTTTTGTATATAGTATTATATAAATTTAGGATATTTTATGTGTATTTTGTATATTTATTTTTATAGAAATACACATTTTTTTATTGGTATTTTGTTTATTTATTTTGATAAGAATTTACATTATTTTATGTGAGTTTTGTATATGTATTTCAATACAAATTTGCCTAACTTTATGTGTATTTTGCATATCTATTGTCAAACAAATTTAAATTATTTTTGTGTATTTTTGTATATATTTTTATACAAATTTTAGTTATTTTATTTGTTTTTTGTATATATATTTTCCTACAAATATACATTCTTTTATTTGATTTTTGTGTATTTAATTTTTTACGAATTTACATTATCTTATGTGTATTTTGTATATATATTTTTCTACGTATTTAAATTATTTTATGTGTCTTTTATATATACATTTTCAAAAAAATTTACGTTATTTTATTGTGTGTATTCGTATATATTTTGAAACAAATTTTATACAAATTCATGTTATTTTTTGTGTATTTGTATATATATATTTTCATACAAATTTATATTATTTTATGTGTATTCTTACATATATTTTATTACAAATTTACGTTATTTTATGTTTATTTTGTATATTTATTTCATTCAATTTTAAATTATTTAATGTGTATATTTGTATTTGTATTTCGGTTATTTTATGTGTGTTTTCTATATATATTTTCATCCAAAACTACATTATTTTATTGTTATTTTCTTAATTTAACTCGATACGAGTTTAAATTATTTGATAGGTATTTTGTATACATATTTTTATACTCATTTACATTATCTAATGTGTGTTTTGTATATATATTTTTTTATGCAAACTAATTTTATGTGCATTTTTGTACATATATTTTTATAGAAACTTATAACGTTATTTTATGTGCATTTTGTATGTATTTTCTCATACAAATTTACATTATTTATCTAGTTTTTTGTTTATTTATTTTGATACGAATGACTTGATTATTTGTGTATTTTGTAAATATTTTTTTATACGTATTTACATTACTTAATGTGTATTTTGTTTATATATTTTTTTACAAATTTACGTTATTATATGTGTATTTGTTAAAAATATTTTGAAACGAATTTACTTTACACTATGTATTTTGTATATATATTTCAATACAAATTTAGCTTATTTTGTGTGTATTTTGTATATCTATTTTCACACAAATTTAATTACTTCTGTGTATTTTTGTATATAGTTTTATACAAATTTACGTTATTTTATGTGCATTTTGTATATTTATATTTATACAAATACACACTCTTATTGGTATTTTGTTTATTTATATTTATACGAATTTACATTATTTTATGTGTATTTTGTATACATTTTTGATTCGTATTTACTTAATTTTATTTGTATTTTGTATATATATATTTAAAGAAATCTACGTTATTTTATGTGTATTCGTATATATATATTTTGAAACAAATTTACATTGTTTTATATGTATTTTGCATATCTATTTCAATACAAATTTACCTTATTGTATGTGCATTTTGTATATTTATTTTAATACAAATTCAAATATTTTATGTGTATTTTGGTATATATAATTTTATAAAAAATGCGTTATTTTATAGGTATTTTGCATCTTAGTTTTCATACAAATGTACATTATTTTAATAATATTCTGTGTATATATTTTGATACGATTTTATATTATACTATTTGTGTTTTGTATATATTTTTTTATACATATTTTCATTATTTAATGTGTTTTTTTTTATATATATTTTATACAAATTAACGTTATTTTAAGTGTATTTGTTTATATAATTTCATTCAAATTTACATTATTTTAAGTGTATTTTGTATATGTATTTCAATACAAATTTACCTAATTTTATGTGTATTTTGTATATTTATTTTCATACAAATTTAAATTATTTTTGATTTTTTTTTTATATACATATAGAGTAAATTTCTATGAAAATATATATTCAAAATACATATAAAATTATGTAAATAAGTGTAAAAAAATATATATCAAATACACCTAAAAAATGAAAATTCGTATCAAAAAAAAAAAAAAATTCCGATAAAAGAACGTATATTTGTATGAAAATAAATATACAAAATACACATAAAATTACGAAAATTTGAATAAAAATATATACAAAAAAACAAAAAAATAAATTTCAATTTGTATGAAAATAGATATACAAAATACACATATAATTAGTTAAATTTGTATTTAAATGCATGTACAAAATACACATAAAATAATGTAAATTTGTATGAAATGAAAACAAATTCACATTAAATAACATACATTTGTATAAAATAGATATACAAAATATACATAGAATAATGTAAAATCGTATCAAAATAAATACACAGAATATCAATAAAATCATGTAATTTTGTATGAAAATAAAGATGAAAAATACCCATAAAATAAAGCATATTTTTTTAAAAATACTTATACAAAAATACATAGAATAATTATATATGTATTAAAATTAATATACAAAATGCACGTACAATAAGGTAAATTTGTATTGAAAAAATATACAAAATGCACATAAAACAATGTATATTTGTTTCAAAATATATATATGAATACACATAAAATAACGTATATTTCTATAGAAATATATATACAACATACACATGAAATGACGTAAATACGTATAAAAATATATATACACAATATACATTAAATAATGTAAAATCGCATCAAGATAAATAAACAAAATTTCAATAAAAAAAAGTGTATTTGTATGAAAATAGATATTCAAAATACACATAAAATATTGTAAATTTGTATAAAACTATACAAAAATACACAAAAAATATTTTAAATTTGTATAAAAATATATATACAAAATACACATAAAATTAGGTAAATTTCTATTGAAATACATATACAAAATACACATAAAATAATGTAGATTTGAATGAAAATATATAAACAAATACACTTAAAATAACGTAAATTTGTATGAAATATATATAGAAAATACACATTAAATAATGTATATATGTATAAAAAAGTATATACAAAACACAAATAGAATAATGTAAAATAGTATCAAAATAAATACACAGAATATTAATAAAATAATGTAAATTTGTATGAAAATAAAGATGCAAAATACCCATAAAACAACGCATTTTTCATGAAAATATATATACAAAAATACACATAAAATATTTAAATTTGTATTACAATAAATATACAAAATGCACATACAATAAGGTAAATTTGTATTGAAATAGATATGCAAAATACACATAAAACAATGTAAATTTGTTTCAAAATATATATACAAATACACATAAAATAACGTAGATTTCTATAAAAATATATATTCAAAATACACATAAAATGAAATAAATACGTATAAGAAAACGTATACAAAATACAAATAAAATAATGTAAATTCGTATCAAAATAAATAAACTAAATGCCAATAAAAGAATGTTTACTTGTATGAATATAAATATACAAAATACACATAAAATAACGTAACTATATACAAAAATAAACAAAAATAATTAAATTTCTATGAAAATAGATATACAAAAGACACATAAAATAAGCTAAATTTGAATTGAAATAAATATAGAAAATACATAAAATAATATAAATTTGTATCAAAATATATATTCAAATACACATATAATAACGTAAATTTGTATAAAAATATATAAACAAAATACACATTAAATAATGTAAATACGTATAAAAGATATGTACGTAATGTAAAAATTTATAAAATTAAAGATGCAAAATACCCATAAAATAACTTATATTTAAAAAAAAATATATATACAAAAATACACATAAAATAATTAAATTTGTATTAAAATAAATATACAAAATACATACAATAAGGTAGATTTTTATTGAAATAGATATGCAAAATACTTAATTTTATGTGTATTTTGTATATATATTTTTATAGAAATCTACGTTATTTTATTTGTATTCTTATATATATTTTGAAACAAATTTACATTGTTTTATAAGTATTTTTGCATATATCTTTCAATACAAATTTACGTTATTGTATGTGCATTTTGAATATTTATTTCAATACAAATTTAAATATTTTATGTGTATTTTGGTATATATAATTTTATAAGAATGCACTATTTTATGGGAATTTTGCATCTTTATTTTCATACAAATTTACATTATTTTATTAATATTCGGTGTATTTATTTAGATACGATTTTACATTATTCTATTTGTTTTTTGTATATACTTTTTTATACATATTTACATTATTTAATGTGTATCTTGCATATATATTTTATACAAATTTATTATCTATTATCTATTTTCACAAATACACATTCTTTTCATGATATTTTGTTTATTTATTTTACACGAATTTACATTATTTAATATGTATTTTGTATATATATTTTATACGTATTTACATAATTTCATATGTATTTTGTATATATTTCTATAGAAATCTTTTTATTTTATGTGTATTCGTATATATATTTTGAAACAAATTTACATTGTTTTATATGTATTTTGATCATCTTTCAATACAAATTTACAAATTTAAATATTGTATATGCATTTTGTATATTTATTTCAATACAAATTTAAATATGCATGTGTATTTCATACAAATTTACATTATTTTATTGACATTCTGTGTATTTATTTTGATACGATTTTACATTTTTCTATTTGTTTTTTGTATATATTTTTTATACACATTTACATTATTTAATGTGTATCTTGCATATATATTTTATACAAATTTACGTTATTTTAAGTGTGTTTGTTTATATATTTTCATTCAATTTTACATTATTTGATGTGTATTTTGTATATGTATTTCAATACAAATTTACCTAATTTTACTTGTATTTTGTATTTTTCTTTTCGTTCAAATTTAAATTATTTTTGTGTATTTTTGTATATAGTTTTATACAAATTTATATATACGAATACACATAAATTAACGTAGATTTCTATAAAAATATATATACAAAATACACATAAAATTAAGTAAATACGAATAAAAAAATGTAAACAAAATACACATAAAATAATGTAAGTTCGAATCAAAATAAATAAACAAAATACCAATAAAAGAATGTATATTTGTATAAATATAAATGTACAAAATACACATACAAAATAAACATAAAATAAGGTAAATTTGTAATGAAATATATGTACAAAATACACATAAAATAATGTAAATTTATTTGAAAATATATATACAAATACACATAAAATACCATGAATTTGTATAAAATTATATATTCAAAATAAATATTACATAATGTAAATGCGTATAAAAATATATATACAAAGTACATATAAAATATTGTAAATTCGTATCAATATAAATCAACAAAATACCAATAATATAATATATATTTGAATGAAAATAGATTTACAAAATAAACATAACCTAACTAAAATTTGTATTGAAATATATACAAAAATACATAAAAATAATTTGAGTTTGTATGAAAATAGATATTCAAAATACACATAAAACTAGGTAAATTTATTTTGAAATATATATACAAAATACCCATAAAATATTGTAAATTTGTGTCAAAATATATAAACAAATACACATAAAATAACGTAAATTTGTATGAAAAATATATACAAAATACACATAGAATAATGTCAAATCGTATCAAAATGAATGAGCAGAATATCAATAAAATAACGTAAATTTGTATGAAAATAAAGATGCAAAATACCCATAAAATAAAGCATATTTTTTTAAAAATACATATACAAAAATACACATAGAATAATTAAATTTGTATAAAAATTAATATACAAAATGCAAATACAATAAGGTAAATTTGTATTGAAAAAATATGTAAAATACACATAAACTAAGGTAAATTTGTTTCAAAATCTACTTACGAATACACATAAAATAACGTAGATTTCTATAGAAATATATATAAAATACACATGAAATGATGTAAATACGTATAAAAATATATATACAAAATACACATTAAATAATTTGAAGTCGCGTCAAAATAAATAAACAAAATATCTATAAAAGAATGTGTATTTGTATGAAAATAGATATACAAAATACTCATAAAATAACCTAAGTTTGCATACAACTATATACAAAAAATACTAAAAATAATTTAAATTTGTATGAAAATAGATATACAAAATGAACATAAAATGAGGTAAATTTGTATTGAAATACATTTACAAAATACTCATAAAATAATGGAAATTTGAATGAAAATATATAAACATATACACTTAAAATAACGTAAATTTGTATCAAATATATATACAAAATACACATTAAATAATGTAAATATGTATATAAAAATATATACAAAACACAAATAGAATAATGTAAAATCGTATCAAAAATAAATACACAGAATATTAATAAAATAATGTAAATTTGTATGAAAATAAAGAGGCAAAATAGCCATAAAATAACGCATTTTTTATAAAAATATATATACCAAAATACACATAAAATATTAAAATTTGTATTAAAATAAATATAAAAAATGCACATACTATAAGGTAAATTTGTATTGAAAAAGATATGCAAAATACATATAAAACAATTTAAATTTGTTTCAAAATATATATACGAATACACATAAAATAACGTAGATTTCTATAAAAATATATATATACAAAATACACATAAAATGAAGTAAATACGTATAAAAAAATGAATACAAAATACACATAAAAATCGTATCAAAATAAATAAACAAAATACCAGTAAAAGAATGTGTATAAATATAAATATACAAAATACATAAAATATCGTAAATTTGTAAAAGTATATACAAAAATACACAGAAGTAATTAAATTTGTATGAAAATATATATACAAAATACAGCTAAAATAAGCTAAATTTGAAATGAAATGTACATACAAAATACATAAAATAATGTAAATCTGTATCAAAATATTTATACAAATACATATAATAACGTAGATTTGTTTAAAAATATATAAACAAAATACAACTTAAGTAATGTAAATACGTTTAAAATATGTACAAAATACACACAATTTAACTACTTTGTGTATTTTTGTATATAGTATATAAATTTAGGATATTTTATGTGTATTTTGTATATTTATTTTTATAGAAATACACATTTTTTTATTGGTATTTTGTTTATTTATTTTGATAAGAATTTACATTATTTTATGTGAGTTTTGTATATGTATTTCAATACAAATTTGCCTAACTTTATGTGTATTTTGCATATCTATTGTCAAACAAATTTAAATTATTTTGTGTATTTTGTATATATTTTATACAAATTTTAGTTATTTTATTTGTTTTTGTATATATATTTTACAAATATACATTCTTTTATTTGATTTTGTGTATTTAATTTTACGAAGTTACATTATCTTATGAGAATTATGTATATATATTTTTCTACTTATTTAAATTATTTTATGTGTCTATTATATATACATTTTCAAAAAAATTTACGTTATTTTATTGTGTGAATTCGTATATATTTTGAAACAAATTTTATACAAATTCATGTTATTTTTTGTGTATTTGTATATATATATTTTCATACAAATTTATATTATTTTATGTGTATTCTTATATTTAATTAAATATTTACGTTATTTTATGTTTATTTTGTATATTTATTTCTTTAAATTTTAAATTATTTAATGTGTATCTTTGTATTTGTATTTCGGTTATTTTATGTGTGTTTTATATATATATTTTCATCCAAAACTACATTATTTTATTGTTATTTTCTTAATTTAACTCGATACGAATTTAGATTATTTGATAGGTATTTTGTATACATATTTTTATACTCATTTACATTATCTAATGTGTGTTTTGTATATATATTTTTTTTATGCAAACTAATTTTATGTGCATTTTTGTACATATATTTTATAGAAACTTAAAACGTTATTTTATGTGTATTATGTATATGTTTTCTCATACAAATTTACATAATTTAATTAGTTTTTTGTTTATTTATTTTGATACGAATGACTTGATTATTTGTGTATTTTGTAAATATTTTTTTATTCGTATTTTCATTACTTAATGTGTATTTTGTTTATATATTTTTTTACAAATTTACGTTATTATATGTGTATTTGTTAAAAATATTTTGAAACGAATTTACTTTATTTTATGTATTTTGTATATATATTTCAATACAAATTTAGCTTATTTTGTGTGTATTTGTAAATATATTTTCATACAAATTTAATTACTTCTCTGTATTTTTGTATATAGTTTTATACAAATTTACGTTATTTTATGTGCATTTTGTATATTTATATATATTCTCTTATTGGTATTTTGTTTATTTATATTTATACGAATTTACATTATTTTATGTGTATTTTGTATACATTTTTCATTCGTATTTACTTAATTTTATTTGTATTTTGTATATATATATTTAAAGAAATCTACGTTATTTTATGTGTATTCGTATATATATATTTTGAAACAAATTTACATTGTTTTATATGTATTTTGCATATCTATTTCAATACAAATTTACCTTATTGTATGTGCATTTTGTATATTTATTTTAATACAAATTCAAATATTTTATGTGTATTTTGGTATATATAATTTTATAAAAAATGCGTTATTTTATAGGTATTTTGCATCTTAGTTTTCATACAAATGTACATTATTTTAATAATATTCTGTGTATATATTTTGATACGATTTTATATTATACTATTTGTGTTTTGTATATATTTTTTTATACATATTTTCATTATTTAATGTGTTTTTTTTTATATATATTTTATACAAATTAACGTTATTTTAAGTGTATTTATTTATATAATTTCATTCAAATTTACATTATTTTAAGTGTATTTTGTATATGTATTTCAATACAAATTTACATAATTTTATGTGTATTTTGTATATTTATTTTCATACAAATTTAAATTATTTTTGTTTTTTTTTTGGATATACATATAGAGTAAATTTCTATGAAAATATATATTCAAAATACATATAAAATTATGTAAATAAGTGTAAAAAAATATATATCAAATACACCTAAAAAATGAAAATTCGTATCAAAAAAAAAAAAAAATTCCGATAAAAGAACGTATATTTGTATGAAAATAAATATACAAAATACACATAAAATTACGAAAATTTGAATAAAAATATATACAAAAAAACAAAAAAATAAATTTCAATTTGTATGAAAATAGATATACAAAATACACATATAATTAGTTAAATTTGTATTTAAATGCATGTACAAAATACACATAAAATAATGTAAATTTGTATGAAATGAAAACAAATTCACATTAAATAACATACATTTGTATAAAATAGATATACAAAATATACATAGAATAATGTAAAATCGTATCAAAATAAATACACAGAATATCAATAAAATCATGTAATTTTGTATGAAAATAAAGATGAAAAATACCCATAAAATAAAGCATATTTTTTTAAAAATACTTATACAAAAATACACATAGAATAATTAAATTTGTATTAAAATTAATATACAAAATGCACGTACAATAAGGTAAATTTGTATTGAAAAAATATACAAAATGCACATAAAACAATGTATATTTGTTTCAAAATATATATATGAATACACATAAAATAACGTATATGTCTATAGAAATATATATACAACACACATGAAATGACGTAAATACGTATAAAATATATATACACAATATACATTAAATAATGTAAAATCGCATCAAAATAAATAAACAAAATATCAATAAAAGAATGTGTATTTGTATGAAAATAGATATACAAAATACACATAAAATATTGTAAATTTGTATAAAACTCTATACAAAAATACACAAAAAATAATTTAAATTTGTATAAAATTATTATATAAATAAACATAAAATTAGGTAAATTTCTATTGAAATACATATACAAAATACACATAAAATAATGTAGATTTGAATGAAAATATATAAACAAATACACTTAAAATAACGTAAATTTGTATGAAATATATATAGAAAATACACATTAAATAATGTATATATGTATAAAAAAGTATATACAAAACACAAATAGAATAATGTAAAATAGTATCAAAATAAATACACAGAATATTAATAAAATAATGTAAATTTGTATGAAAATAAAGATGCAAAATACCCATAAAACAACGCATTTTTCATGAAAATATATATACAAAAATACACATAAAATATTTAAATTTGTATTACAATAAATATACAAAATGCAC
This sequence comes from Eriocheir sinensis, assembly GCF_024679095.1. Lineage (NCBI taxonomy): Eukaryota > Metazoa > Arthropoda > Malacostraca > Decapoda > Varunidae > Eriocheir > Eriocheir sinensis. Next base: position 99,492 of record NW_026110906.1, on the reverse strand, counting down.
ATACAATAAGGTAAATTTGTATTGAAATAGATATGCAAAATACACATAAAACAATGTAAATTTGTTTCAAAATATATATACAAATACACATAAAATAACGTAGATTTCTATAAAAATATATATTCAAAATACACATAAAATGAAATAAATACGTATAAGAAAACGTATACAAAATACAAATAAAATAATGTAAATTCGTATCAAAATAAATAAACTAAATGCCAATAAAAGAATGTTTACTTGTATGAATATAAATATACAAAATACATAAAATAACGTAACTATATACAAAATAAACAAAATAATTAAATTTCTATGAAAATAGATATACAAAAGACACATAAAATAAGCTAAATTTGAATTGAAATAAATATAGAAAATATAAATAATATAAATTTGTATCAAAATATATATTCAAATACACATATAATAACGTAAATTTGTATAAAAATATATAAACAAAATACACATTAAATAATGTAAATACGTATAAAAGATATGTACGTAATGTAAAAATTTATAAAATTAAAGATGCAAAATACCCATAAAATAACTTATATTTAAAAAAAAATATATATACAAAAATACACATAAAATAATTAAATTTGTATTAAAATAAATATACAAAATACACATACAATAAGGTAGATTTTTATTGAAATAGATATGCAAAATACTTAATTTTATGTGTATTTTGTATATATATTTTTATAGAAATCTACGTTATTTTATTTGTATTCTTATATATATTTTGAAACAAATTTACATTGTTTTATAAGTATTTTTGCATATATCTTTCAATACAAATTTACGTTATTGTATGTGCATTTTGAATATTTATTTCAATACAAATTTAAATATTTTATGTGTATTTTGGTATATATATTTTTATAAGAATGCACTATTTTATGGGAATTTTGCATCTTTATTTTCATACAAATTTACATTATTTTATTAATATTCGGTGTATTTATTTAGATACGATTTTACATTATTCTATTTGTTTTTTGTATATACTTTTTTATACATATTTACATTATTTAATGTGTATCTTGCATATATATTTTATACAAATTTATTATCTATTATCTATTTTCATACAAATACACATTCTTTTCATGATATTTTGTTTATTTATTTTTACACGAATTTACATTATTTAATATGTATTTTGTATATATATTTTTATACGTATTTACATAATTTCATATGTATTTTGTATATATATTTCTATAGAAATCTTCTTTATTTTATGTGTATTCGTATATATATTTTGAAACAAATTTACATTGTTTTATATGTATTTTTGATCATCTCTTTCAATACAAATTTACCTTACTGTATATGCATTTTGTATATTTATTTCAATACAAATTTAAATATTTTATGTGTATTTTGGTATATATATTTTTATAAAAAATGCGATATTTTTGGGGAATTTTGCATCTTTATTTTCATACAAATTTACATTATTTTATTGACATTCTGTGTATTTATTTTGATACGATTTTTCATTATTCTATTTGTTTTTTGTATATATTTTTTTATACACATTTACATTATTTAATGTGTATCTTGCATATATATTTTATATAAATTTACGTTATTTTAAGTGTGTTTGTTTATATATTTTCATTCAAATTTACATTATTTGATGTGTATTTTGTATATGTATTTCAATACAAATTTACCTAATTTTATGTGTATTTTGTATATTTCTTTTCGTACAAATTTAAATTATTTTTGTGTATTTTTTTATATAGTTTTATACAAATTTATATATTCGAATACACATAAAATAACGTAGATTTCTATAAAAATATATATACAAAATACACATAAAATTAAGTAAATACGTATAAAAAAATGTAAACAAAATACACATAAAATAATGTAAATTCGAAACAAAATAAATAAACAAAATACCAATAAAAGAATGTGTATTTGTATAAATATAAATGTACAAAATACACATACAAAATAGACATAAAATAAGGTAAATTTGTAATGAAATATATGTACAAAATACACATAAAATAATGTAAATTTATTTGAAAATATATATACAAATACACATAAAATACCATGAATTTGTATAAAATTATATATTCAAAATAAATATCAAATAATGTAAATGCGCATAAAAATATATATACAAAGTACATATAAAATAATGTAAATTCGTATCAATATAAATCAACAAAATACCAATAAAATAATATATATTTGAATGAAAATAGATTTACAAAATACACATAACATAACTAAAATTTGTATTGAAATATATACAAAAATACATAAAAATAATTTGAGTTTGTATGAAAATAGATATTCAAAATACACATAAAACTAGGTAAATTTATTTTGAAATATATATACAAAATACCCATAAAATATTGTAAATTTGTGTCAAAATATATAAAGAAATACACATAAAATAACGTAAATTTGTATGAAAAATATATACAAAATACATAGAATAATGTCAAATCGTATCAAAATGAATGAGCAGAATATCAATAAAATAACGTAAATTTGTATGAAAATAAAGATGCAAAATACCCATAAAATAAAGCATATTTTTATAAAAATACATATACAAAAATACACATAGAATAATTAAATTTGTATAAAAATTAATATACAAAATGCATATACAATAAGGTAAAATTGTATAGAAAAAAATTGCAAAATAAACATAAAAGGGTAAATTTGTTAAAAAATATACTTACGAATACACATAAAATAACGTAGATTTCTATAGAAATATATATACAAAATACACATGAAATGATGTAAATACGTATAAAAATATATATACAAAATACACATTAAATAATTTGAAGTCGCGTCAAAATAAATAAACAAAATATCTATAAAAGAATGTGTATTTGTATGAAAATACATATACAAAATACACATAAAATAACCTAAATTTGTATAAAACTATATACAAAAATACATAAAAATAATTTAAATTTGTATGAAAATAAATATACAAAATACACATAAAATTAGGTAAATTTGTATTGAAATACATATACAAAATACAATAAATAACGTAAATTTGAATGAAAATATATAAACATATACACTTAAATTAACGTAAATTTGTATCAAATATATATACAAAATACACATTAAATAATGTAAATATGTATAAAAAGTATATACAAAACAAATAGAATAATGTAAAATCGTAGCAAAATAAATACACTGAATATTAATAAAATAATGTAAATTTGTATGAAAATAAATATACAAAATACCCATAAAATAACGCATTTTTATAAAATATATATACCAAAATACACATAAAATATTAAAATTTGTATTAAAATAAATATAAAAATGCACATACTATAAGGTAAATTTGTATTGAAAAAGATATGCAAAATACATATAAAACAATGTAGATTTGTTTCAAAATATGTATACGAATACACATAAAATAACGTAGATTTCTATAAATATATATATACAAAATACACATAAAATGAAGTAAATACGTATAAAAAATGAATACAAAATACACATAAAAGTCGTATCAAAATAAATAAACAAAATACCAGTAAAAGAATGTGTATTTGTATAAATATAAATATACAAAATACACATAAAATATCGTAAATTTGTATAAAACTATATACAAAAATACACAGAAGTAATTAAATTTGTATGAAAATATATATACAAAATACAGCTAAAATAAGCTAAATTTGAAATGAAATGTACATACAAAATACATAAAATAATGTAAATCTGTATCAAAATATTTATACAAATACATATAATAACGTAGATTTGTTTAAAAATATATAAACAAAATACAACTTAAGTAATGTAAATACGTATAAAAAATATGTACAAAATACACACAATTTAACTACTTTTGTGTATTTTTGTATATAGTATTATATAAATTTAGGATATTTTATGTGTATTTTGTATATTTATTTTTATAGAAATACACATTTTTTTATTGGTATTTTGTTTATTTATTTTGATAAGAATTTACATTATTTTATGTGTATTTTGTATACATTTTTTTTATACGTATTTACTTCATTTTATGTGTATTTTGTATATATATTTTTATAGAAATCTACGTTATTTTATTTGTATTCGTATATATATTTTGAAACAAATTTTACATTGTTTTATATGTATTTTGCATATCTATTTCAATATAAATTTACCTTATTGTATGTGCATTTTGTATATTTATTTTAATACAAATTTAAATTTTTTATATGTATTTTGGTATATATATTTAAAAAAAAAGCGTTATTTTATGGGTATTTAGCTCCTTTATTTTCATACAAATTTACATTATTTTATTAATATTCTGTGTGTTTATTTTGTTAAGATTTTACATTATTCTATTTGGGTTTTGTATATATTTTTTTTTATACATATTTACATTACTTAATGTGTATTTTGTATATATATTTTATACAAATTTACGTTATTTTAAGTGTTTTTGTTTATGTATTTTCATTCAAATTTACATTATTTTATGTGTATTTTGTAAATGTATTTCAATACAAATTTACCTAATTTTATGTGTATTTTGTATACTTATTTTCAAACAAATTTAAATTATTTTTGTGTATTTTTGTATATAGTTTTATACAAATTAACGTTATTTTATGTGTATTTTGTATATCTATTTTCATACAAATACACATTCTTTTATTGATATTTTGTTTATTTATTTTGACACGAATTTACATTACTTAATGTCTATTTTGTATATATATTTTTATACGTATTTACAGCATCTCAAGTGTATTTTGTATATATATTTCTATAGAAATCTGCGTTATTTTATGTGTATTCGTATATATATTTTGAAACAAATTTACATTGTTTTATGTGTATTTTGCATATTTTTTTAATAAAAATTTACCTTATTGTATGTGCATTTTGTATATTAATTTTACTACAAATTTAATTATTGAATGTGTATTTATGTATATGTATTTTTATAAAAATAGGCTTTATTTTATTGGTATTTTGCATCTTTATTTTCATACAAATTTACATTATTTTATTGATATTTTGTGTATTTATTTTGATACGATTTTACATTAATTTCTATGTGTATTTTGTATATATATTTAATACAAATGTACGTTATTTTATGTGTATTTGTTTTCATTTCATACAAATGATCATTATTTTATGTGTATTTTGTACATGTACAAATTTGTTCAAATTTAACTAATTATATGTGTATTTTGTATATCAATTTTCATAAAAAAATTTTTTTTTTTTTTTTTGTATATATATTGTTATACAAATTTTCGTTATTTTATGTGTATTTTCTATATTTATTTTCCTACAAATATACGTTCTTTTATACGAATTTTGTTTGTTTATTTTGATACGAATTTACATTATTTTAGGTGTATTTGGTATATATATTTTTATACTATTTACATCATTTTATATGTATTTTGTATGTATATTTTCATAGAAATTTACTCTATTTTATGTGTATTCGTATATATATTTTGATACAAATTTACATTATTGATGTGTGTTTTGCATATGTATTTCAATACAAATTTACTTTATTGTATATGCATTTTGTATATTTATTTCAATACAAATTTAATTATTTCATGTGTATTTTTGTATATATATTTTTATGCATATATGCGTTATTATATGGGTATTTTGCATCTTTATTTTCATACAAATTTAAATTATTTTATTGATATTCTGTTTATTTATTTTGATACGATTTAACATTATTCTATGTGTATTTTGTCTATATATTTTTTATACATATTTACATTATTTAATGTATATTTTGTATATATATTTTATCCAAATTTACGTTATTTTATGTGTATTTGTTTATATATTTTCATACAAATCTACATTATTTTATGTGTATTTTGTATATGTATTTCAATACAAATTTGCCTAACTTTATGTGTATTTTGCATATCTATTTTCAAACAAAATTAAAATATTTTTGTGTATTTTTGTATTTATTTTTATACAAATTTTAGTTATTTTATTTGTATTTTGTATATATATTTTCCTACAAATATACAATCTTTTATTATAGTTTTGTTTATTTATTTTGATACGAGTTTACATTATTTTATGTGTATTTTGTATATATATTTTTCTACGTATTTACATTATTTTATGTGTATTTTGTATATATTTTAATAAAAATTTACATTATTTTATAGTGTGTATTCCTATTTATTTTGATACAAATTTTATACAAATTCATGTTATTTTATGTGTATTTGTATATATATTTTCATACAAATTTATGTTATTTTACGTGTATTTTTACATAATTTTCATTACAAATTTACCTTATTTTATGACTATTTTGTATATTTATTTCATTCAATTTTAAATTATTTTATGTGTATATTTGTATTTTTATTTACGTAATTTTATGTGTATTTTCTATATATATTTTCATCCAAAATTACATTATTTTATTGGTATTTTCTTTATTTAACTCGATACGAATTTAGATTTTTTCATAGGTATTTTGTATACATATGTTTATACTCATTTACATTATGTAATGTGTGTTTTGTATATATTTTTTAATGCAAATTTATTTTATATGCATTTTTTCACATATATTTTTATAGAAATTTATTTATTTTATGTGTATTTTGTATATGTTTTCTCATAAAAATTTACATTATTTTATTGGTATTTTGTTTATTTATTTTGATACGAATTACATGATCATATGTGTATTTTTTATATATTTTTTTATACGTAATTACATTATTTAATGTGTATTTTGTTTATATATTTTTATATAAAATTTACGTAATTATATGTGTATTTGTAAAAATATTTTGATACAAATTTACTTTATTTTATGTATTTTGTACATATATTTCAATTCAAATTAAGCTTATTTTGTGTGTATTTTGTATATCTATTTTCATACAAATTTAATTACTTCTGTGTATCTTTGTATATTGTTTTATATAAATTTACCTTATTTTATGTGCATTTTGTATATTTATATTTATACAAATATGCAAAATACATATAAAACAATGTAAATTTCTTTCAAAATATATATACGAATACACATAAAATAACGTAGATTTCTATAAAATATATATACAAAATACACATTAAGTAATGTAAATATGTATAAAAAAAATATATACAAAACCCAAATAGAATAATGTAAAATCGTAACAAAATAAATACACAGAATATTATTATTTTATGTGTATTTTTTTTACATTTTTTTATTCGTATTTACTTCATTTTATGTGTACTTTGTATATATATTTTTATAGAAATCTACGTTATTTTATATGTATTCGTATACATATTTTGAAACAAATTTACATTGTTTTATATGTATTTTGCATATCTATTTCAATACAAATTTACCTTATTGTATGTGTTTTTTATATATTTATTTTAATACAAATTTAATTTTTTTATGTGTATTTTGGTATATATATATATATTTTTATAAATAAAAAAAATGCGTTATTTTATGGGTATTTTGCCTCTTTATTTTCATACAAATTTACATTATTTTATTAATATTCTGAGTATTTATTTTGATACGATTTTACATTATTCTATTTGTGTTTTGTATATATTTTTTATACATATTTACGTTATTTTAAGTGTATTTGTTTATGTATTTTCATTCAAATTTACATTATTTTATGTGTATTTTGTATATGTATTTTAATACAAATTTACCTAATTTTATGTGCATTTTGTATATTTATTTTCATTCAAATTTAAAATATTTTTGTGTATTTTTGTATATAGTTTGATACAAATTTAGGCTATTTTATGTGTATTTTGAATATCTATTTTCATACAAATACACATTCTTTTATTGATATTTTGTTTATTTATTTTACAGATTACAGATTTACGTTATTTTAAGTGTATTTGTTTATGTATTTTCATTCAAATTTACATTATTTAATGTGTATTTTGTATATATATTTTTATACGTATTTACATCATTTCATGTGTATTTTATATATATATTCCTATAGAAATCAACGTTATTTTATGTGTATTCGTATATATATTTTGAAACAAATTTACACTGTTTTATGTGTATTTTGCGTATTTTTTCAATACAAATTTACCTTATTGTATGTGCATTTTGTATATTAATTTTAATACAAATTTAGTTATTCCATGTGTATTTTTGTATATGTATTTTAAAAAAAAAATATTCTTTATTTTATGGGTATTTTGCATCTTTATTTTCATACAAATTTAAATTCTTTTATTGATATTCTGTGTACTTATATTGATACGATTTTACATTATTCTATGTGTATTTTGTATATATATTTTATACAAATGTACGTTATTTTATGTTTATATGTTTTCATTTCATAAAAAATTACATTATTTTATATGTATTTTGTACATGTATTTAAAGACAAATTTAACTAATTATATGTGTATTTTGTATATCTATTTTCAAACAAATTTAAATTATTTTTGTGTTTTTTTGTATAAATTTTTATACACATTTTCGTTATTTTATGTATATTTTGTAATAATATTGTATATATAATATTGTAATAAGTTAAATTTGTATTTAAATAGTTGTACAAAATACACATATAATAATGTAAATTTGTATGAAATTAAAACAAATTCACATAAAATAACGTACATTTGTATAAAATATATATACAAAATATACATAGAATAATGTAAAATCGTATCAAAATAAATACACAGAATATCAATAAAATAATGTAAATTTGTATGAAAATAAAGATGCAAAATATCCATAAAATAAAGCATATTTTTTTAAAATTACATATACAAAAATACACATAGAATAATTAAATTTGTATTAAAATTAATATACAAAATGCACATACAATAAGGTAAATTTGTATTGAAAGAATATGCAAAATACACTTAAAACAATGTATATTTGTTTCAAAATATATATACGAATACACATAAAATAACGTAGATTTCTATAGAAATATATATACAAAAAATAGATGAAATGACGTAAATACGCATAAAAATATATATACACAATACACATTAAATAATGTAAATTCGTGTCAAAATAAATAAACAAAATATCAATAAAAGAATGTGTATTTGTATGAGAAAACATATACAAATAACGCAAATTTCTATAAAAATATATGTACAAAAATGCACATAAGATAAAGTAAATTTGCATAAAAATATATATACAAAACACACATTAAAATATGTAAATGAGTACATAAAATAGCCTAAATTTGAATAAAACTATATACATAAATACACAAAAATAATTTAAATTTGTATGAAAAGAAATATACAGAATACACGTAAAATTAGGTAAATTTGTATAGAAATACATATACAAAATAAACATTAAATAATGTAAATTTGAATGAAAATATATAAACAAACACACTTAAAATAACGTAAATTTGTATAAAATATATATGCAAGATACACATTAAATAATGTAAATGTGTATAAAAAAATATATACAAAAAACAAATAGAATAATATAAAATCGTATCAAAATAAATACACAGAATATCAATAAAATAATGTAAATTTATATGAAAATAAAGATGCTAAATTCGAAAAAAAATATCGCATTTTTTATAAAAATATATATACCAAAATACACATAAAATATTTAAATTTGTATTGAAATAAATATAAACAATGCATATAATATATATATATATATATATATATATATATATATATATATATATATATATATATATATATATATATATATATATATATATATATATATATATATATATATATATATATATATATATATATATATATATATATATATATATATATATATATATATATATATATATATATATATATATATATATATATATATATATATATATATATATATATATATATATATATATATATATATATATATATATATATATATATATATATATATAAATCATATCAAAATGAATACACAGAATATCAATAAAATAATGTAAATTTGTATGAAAATAAAGATGCAAAATACCCATAAAATAAAGCATATTTTTTCAAAAATACATATACAAAAATACACATAGATTAATCAAATTTGTATTAAAATTAATATACAAAATGCACATACAATAAGGTAAATTTGTTTCAAAATATATATACGAATACACATAAAATAACGTAGATTTCTATAGAAATATATATACAAAATACACTTGAAATAATGGAAATACGTATAAAAATATATATACAAAATACACATTAAATAATGTTAATTAGTGTCAAAATAAATAAACAAAATATCTTGAAAAGAAGGTGTATTTGTATGAAAATAGATATACAAAATACACATAAAATAACCTAAATTTGTATAAAACTATATACAAAAATACACAAAAAATAATTTAAACTTGTATGAAAATAAATATACAAAAAACATATAAAATTAGGTAAATTTGTATTGAAATACATATACAAAATACACATAAAATAATGTAAATTTGAATGAAAATATATAAACATATAGACTTAAAATAACGTAAATTTGTATCAAATATATACACAAAAAACACATTAAATAATGTAAATATGTATAAAAAAATATATACAAAACACAAATAAAATAATGTAAAATCGTATCAAAATAAATACAGAAAATATTAATAAAATAATGTAAATTTGTATGAAAATTAAGATGCAAAATACCCATAAAAGAACGCATTTTTTATAAAAATATATATACGAAAAAACATAAAATATTTGATTTTGTATTAAAATAAATATACAAAATACACATAAAATAAGCTAAATTTGAATTGAAATATATATACAAAATACATAAAATAATGTAAATTTGTATCAAAATATTTATACAAATACACATATAATAACGTAAATTTGTATAAAAATATATAAACAAAATACACATTAAATAATGTAAATACGTATAAAAAAATGTACAAAATACACAAATAATCATGTAATTCGTATCAAAATAAATAGACAAAATACCAATAAAATAATGTAAATTTCTATGAGAAAACATATACAAAATACACATAAATAACGCAAATATCAATAAAAATATATATAATATAATATATTTTTATACATATTTAAAATATTTAATGTATATTTTGTATATATATATTTTATACAAATTTACGTTATTTTATATGTATTTGTTTATATATTTTCATACAAATTTACATTATTTCATGTGAGTTTTGTATATGTATTTCAATACAAATTTGCCTAACTTTATGTGTATTTTGCATATCTATTTTCAAACAAATTTAAATTATTTTTGTGTATTTTTGTATATATTTTTATACAAATTTTTGTTATTTTATTTGTTTTTTGTATATATATTTTCCTACAAATATACATTCTTTTATTGGAATTTTGTGTATTTAATTTTTTACGAATTTACATTATTTTATGTGTATTTTGTATATATATTTTACTACGTATTTAAATTATTTTATGTGTCTTTTATATATATATTTTCATAAAAATTTACGTTATTTTATTGTGTGTATTCGTATATATTTTGAAACAAATTTTATACAAATTTATGTTATTTTATGTGTATTTGTATATATATTTTCATACAAATTTATATTATTTTATGTGTATTCTTATATATATTTTATTACAAATTTACCTTATTTTATGTTTATTTTGTATATTTATTTCATTCAATTTTAAATTATTTAATGTGTATATTTGTATTTGTATTTAGGTTATTTTATGTGTGTTTTCTATATATATTTTCATCCAAAATTACATTATTTTATTATTATTTTCTTAATTTAACTCGATACGAATTTATATTATTTCATAGGTATTTTGTAAACATATTTTTATACTCATTTACATTATCTAATGTGTGTTTTGTATATATTTTTTTATGCAAACTAATTTTATGTGCATTTTTGTACATATATTTTTATAGAAACTTAAAACGTTATTTTATGTGTATTTTGTATATGTTTTCTCATACAAATTTACATTATTTAACTAGTTTTTTGTTTATTTATTTTGATACGAATGACTTGATTATTTGTGTATTTTGTAAATATTTTTTTATACGTATTTACATTACTTAATGTGTATTTTGTTTATATATTTTTTTACAAATCTACGTTATTATATGTGTATTTGTTAAAAATATTTTGAAACGAATTTACTTTATTTTATGTATTTTGTATATATATTTCAATTCAAATTTAGCTTATTTTGTGTGTATTTTGTATATCTATTTTTATACAAATTTAATTACTTCTGTGTATTTTTGTATATAGTTTTATACAAATTTACGTTATTTTAGGTGCATTTTGTATATTTATATTTATACAAATACACATTCTCTTATTGGTATTTTGTTTATTTATATTTATACGAATTTACATTATTTTATGTGTATTTTGTATACATTTTTGATTCGTATTTACTTAATTTTATTTGTATTTTGTATATATATATTTATAGAAATCTAAGTTATTTTTTGTGTATTCGTATATATATTTTGAAACAAATTTACATTGTTTTATATGTATTTTGCATATCTATTTTAATATAAATTTACCTTATTGTAAGTGCATTTTGTATATTTATTTTAATGCAAATTCAAATATTTTATGTGTATTTTGGTATATATAATTTTATAAAAAATGCGTTATTTTATAGGTATTTTGCATCTTAGTTTTCATACAAATGTACATTATTTTATTAATATTCTGTGTATATATTTTGATACGATTTTATATTATACTATTTGTGTTTTGTATATATATTTTTTTATACATATTTTAATTATTTAATGTGTATTTTTTATATATATTTTATACAAATTAACGTTATTTTAAGTGTATTTGTTTATATAATTTCATTCAAATTTATATTATTTTAAATGTATTTTGTATATGTATTTCAATACAAATTTACCTAATTTTATGTGTATTTTGTATATTTATTTTCATACAAATTTAAATAATTTTTGTGTTTTTTTGTATATACATATAGAGTAAATTTCTATGAAAATATATATTCAAAAAACATATAAAATTATGTAAATAAGTATAAAAATATATATATCAAATACACCTAAAAAAATGAAAATTCGTATCAAAATTAATAAACAAAATTCCGATAAAAGAACGTATATTTGTAGGAAAATAAATATACAAAATACACATAAAATTACGAAAATATGAATAAAAATATATACAAAAAAAACAAAAAAATAAATTTCAATTTGTATGAAAATAGATATACAAAATACACATTTAATTAGTTAAATTTTTATTTAAATACATGTACAAAATACACATAAAATAATGTAAATTTGTATGAAATGAAAACAAATTCACATAAAATAACGTACATTTGTAGAAAATAGATATACAAAATATACATAGAATAATGTAAAATCGTATCAAAATATATACACAGAATATCAATAAAATAATGTAATTTTGTATGAAAATAAAGATGCAAAGTACCCATAAAATAAAGCATATTTTTTTAAAAATACATATACAAAAATACATTCAAATTTATTATCTATTATTTATTTTCATACAAATACACATTCTTTTCATGATATTTTGTTTATTTATTTTGACACGAATTTACCTAGATATGTATTTTGTATATATATTTTTATACGTATTTACATAATTTCATGTGTATTTTGTATATATATTTTTATAGAAATCTACGTTATTTTATGTATATTCGTATATATATTTTGAAAGAAATTTACTTTGTTTTATATGTATTTTTGAATATCTCTTTTAATACATATTTACCTTACTGTATATGCATTTTTTATATTTATTTCAATACAAATTTAAATATTTTATGTGTATTTTGGTATATATATTTTTATAAAAAATGCGCTATTTTATGGGAATTTTGCATCTTTCTTTTCATACAAATTTACATTATTTGATTGATATTCTGTGTATTTATATTGATAGGATTTTACATTATTCTATTTCTTTTTTGTATATATTTTTTTATACACATTTACATTATTTAATGTGTATCTTGCATATATATTTTACACAAATTTACGTTATTTTAAGTGTATTTGTTTATATATTTTCATTCAAATTTACATTATTTTATGTGTATTTTGTATATGTATTTCAAAACAAATTTACCTAATTTTATGTGTATTTTGTATATTTCTTTTCATACAAATTTCAAATATTTTTGTGTATTTTTGTATATAGTTTTATACAAATTTAGGTTATTTTATGTAGGCATTTACATTATTTAAGGTGTGTTTTGTATATATATTTTTATGCAAATTTAATTTATTTTATGTGCATTTTTGTACATATATTTTTTTTAGAAATTTGCGTTATTTTATGTGTATTTGTATACGTTTTCTCATACAAATTTACATTATTTTATTGCTATTTTGTTTATTTATTTTGATACAAATGAAAATACATATACAAAATATACATAAAATAAACTAAATTTGTATTAAAATATATATACAAAATACATAAGATAATGTAAATTTTTATCAAAATATTTTAACATGCGCATAAAATAACGTAAATTTCTTTTAAAATATACAAAATACACATTAAATAATGTAAATATGTTTAAAAAAAATATATACAAAACACAAATAGAATAATGTAAAATCGTATCAAAATATATACACAGAATATTAATAAAATAATGTAAATTTGTATGAAAATTAAGATGCAAAATACCTATAAAATAACGTATTTTTTATAAAATTATTGATACCAAAATACACATAAAATATTTGAATTTGTTTTAAAATAAAATACACATGAAATGATGTAAATACGTATAAAAATATATATACAAAATACACATTAAATAACGTAAATTCGCGTCAAAATAAATAAACAAAATATCAATAAAAGAATGTGTATTTGTATGAAAATAGATATACAAAATACACATAAAATAACCTAAATTTGTATCAAACTATGTACAAAAATACACAAAATATTTTAAATTTGTATGAAAATAAATATACAAAATACACATAAAATTAGGTAAATTTGTATTGAAATACATATACAAAATACACATAAAATAATGTAAATTTGTAATAATGTAATAATGTAAATGCGTATAAAAATATATATACAAAGTACATATAAAAAAATACAAATTTAATTATTCTATGTGTATTTTTGTATATGTATTTCATAAAAAAAATGCTTTATTTTATGAGTATTTTGCATCTTTATTTTCATACATATTTACATTATTTTATTGATATTCTGTGTATTTATTTTGATACGATTTTACATTATTCTATGTATTTTTTTGTATATATATTTCATACAAATGAACGTTATTTTATGTGAATTTGTTTTCATTTCATACAAATTTACATTATTTTATGTGTATTTTGTACATGTATTTAAATGCAAATTTAACTAATTATATGTGTATTATGTATATCTATTTTCATACAAATCGAAATTAATTTTGTGCATTTTAGTATATATTTTTATTCAAATTTTCGTAATTTTATGTGTATTTTGTATATTTATTTTCCTACAAATATACGTTCTTTTATCGGAATTTTGTTTATTTATTTTGATACGAATTTTCATTATTATAGGTGTATTTGATATATATATTTTTATACTTATTTACATAATTTTATATGTATTTTAAATATATATTTTCATAGAAATTTACTCTATTTTATGTGTATTCGTATATATATTTTGATACAAATTTACATTATTAATGTGTATTTCGCATATCTATTTCAATACAAATTTTCTCTATTGTATGTGCCTTTTGTATATTTATTTTGATACAAATTTAATTATTTTATGTGTATTTTTGTATATATATTTTTAAACAAATATGCGTTATTAAAGGGTATTTTGCTCTTTATTTTCATACAAATTTACATTATTTTATTGATAGTCTGTTTATTTATTTTAATACGATTTTACGTTATTCTGTGTATTTTGTATATATATTTTTAGACATATTTACATTATTTAATGTATATTTTGTACATATATTTTATGGAAATTTACGTTATCTTATGTGTATTTGTTTATATATTTTCATACAAATTTACATTATTTTATGTGTATTTTGTATATGTATTTCAATAAAAATTTGCCTAATTTCATGTGTATTTTGCATATCTATTTTCAAACAAATTTAAATTATTTATGTGTATTTTTGTATATATTTTTATACAAATTTTTCGGTTATTTTATTTGTATTTTGTATATATATTTTCCTACAAATATACATTCTTTTAGAGCAAATTTTGTTTATTTATTTTGATACGAATTTACATTATTTTATGTGTATTTTGTATATATATTTTTCTATGTATTTACATTATTTTATGTGTATTTTGTATTTATATTTTCATAAAAATTTATGTAGTTTTATTGTGTGTATTCGTATATATTTTGATAAAAAAATTCATTATTTTATGTGTTTTTTGCATATCTATTTCAATAAAAATCTACCTTATTGTATGTGTATTTTGTGTATTTATTTTAATACAAATTTAATTATTTTATGTGTATTTTTGTATATATTTTTTTAAATATGAGTTATATTATGGGTATTTTGCATCTTTAATTTTATAAATTTTTACATAACGTACATATCTTTTATACGTATTTACATTATTTAATATGTATTTTGTTTATATATTTTTATACAAATTTACGTTATTATATGTGTATTTGAATATATATTTTGATACAAATTTACATTATTTTATGTATTTTCTATATTTATTTCAATTCAAATTTAGCTTATTTCATGTATATTTTGCATATCTATTTTCAAACAAATTTAAATTATTTTTGTGTATTTTTGTATATATTTTTATACAAATTTTTGTTATTTTATTTGTATTTTGTATATATATTTTTCTACAAATATACATTCTTTTAGAGGAAATTTTGTTTATTTATTTGACACGAATTTACATTATTTTATATGTATTTTGTATATATATTTTTCTATGTATTTACATTATTTTATGTGTATTTTGTATATATATTTTCATAAAAATTTACGTAATTTTATTGTGTGTATTCGTATATATTTTGATAAAAAATTTCATTATTTTATGTGTTTTTTGCATATCTATTTCCTCTATTTTATGTGTATTCGTATATATATTTACATTGTTTTATGTGTATTTTGCATATTTTTTCAATACAAATTTACCTTATTGTATGTGCATTTTGTATATTAATTTTAATTCAAATTTGATTAATCTATGTGTATTTTTGTATATGTATTTTTATGAAAATATGCTTTATTTTATGGGTATTTTGCATCTTTATTTTCATACAAATTTACATTATTTTATTGATAATCTCTGTATTTATTTTGATATGATTATACATTATTCTATGTGTATTTTGTATATATATTTTATATAAAATGTTTTTGTTTTCATTTCATACAAATCTACATTATTTTATATGTTTTTTGTACATGTATTTAAATACAAATTTAACTAGTTATATGTGTATTTTGTATATCTATTTTGTATGTATATTTTCATAGAAATTTACTCTATTTTATGAGTATTCGTATATATATTTTGATACAAATTTACATTACTGATGTGCATTTTGCATATCTATTTCAATACAAATTTACATTATTGTACGTGCATTTTGTATATTTATTTTAATACAAATTTAATTATTTTATATGTATTTTTGTATATATATTTTTATGCAAATATGCGTTATTATATGGATATTTTGCATCTTTATTTACATACAAATTTACATTATTTTATTGATATTCTCTTTATTTATTTTGATACGATTTAACATTATTCTATGTGTATTTTTTATATATTTTTATTATATATATTTACATTATTTAATGTTCATTTTGTATATATATTTTATCCAAATTTACATTATTTTATGTGTATTTGTTTATATATTTTCATACAAATTTACATTATTTTATGTGTTTTTTGTATATATATTTTTCTACGTATTTAAATTATTTTATGTGTGTTTTGTATATACATTTTCATAAAAAAATTACGTTATTTTATTGTGTGTATAAGTATATATTTTGATACAAATTATATACAAATTCATGTTATTTAATGTGTATTTGTATATATATTTTCATACAAATTTATATTATTTTATGTGTATTTTTTCATATATTTTATTACAAATTTACCTTATTTTATGTTTATTTTGTATATTTTTTTCATTCAATTTTAAATTATTTTATGTGTATATTTGTACTTGTATTTAGGTTATTTTATGTGTATTTTGTATATATATTTTCATCCAAAATTACATTATTTTATTGGTATTTTCTTAATTTTATTCGATACGAATTTAGATTATTTCATAGGTATTTTGTATACATATTTTTATACTCATTTACATTATCTAATGTGTGTTTTGTATATATATTTTTATGCAAATTTATTTTATGTTCATTTTTGTTCATATATTTTTTTGGAAATTTGCGTTATTTTATGTATGTAGTTTTATATAAATTTACGTTATTTTATGTGCATTTTGTATATTTATATTTATACAAATACACATTCTTTTATTGGTATATTGTTTATTTACATTTATACGAATTTACATTATTTTATGTGTATTTTGTATACATTTTTTTATACGTATTTACTTAATATTATGTGTATTTTCTATATGTATTTTTATAGAAATCTACGTTATTTTATGTGTATTCTTATATGTTTTTTGAAACAAATTTACATTATTTTATATGTATTTTGCATATCTATTTCAATACAAATTTACCTTATTGTATGTGCTTTTTGTATATTTATTTTAATACAAATTCAAATATTTTATGTGTATTTTGGTATCAATAATTTTATAAAAAACTGCGTTATTTTATAGGTATTTTGCAACCTAATTTTCATACAAATTTACATTATTTTATTAATATTCTGTGTATATATTTAGATACAATTTTACATTATTCTATTTGTGTTTTGTATATATTTTTTTATACATATCTACATTATTTAATGTGTATTTTGTATATATATTTCATACAAATTTACGTTATTATATGTGTATTTGTTTATATATTTTCTTTCAAATTTACATTATATTATGTGTATTTTGTATATGTATTTCAATACAAATTAACCTAATTTTATGTGTATTTTGTATATTTCTTTTCATACAAATTTAAATTATTTTTGTGTATTTTTGTATATACTTTTATACAAATTTAGGTTATTTTATGTACTCATTTACATTATTTAATGTGTGTTTTGTATATACATTTTTATCCAAAGCTACTTTATTTTACGTACATTTTTGGACATATATTTTTATAGAAATTAGCGTTATTTTATATGTCTTTGTATATGTTTTCTCATACAAAGTTACATTATTTTATTGATATTTTGTTTATTTAGTTTGATACGAGTTACATGATTATATGTGTATTTTGTACATATTTTTTATACGTATTTACATTACTTAATGTGTATTTTGTTTATATATTTTTAAACAAATTTACGTTATTATATGTATTTTTATAAATATTTTGATAACAATTTAAATTATTTTATGTATTTTGTATATACATTTCAATTCAAATTTAGCTTATTTTATCTGTATTTTGTATATCTATTTTCATACGAATTTAATTACTTCTCTGTATTTTTGTATATAGTTTTATACAAATTTACGTTTTTTTATGTGTTTTTTGTATAGTTATATTTATACAAATACACATTCTTTTATTGGTATTTTGTTTATTTGTTTTGATACGAATTTACATTATTTTATGTGTATTTTGTATACATTTTCTTATACGTATTTACTTCATTTTATGTGTATTTTGTATATATATTTTTATACAAATCTACGTTATTTTATGTGTATTCGTATATATATTTTGAAACAAATTTACATTGTTTTATATGTATTTTGCATATCTATTTCAATACAGATTTACCTTATTGTATGTGTATTTTGTATATTTATTTTATTACAAATTAATTTTTTCATGTGTATTTTGGTATATATATTTTAAAAAAAAAATGCGTTATTTAATGGGTATTTTGCATCTTTTTTTTCATACAAATTTACATTGTTTTATTAATATTCTGTGTATTTATTTTGATACGATTTTATATTATTCTATTTGTGTTTTGTATATATTTTTTTATACTTATTTACATTATTTAATGTGTATTTTGTATATTTTAAAACAAATTTACGTTATTTTATGCGCATCTGTTAAAATATTTTTATACAAATTTACATTATTTTATATATTTTGTATATATATTTCAATACAAATTTAGTTTATTTTATGTATATTTTACAAATTTACGTTATTTTAAGTGTATTTGTTTATATATTTTCATTCAAATTTACATTATTTGATGTGTATTTTGTATATGTATTTCAATACAAATTTACGTAATTTTATGTGTATTTTGTATATTTCTTTTCAAACAAATTTAAATTATTTATATGTATTTTTGTATATAGTATTATACAAATTAATATATTATACAAATATTTTATGTACGCATTTACATTATTTAGTGTGTGTTTTGTATATATATTTTTATGCAAGTTTACTTTATTTTATGTGCATTTTTGTACATATATTTTTATAGAAATTTGCGTTATTTGTATATGTTTTCTCATTCAAATTTACATTATTTTATTACTATTTTGTTTATTTATTTTGATACGAATTACATGATTATATGTGTATTTTGTACATTTTTTTTATACGTATTTACATTACTTAATGTGTATTTTGTTTATATTTTTTTAAACAAATCTACATTATTATATGTATTTGTGTAGATATTTTTATACAGATTTGCATTATTTTATGTATTTTGTATGTACATTTCAATTCAATTTTAGCTTATTTTAGCTGTATTTTGCATATATATTTTCATACAAATTTAATTACTTCTGTGTATTTTTGTATATAGTTTTATACAAATTTACGATATTTTATGTGTATTTTGTATATTTATATTTATTCAAATACACATTCTTTTACTGGTATTTTGTTTATTTATTTTGATACGATTTTTATGTGTATTTTGTATTCATTTTTTTATACGTATTTACTTCATTTTATGTGTATTTTGTATATATTTTTATAGAAATCTACGTTATTTTATGTGTATTCATATATATATTTTGAAACAAATTTACATTGTTTTATATGTATTTTGCATATCTATTTCAATAAAAATTTACCTTATAGTATGTGCATTTTTTATATTTATTTTAATACAAATTTTAAGATTTTATGTGTATTTTGGTATATATGTTTTTATAAAAAATGCGTTATTTTATGGCCATTTTGCATCTTTATTTTCATACAAATTTACATTATTTTATTAATATTCTGTGTATTTATTTTTGATACGATTTTACATTATTCTATTTGTGTTTTGTATATGTAGTTTGCATATCTATTTCAATATAAATTTACCTTATTGTATACAAAAATACACAAAAATAAATTAAATTTGTATGAAAAGAAATATACAAAATACATGTAAAATTAGGTAAATTTGTATTTAAATACATATACAAAATACACATCAAATAATGTAAATTTGAATGAAAATATATAAACAAACACACTTAAAACAACGTAAATTTGTATAAAATATATATGCAAGATACACATTAAATAATGTAAATGTGTATAAAAAATATATACAAAAAACAAATAGAATAATGTAAAATCGTATCAAAATAAATACACAGAATATCAATAAAATAATGTAAATTTGTATGAAAATAAAGATGCAAAACTCCCCAAAAATATCGCATTTTTTATAAAAATATATATACCAAAATACACATAAAATATTTAAATTTGTATTGAAATAAATATACAAAATGCATATACAGTAAGGTAAATTTGTATTGAAAGAGATATTCAAAAATACATATAAAACAAAGTAAATTTGTTTCAAAATATATATACGAATACACATAAAATAAAGTAGATTTCTATAGAAATATATATACAAAATACATATGAAACTATGTAAACACGTATAAAAATATATATACAAAATACATATCAAATAATGTAAATTCGTCTCAAAATAAATAAACAAAATATCATGAAAAGAATGTGTATTTGTATGAAAATAGATAATAGATAATAAATTTGTATAAAATATATATGAAAGATACACATTAAATAATGTAAATATGTATAAAAAAGTATATACAAAAAACAAATAGAATAATGTAAAATCGTATCAAAATAAATACACCGAATATTAATAAAATAATGTAAATTTGTATGAAAATAAAGATGAAAATTCCCATAAAATAGCGCATTTCTTATAAAAATATATATACCAAAATACACATAAAATATTTAAATTTGTATTGAAATAAATATACAAAATGCACATACAATAAGGTAAATTTGTATTGAAAGAGATATGCAAAAATACATATAAAACAATGTAAATTTGTTTCAAAATATATATACGAATACAAATAAAAAAACGTAGATTTGTATAAAAAATATATATACAAAATACACATAAAATTAAGTAAATACGTATAAAAAAATGTATACAAAATACACATAAAATAATGTAAATTCGAATTAAAATAAATAAACAAAATAACAATAAGAGATTGTGTATTTGGATATATATAAACATACAAAATACACATACAAAATAAACATAAAATAAGGTAGATTTGTAATAAAATATATGTACAAAATACACATAAAATAATGTAAATTTATATGAAAATATATATACAAATACACATAAAATACCATGAATTTGTATAAAAATATATATTCAAAATAAATATTAAATAATGTAAATGCGTATAAAAATATATATACAAAGTAAATATAAAATAATGTAAATTCGTATCAATATAAATCAACAAAACACCAATAAAATAATATATATTTGAATGAAAATAAATTTACAAAATACAAATAACATAACTAAAATTTGTATTAAAATATATACAAAAATACATAGAAATAATTTGAGGTTGTATGAAAATAGTATACAAAATTCACATAAAACTAGGTAAATTTCTTTTGAAATGTATATACAAAATAGCCATAAAATAACGTAAATTTGTATGAAAAATATATACAAAATACACATAGAATAATGTCAATTCGTATCAAAATGAATGAGCAGAATATGAATAAAATAATGTAAATTTGTATGAAAATAAAGATGCAAAATACCCATAAAATAAAGGATATGTTTATAAAAATACTGATACAAAAATACACATCGAATAATTAAATTTGTATTAAAATTAATATACAAAATGCGTATATAATAAGGTAAATTTGTATTGAAAAAATTTGCAACATACACGTTTATTCATACAAATTTATATTATTTTATTGGTATTTTGTTTATTTATTTTGATACGAATTATATGATTATATGTGTATTTTGTACAATTTTTTTTACACGTATTTACATTATTTAATGTGTATTTTGTTTAAATATTTTCATACAAATTTACCTTATTATATGTGTATTTGTATAAATATTTTGATACAAATTTACTTTATTTCATGTATTTTGTATATATATTTCAATTCAAATTTAGCTTAATTTGTGTGTATTTTGTATATCTATTTTCATACGAATTTAATTACTTCTGTGTATTTTTGTATATAGTTTTATATAAATTTACGTTTTTTTATGTCTATTTTGTATATTTATATTTATACAAAAACACATTCTTTGATTGGTATTTTGTTTATTTATTTTCATACGAATTTACATTATTTTATGTGTATTTTGTATACATTTTTTTATACGTATTTACTAAATTTTATGTGTATTTTGTATATATATTTTTATAGAAATCTACGTTATTTTATGTGTATTCGTATATATATTTTGAAACAAATTTACATTGTTTTATATGTATTTTGCATATCTATTTCAATACAAATTTACCTTATTGTATGTGTTTTTTGTATATTTATTTTAATACAAATTTAATTTTTTTATGTGTATTTTGGTATATATATTTTTATAAATAAAAAAAATGCGTTATTTTATGGGTATTTTGCTTTGTTATTTTCATACAAATTTACATTATTTTATTAATATTCTGTGTATTTAGTTTGATACGATTTTACATTATTCTATTTGTGTTTTGTACATATTTTTTTATACAAATTTACGTTATTTTAAGTTTATTTGTTTATGTATTTTCATTCAAATTTACGTTATTTTATGTGTATTCTGTGTATGTATTTCAATACAAATTTACCTAATTTTATGTGCATTTTGTATATTTATTTTCATACAAATTTAATTATTCTATGTGTATTTTTGTATATTTATTTAAAAAAAAAAAAGCTTTATTTTATGGGTATTTTGCATCTTTATTTTCATACAAATTTAAATTATTTTATTGATATTCTGTGTACTTATTTTGATACGAGTTTACATTATTCTATGTTTATTTAGTATATATATTTTATACAAATGTACGTTATTTTATGTGTATTTGTTTTCATTTCATACAAATTTACATAATTTTACGTGTATTTTGTACATGTATTTAAATACAAATTTAATTATACAAAATACACATAAAATAATGTAAATTTTAATGAAAATATATAAACAAATACACTTATAATAACGTAAATTTGTATGAAATATATATAGAAAATACACATTAAATAATGTAAATATGTATAAAAAAATATATACAAATCACAAATAGAAAAATGTAAAATAGTATCAAAATAAATACACAGAATATTAATAAAATAATGTAAATTTGTATGAAAATAAAGATGCAAAATACCCATAAAACAACGCATTTTTTATGAAAATATGTATACCAAAATACACATAAAATATTTAAATTTGTATTACAATAAATATACAAAATGCACATACAATAAGGTAAATTTGTATTGAAATAGATATGCAAAATACACATAAAACAATGTAAATTTGTTTCAAAATATATATACGAATACCCATAAAATAACGTAGATTTCTATAAAAATATATATACAAAATACACATAAAATGAAGTAAATACGTATAAGAAAATGTATATAAAATAATGTAAATTCGTATCAAAATAAATAAACTAAATGCCAATAAAAGAATGTTTACTTGTATATATATAAATATACAAAATACACATAAAATAACGTAAAATTGTATAAAACTATATACAAAAATAAACCAAAAATAATTAAATTTGTATGAAAATAGATATACAAAAGACACATAAAATAAGCTAAATTTGAATTGAAATAAATATAGAAAATACATAAAAAAATAAAATTGATACGATTTTACGTTATTCTTTGTATTTTGAATATATATATTTAGACATATTTACATTATTTAATGTATATTTTGTACATATATTTTATGGAAATTTACGTTATCTTATGTGTATTTGTTTATATATTTTCATACACATTTACATTATTTTATGTGTATTTTGTATATGTATTTCAATAAAAATTTGCCTAATTTCATGTGTATTTTGCACATCTATTTTCAAACAAATTTAAAGTATTTTTGTGTATTTTTCTATATATTTTCATACAAATTTTTGTTATTTTATTTGTATTTTGTATATATATTTTCCTACAAATATACATTCTTTTAGAGGAAATTTTGTTTATTTATTTTGATACGAATTTACATTATTTTATGTGTATTTTGTATATATATTTTTCTATGTATTTACATTATTTTATGTGTATTTTGTATAGATATTTTCATAAAAATTTACGTAATTTTATTGTGTGTATTCGTATATATTTTGATAAAAAATTTCATTATTTTATGTGTTTTTTGCATATCTATTTCAATAAAAATCTATCTTATTGTATGTGTATTTTGTATATTTATTTTAATACAAATTTAATTATTTTATGTGTATTTTTGTATATATTTTTTTTTAAATATGAGTTATTTTATGGGTATTTTGCATCTTTAATTTTATAAATTTTTACATTACGTACATATCTTTTATACGTATTTACATTATATAATGTGTATTTTGTTTATATATGTTTATACAAATTTACGTTATTATATGTGTATTTGAATATATATTTTGATTCAAATTTACATTATTTTATGTATTTTCTATATTTATTTCAATTCAAATTTAGCTTATTTTATGTGTCTTTTGTATATC
The DNA here is from genome assembly GCF_024679095.1 of Eriocheir sinensis. Classification (NCBI taxonomy): domain Eukaryota; kingdom Metazoa; phylum Arthropoda; class Malacostraca; order Decapoda; family Varunidae; genus Eriocheir; species Eriocheir sinensis. Next base: position 73,240 of record NW_026110906.1, on the reverse strand, counting down.
TATTTTCATAAAAATTTAATTATTTTTGTTTATTTTTGTATATAGTTTTATACAATATATTTTTATACGTATTTACGTCATTTCATGTGTATTTTGTATATATATTTCTATAGAAATATACGTTATTTTATGTGTATTCGTTTATATATTTTGAAACAAATATACTTTGTTTTATGTGCATTTTGTATATTTTTTTCAATACAAATTTACCTTATTGTACGTCCATTTTGTATATTAATATTAATACAAATTTAATTATTCTATGTGTATTTTTGTTAATGTATTTTTAAAAAATTATGCTTTATTTTATGGGTATTTTGCATCTTTATTTTCATACAAAATTACATTATTTTATAGATATTCTGTGTATTTATTTTGATACGATTTTACATTATTCTATGTATATTTTGTTTATCTATTTTATACAAATGTACGTTATTTTATGTGAATTTGTTTTCATTTTATACAAATTTACATTATTTTATGTGTATTTTATACATGTATTTAAATACAAATTTAACTAATTATATGTGTATTTTGTATATCTATTTTCATACAAATTGAAATTTATTTTTGTTTTTTGTATATATTTTTATTCAAATTTCGTAATTTTATGTATTTTGTATATTTATTTTCCTACAAATATACGTTCTTTTATCGAATTTTGTTTATTTATTTTGATACGAATTTTCATTTTTAGGTGTATTTGATATATATTTTATACTTATTTACATAATTTTATATGTATTTTCAATATATGTTTTCATAAAAAATATATACAAAACACAAATAGTATAATTTAAATTCGTATGAAAATATATACACAGAATATTAATAAAATAATGTAAATTTGTATGAAAACTAATATACAAAATACCTATAAAATAACGCATTTTTATAAAATTATATATACAAATACACTTAAATATTTGAATTTGTACTAAAATAAATATACAAATGCACATTAAATAAACATTTGTATTGAAATAGATATGCAAAATACATATAAAACAATGTAAATTTGTTTCAAAAATATATATACGATAAATACATAAATAAATAAACAAATATATATATATATATATATATATATATATATATATATATATATATATATATATATATATATATATATATATATATATATATATATATATATATATATATATATATATATATATATAGATTTATATATAAATATATATATATATATATATATATATATATATATATATATATATATATATATATATATATATATATATATATATATATATATATATATATATATATATATATATATATATATATATATATATATATATATATATATATATATATATATATATATATATATATATATATATATATATATATATATATATATATATATATATATATATATATATATATATATATATATATATATATATATACAAATAAAATTAAGTACATGAGAATCAAAAATGTATACAAAATACACATAAAATAATGTAAATTCGTTTAAATATAAATAAACAAAATACCAATAAGAGAATGTATATTTGTATAAATATAAATATACAAAATGCACATAAAATGACGTAAATTTGTATAAAACTATATACAAAAATACACAGAAGGAATTAAATTTGTATGAAAATAGATATACAAAATACACACATAATAAGCTAAATTTGAATTGAAATATATATACAAAATACATAAAATAAAGTAAATTCGTTTCAAAATATTTTTTACAAATACACATATAATAACGTAAGTTTGTAAAAAAATATATAAACAAAATACACATTAAGTAATGTAAATACGTATAAAAAAATATTTACAAAATACACAAATAATCAAGTCATTCGTATCAAAATAAATAAACAAAAAACTAATTAAATAATGTAAATTTGTATGAGAAAACATATACAAAATACACATAAAATAACGTTTTAAGTTTCTATAAAAATATATGTACAAAAATGCACATAAAATTATTTTGCATAAAAAAATATATACAAAACACACATTAGATAATGTAAATGAGTATAAAAATATGTATACAAAATACCTATGAAATAATCTAAACTCGTATCGAGTTAAATTAAGAATATAACAATAAAATAATGTAATTTTGGATGAAAATATATATAGAAAACACACATAAAATAACCTAAATAAAAATACAAATATACACATTAAATAATTTAAAATTGAATGAAATAAATATACAAAATAAACATAAAATAAGGTAAATTTGTAATAAAATATATATAAGAATACACATAAAATAATATAAATTTGTATGAAAATATATATACAAATACACATAAAAAAACTTGAATTTGTATAAAATTTGTTTCAAAATATATACGAATACACACAATAAAATAACGTAAATTTTTATGAAAATGTATATATAAAATAAAAATAAAATAATTTAAATAATTATAAAAATATATATAAAAAATAAAAATAAAATAATTTAAATTATTAAAAAATTAAATACACAAAATTCCAATAAAAGAATGTATATTTGTAGGAAAATATATATACAAAAAACAAATAAAATAACTAAAATTTGTATAAAAATATATACAAAAATACACAAAAATAATTTAAATTTGTTTGAAAATAGATATGCAAAATACACATAAAGTTAGGCAAATTTGTATTGAAATACATATACAAAACTCACATAAAATAATGTAAATATGAATGAAAATATATAAACAAATACATATAAAATAACGTAAATTTGGATAAAATATATATACAAAATATACATTTAATATTTTAAATATGTATAAAAATATATTATATTATATATTTTTTTATTGATATTTGCGTTATTTATGTGTATTTTGTATATGTTTTCTCATAGAAATTTACATTATTTTATTGGTATTCTGTCTATTTATTTTGATACGAATTACATGATTATTTGTGTGTTTTGTACATTTTTTTTATACGTATTTACATTATTTAATGTGTATTTTGTTTATATATTTTTATACAAATTTACGTTATTATATGTGTATTTGTATAAGTATCTTGATACAAATTTACATTATTTTATGTATTTTGTATATATATTTCAATTCAAAATTAGCTTATTTTATGTGTATTTTGTATATCTATTTATTTTAATACAAAATCAAATATCTTATGTTTTTTTCGTATAGACAATTTTTATAAAAAAAAATGCGTTATTTTATGGGTATTTTGCATCTGAATTTTCATGCAAATTTACATTATTTTATTTATTAATAAAATAATGTAAATTTGCATGAAAATTCTGTATTTATTTTGATACGATTTTACATTATTTTATTTGTGTTTTGTATATATTTTTTATACATATTTACGTTATTTAATGTGTTTTTTGTATATATTTGATACAAATTTACGTTATCTTAAGTCTATATGTTTATGTATTTTCATTCAAATTTACATTATTTTATGTGTATTTTGTATATGTATTTCAATACAAATTTACCTAATTTTATATGTTTTTTGTATATTTATTTTCATATAAGTTTAAATAATTCTTGTGTATTTTTGTATATAGTTTTATACAAATTTAGGTTATTTTATGTGTATTTTGTATATCTATTTTCATACAAATACACATTCTTTTCATGATATTTTTATTTTATTTATTTTGACACGAATTAACATTATTTAATGTGTATTTTCTATATATATTTTTATACGTATTTACATTATTTCAAGTGTATTTTGTATATATATTTCTATAGAAATCTGCGTTATTATATGTGTATTCGTATATATATTTTGAAACAAATTTACATTGTTTTATGTGTATTTTGCATATTTTTTCAATACATATTTACCTTATTGTATGTGCATTTTGTATATTAATTTTAATACAAATTTGATTAATCTATGTGTATTTTTGTATATGTATTTTTTTAAAATATGCTTTATTTTATGGGTATTTTGCATCTTTATTTTCATACAAATTTAAATTATTTTATTGATATTCTGTGTATTTATTTTGATATGATTTTACATTATTCTATGTGTATTTTGTATATATATTTTATATAAAATGTATTTGTTTTCATTTCATACAAATTTACATTATTTTATGTGTTTTTTGTACATGTATTTAAATACAAATTTAACTAGTTATATGTGCTTTTTGTATATCTTTTTTGTATGTATATTTTCATAGAAATTTACTCTATTTTATGAGTATTCGTATATATATTTTGATACAAATTTACATTATTGATGTGTATTTTGCATATCTATTTCAATACAAATTTACTTTATTGTACGTGCATTTTGTATATTTATTTTAATACAAATATAATTATTTTATATGTATTTTTCTATATATATTTTTATGCAAATATGCGTTATTATATGGATATTTTGCATCTTTATTTTCATACAAATTTACATTATTTTACTTATATTCTCTTTATTTATTTTGATTCGATTTAACATTATTCTATGTGTATTTTGTATATATTTTTTTTTATACATATTTACATTATTTAATGTTCATTTTGTATCTATATTTTATCCACATTTACATTATTTTATGTGTATTTGTTTATATATTTTCATACAAATATACATTATTTTATGTGTTTTTTTTATATATATTTTTCTACGTATTTAAATTATTTAATGTGTATTTTGTATATACATTTTCATAAAAAAATTACGTAATTTTTTGTGTGTATAAGTATATATTTTGATACAAATTTTATACAAATTCATGTTAATTAATGTGTATTTGTATATATATTTTCATACAAATTTATATTATTTTATGTGTATTTTTTCATATATTTCATTAGAAATTTACCTTATTTTATGTTTATTTTGTATATTTATTTCATTCAATTTTAAATTATTTTATATGTATATTTGTATTTGTGTTTAGCTTATTTTATGTGTATTTTGTATATATATTTTCATCCAAAATTACATTATTTTATTGGTATTTTCTTAATTTAATTCGATACGAATTTAGATTATTTCATAGGTATTTTGTATACATATTTTTATACTCATTTACATTATCTAATGTGTGTTTTGTATGTATATTTTTATGCAAATTATTTTATGTTCATTTTTGTACATATATTTTTATAGAAATTTGCGTTATTTTATGTATATAGTTTTATATAAATCTACGTTATTTTATGTGCATTTTGTATATTTATATTTATACATATACACATTCTCTTATTGGTATATTGTTTATTTACATTTATACGAATTTATATTATTTTATGTGTATTTTATATATGTATTTTTATAGAAATCTACGTTATTTTATGTGTATTCGTATATATATTTTGAAACAAATTTACATTATTTTATATGTATTTTCCATATCTATTTCAATACAAATTTATTTTATTGTATGTGCATTTGTATATTTATTTTAATACAAATTCAAATATTTTATGTGTATTGGTATCAATAATTTTATAAAAATGCGTTATTTTATAGGTATTTTGCATCTTAATTTTCATACAAATTTACATTATTTTATTAATATTCTGTGTATATATTGTATATATATTTCATACAAATTTACGTTATTATATGTGTATTTGTTTATATATTTTCTTTCAAATTTACATTATTTTATGTGTATTTTGTATATGTATTTCAATACAAATTAACCTAATTTTATGTGTATTTTGTATAATTCCTTTCATACAAATTTTAATTATTTTTGTGTGTTTTTGTACATAAAATAATTTAAAATTGCATAAAATGAATATATGAAACAAACATAAAATAAGGTAAATTTATAATGAAATATATGTAAAAATACACATAAAATAATTTAAATTTGTATTCAATATATGTATTCAAATACACAGAAAATAACATGAATTTGTATAAAATTTGTATCAAAATATATACGAGAGCACACAATAAAATAACGTAAATTTTTATGAAAATATATATCCAAAATACACATAAAATAATGTAAATACGTAGAAACATATATATACAAAATACACATAAAGTAATTGAAATTCGTATCAAAATAAATAAACAAAATTGCAATAATAGAATGTATATATGTAGGAAAATATATATACAAAATACAAATAAAATAACTAAAATTTGTATAAAATTTTATACAAAAATACGCAAAAATATTTTAAATTTGTTTGAAAATAGATAGGCAAAATACACATAAAATTAGGCAAATTTGGATTGAAATACATATACAAAACACTCATAAAATAATGTAAATCTGTATGAAAATATGTAAACAATGTATTGAAATACATTTACAAAATACACATCAAATAGTGTAAATTTGAATTAAAATATATATACAAATACACTTAAATTAACGTAAATTTGTATAAAATATATATATAAAATACACATTAAATAATGTAAATATGTATACAAAAATATATACAAAACACAAATAGAATAATGTAAAATCGTATCAAAATAAATAAACAGAATATTAATAAAATAATGAAAATTTTTATGAAAATTAAGATGCAAAACACCCCAAAAATAGCGCATTTTTTATAAAAATATATATACCAAAACACACATAAAATATTTGAATTTGTACTAAAATAAATATACGAAATGCACACACAATAAGGTAAATTTGTATTGAAATAGATATGCAAAATATATATAAAACAAAGTAAATTTGTTTCAAAATATATATACGAATACATATAAAATAACACATATTTCTAAAAAGATATATATACAAAATACACATAAAATGAAGTAAATACGTATAAAAAAATGTGTACAAATTACACAAAAAATAATGTAAACTCGTATCGAAATAAATAAACAAAATACTAATAAAAGAATGTGTATTTGTATAAATATAAATATACAAAATACACATAAAATAACGTAAATTGATATAAAAGTATATACAAAAATACACAAAAGTAATTAAATTTGTATGAAAATAGATATACAAAATACACATAAAATAACTCATATTTAAAAAAAATATATACGAAAATACACATAAAATAACTAAATTTGTATTAAAATAAATATACAAAATACACATACTATAAGGTAAATTTGTATTGAAATACATATGCAAAATACACATAAAATAATGTAAATTTGTATCAAAATAGATACGAATACACACAATAAAATAACGTAAATTTTTATGAAAATATAAAAACAAAATACACATAAAATAATGTAAATACGTAGAAAAATATGTATACAAAATACACATAAATTCGTATCAAAATAAATTAACAAAATTCCAATAAAAGAATGTATATTTGTAGGAAAAAAAAAAAAAAAATATATATATATATATATATATATATATATATATATATATATATATATTTATATATATATATATATATTTATATATATATATATATATATATATATATATATATATATATATATATATATATATATATATATATATATATATATATATATATATATATATATATATATATATATATATATATATATATATATATATATATATATATACATACACATAAAATAACGTAAATTTGTATAAAACTATATATAAAAATACACAAAAATAAATTAAATTTGTATGAAAATAAATATACAAAATACACATAAAATTAGGTAAATTTGTATAGAAATACATATACAAAATACACATAAAATAATGTAAATTTGAATTAAAATATATAAACAAATACACTTAAATTAACGTAAATTTGTATAAAATATATATACAAAATACTCATTAAATAATGTAAATATGTATAAAAAATATATATACAAAACACAAATAGAATAATGTAAAATCGTATCATAATAAATACACAGAATGTAAATAAAATAATGTAAATTTGTATGAAAATAAAGATGCAAAATACCCATAAAATAACGCATTTTTTATAAATATACAAAATACACATGAAAGGATGTAAATACGTATAAATATATATATACAAAATACACATTAAATAATGTAAATTCGCGTCAAAATAAATAAACAAAATATCAATAAAAGAATGTGTATTTGTATGAAAATAAATATACAAAATACACATAAGATAACATAAATTTGTATAAAACTATATACAAAAATACACAAAAATAATTTAAATTTGTATGAAAATAAATATACAAAATACACATAAAATTAGGTAAATTTGTATTGAAATACATATACAAAATACACATAAAATAATGTAAATTTGAATGAAAATACATAAACAAATACACTTAAAATAACGTAAATTTGTATAAAAAAATATATACAAAACACAAATAGAATAATGTAAAATCGTATCAAAATAAATACACAGAATATTAATAAAATAATGTAAATTTGTATGAAAATAAAGAAGCAAAATACCCATAAAATAACGCATTTTTTTATAAAAATATATATATACAAAACTACACATAAAAAAATTAATTTGTATTAAAATAAATATACAAAATACACATACAATAAGGTAAATCTATATTGAAATAGATATGCAAAATACATATAAAACAATGTAAAATTGTTTCAAAATATATATACGAATACACATAAAATAACGTAGATTTGTATAAAAATATATATACAAAATACACATAAAATGAGGTAAATACGTATAAAAAAATGTATATAAATTACACATAAAATAATGTAAATTCGTATCAAAATAAATAAACAAAATACCAATAAAAGAATGTGTATTTGTATAAAAATAAATATACAAAATACACATAAAATAACGTAAATTTGTTTAAAACTATATACAAAAATACACAGAAGTAATTAAATTCGTATGAAAATAGATATACAAAATACAGATAAAATAAGCTAAATTTGAATTGAAATATATATACAAAATACATTAAATAAAGTAAATTTGTATCAAAATATTTATACAAATACACATATAATAAGGTAAATTTGTATGAAAATATATAAACAAAATACACATTAAATAATGTAAATACGTGTAAAAAAATATGTACAAAATACACATATAATCATGTAATTCGTATCAAAATAAATAAACAAAATACCAATAAAATAATATAAATTTGTATGAGTAAACGTGTATGTTGTATATTTTTTCAATACAAATTTACCTTATTATATACGCATTTTGTATATTAATTTTAATACAAATTTAATTATTCGATGTGTATTTTTGTATCAATATTTTTATAAACATATGCTTTATTTTATGGGTATTTTGCATCTTTATTTTCATACAAATTTACATTATTTTATTGATATTCTGCTCATTCATTTTGATACGAATTGACATTATTCTATGTGTATTTTGTATATATTTTTCATACAAATTTACGTTATTTTATGTGTATTTGTTTATATATTTTGACACAAATTTACAATATTTTATGGCTATTTTGTATATACATTTCAAAAGAAATTTCCCTAGTTTTATGTGTATCTTGTATACTATTTTCATACAAACTCAAATTATTTCTATGTATTTTTGTATATATTTTAATACAAATTTTAGTTATGTTATTTGTATTTTGTAAATTTATTTTCATTCAAATATATATTATTTTATTGGTGTTTTGTTGATTTATATTGATACGAATTTACATTGTTTTATATGTACTTTGTATATATATTTTTATACGCATTCACATTATTTAATATTTATTTTGAATATATATTTTTATACAAATTCATGGTATTTTATGTGTATTTGTATTTATATTTTCATATAAATTTACATTATTTTATGTGTATTTTGTACATATATTTTATTACAAATCTACCTTATTTTATGTTTATTTTGTATGTGTATTTCAATACAAATTACCCTAATTTTATGTGTATTTTGTATAATTCCTTTCATACAAATTTTAATTATTATTGTGTGTTTTTGTACATAAAATAATTCAAAATTGCATGAAATGAATATATGAAACAAACATAAAATAAGGTAAATTTATAATGAAATATATGTAAAAATACACATAAAATAATTTAAATTTGTATTCAATATATGTATTCAAATACACAGAAAATAACATGAATTTGTATAAAATTTGTATCAAAATATATACGAGAGCACACAATAAAATAACGTAAATTTTTATGAAAATATATATCCAAAATACACATAAAATAATGTAAATACGTAGAAACATATATATACAAAATACACATAAAGTAATTGAAACTCGTATCAAAATAAATAAACAAAATTGCAATAATAGAATGTATATATGTAGGAAAATATATATACAAAATACAAATATAATAACTAAAATTTGTATAAAATTTTATACAAAAATACGCAAAAATAATTTAAATTTGTTTGAAAATAGATAGGCAAAATACACATAAAATTAGGCAAATTTGGATTGAAATACATATACAAAACACTCATAAAATAATGTAAATCTTTATGAAAATATGTAAACAATGTACTGAAATACATTTACAAAATACACATCAAATAGTGTAAATTTGAATTAAAATATATATACAAATACACTTAAATTAACGTAAATTTGTATAAAATATATATATAAAATACACATTAAATAATGTAAATATGTATACAAAAATATATATAAAACACAAATAGAATAATGTAAAATCGTATCAAAATAAATAAACAGAATATTAATAAAATAATGTAAATTTGTATGAAAATTAAGATGCAAAATACCCCAAAAATAGCGCATTTTTTATAAAAATATATATACCAAAACACACATAAAATATTTGAATTTGTATTAAAATAAATATACGAAATGCACACACAATAAGGTAAATTTGTATTGAAATAGATATGCAAAATATATATAAAACAATGTAAATTTGTTTCAAAATATATATACGAATACATATAAAATAACACATATTTCTAAAAAGATATATATACAAAATACACATAAAATGAAGTAAATACGTATAAAAAAAATGTGTACAAATTACACATAAAATAATGTAAACTCGTATCGAAATAAATAAACAAAATACTAATAAAAGAATGTGTATTTGTATAAATATAAATATACGAAATACACATATAATAACGTAAATTGATATAAAAGTATATACAAAAATACACAAAAGTAATTAAATTTGTATGAAAATAGATATACAAAATACACATAAAATAACTCATATTAAAAAAAAATATATACGAAAATACACATAAAATAACTAAATTTGTATTAAAATAAATATACAAAATACACATACTATAAGGTAAATTTGTATTGAAATACATATGCAAAATACACATAAAATAATGTAAATTTGTATCAAAATAGATACGAATACACACAATGAAATAACGTAAATTTTTATGAAAATATAAAAACAAAATACACATAAAATAATGTAAATACGTAGAAAAATATATATACAAAATACACATAAAATAATGTAAATTCGTATCAAAATAAATTAACAAAATTCCAATAAAAGAATGTATATTTGTAGGAATATATATATATATATATATATATATATATATATATATATATATATATATATATATATATATATATATATATATATATATATATATATATATATATATATATATATATATATATATATATATATACACATAAAATAACGTAAATTTGTATAAAACTATATATAAAAATACACAAAAATAAATTAAATTTGTATGAAAATAAATATACAAAATACACATAAAATTAGGTAAATTTGTATAGAAATACATATACAAAATACACATAAAATAATGTAAATTTGAATTAAAATATATAAACAAATACACTTAAATTAACGTAAATTTGTATAAAATATATATACAAAATACTCATTAAATAATGTAAATATGTATAAAAATATATATACAAAACACAAATAGAATAATGTAAAATCGTATCATAATAAATACACAGAATGTAAATAAAATAATGTAAATTTGTATGAAAATAAAGATGCAAAATACCCATAAAATAACGCATTTTTTATAAATATACAAAATACACATGAAAGGATGTAAATACGTATAAATATATATATACAAAATACACATTAAATAATGTAAATTCGCGTCAAAATAAATAAACAATATAAAAGAATGTGTATTTGTATGAAAATAAATATACAAAATACACATAAGATAACATAAATTTGTATAAAACTATATACAAAAATACACAAAAATAATTTAAATTTGTATGAAAATAAATATACAAAATACACATAAAATTAGGTAAATTTGTATTGAAATACATATACAAAATACACATAAAATAATGTAAATTTGAATGAAAATACATAAACAAATACACTTAAAATAACGTAAATTTGTATAAAAAAATATATACAAAACACAAATAGAATAATGTAAAATCGTATCAAAATAAATACACAGAATATTAATAAAATAATGTAAATTTGTATGAAAATAAAGAAGCAAAATACCCATAAAATAACGCATTTTTTTATAAAAATATATATACAAAAATACACATAAAAAAATTAATTTGTATTAAAATAAATATACAAAATACACATACAATAAGGTAAATCTATATTGAAATAGATATGCAAAATACATATAAAACAATGTAAAATTGTTTCAAAATATATATACGAATACACATAAAATAACGTAGATTTGTATAAAAATATATATACAAAATACACATAAAATGAGGTAAATACGTATAAAAAATGTATATAAATTACACATAAAATAATGTAAATTCGTATCAAAATAAATAAACAAAATACCAATAAAAGAATGTGTATTTGTATAAATATAAATATACAAAATACACATAAAATAACGTAAATTTGTTTAAAACTATATACAAAAATACACAGAAGTAATTAAATTCGTATGAAAATAGATATACAAAATACAGATAAAATAAGCTAAATTTGAATTTAAATATATATACAAAATACATTAAATAAAGTAAATTTGTATCAAAATATTTATACAAATACACATATAATAAGGTAAATTTGTATGAAAATATATAAACAGAAAACACATTAAATAATGTAAATACGTGTAAAAAAATATGTACAAAATACACATATAATCATGTAATTCGTATCAAAATAAATAAACAAAATACCAATAAAATAATATAAATTTGTATGAGTAAACGTGTATGTTGCATATTTTTTCAATACAAATTTACCTTATTATATACGCATTTTGTATATTAATTTTAATACAAATTTAATTATTCGATGTGTATTTTTGTATCAATATTTTTATAAACATATGCTTTATTTTATGGGTATTTTGCATCTTTATTTTCATTCAAATGTACATTATTTTATTGATATTCTGCTCATTCATTTTGATACGAATTGACATTATTCTATGTGTATTTTGTATATATTTTTCATACAAATTTACGTTATTTTATGTGTATTTGTTTATATATTTTGACACAAATTTACAATATTTTATGGCTATTTTGTATATACATCTCAAAAGAAATTTCCCTAGTTTTATGTGTATCTTGTATACTATTTTCATACAAACTCAAATTACTTCTATGTATTTTTGTATATATTTTAATACAAATTTTAGTTATGTTATTTGTATTTTGTAAATTTATTTTCATTCAAATATATATTATTTTATTGGTGTTTTGTTCATTTATATTGATTCGAATTTACATTGTTTTATATGTACTTTGTATATATATTTTTATACGCATTCACATTATTTAATATTTATTTTGAATATATATTTTTATACAAATTCATGGTATTTTATGTGTATTTGTATATATATTTTCATATAAATTTACATTATTTTATGTGTATTTTGTACATATATTTTATTATAAATCTACCTTATTTTATGTTTATTTTGTATGTGTATTTTGTATATTTATATTTATCCAAATACACATTCTTTTATTGGTATTTTGTTTTTGTTTTTTAACTCGAATTTACATTATTTTATGTGTATTTTGTATACATTTTTTTACGTATTTTATGTATTATTTTGTATATATTTTATAGAAATCTACGTTATTTTATTTGTATTCGTATATATTTTGAAACAAATTTATATTGTTTTATATGTATTTTTGCATATATCTTTTCAATACAAATTTAACTTATATATGTGCATTTTGAATATTTATTTCAATACAAATTTAAATATTTTATGTGTATTTTGCATATATTTTTATAAGAAATGCGCTATTTTATGGGAATTTTGCATCTTTATTTTCTTACAAATTTACATTATTTTATTAATATTCGGTGTATATAAACATAAAATAACGTACATTTGTATAAAATATATATACAAAATACACATAGAATAATGTAAAATCGTATCAAAATAAGTACACAGAATATCAATAAAATAATTTAAATTTGTATGAAAATAAAGATGCAAAATACCCACAAAATAAAGCATTTTTTTTAAATACATATACAAAAATAAACATAGAATAATTAAATTTGTATTAAAATTAATATACAAAATGCACATACAATAAGGTAAATTTGTATTGAAAAAATAAGCAAAATACACATAAAACAGTGTAAATTTGTTTCAAAATATATATACGAATACACATAAAATAACGTTGATTTCTATAGTAATATATATACAAAATACACATGAAATGATGTAAATACGTATAAAAATGTATATACAAAATACACATTAAATAATGTAAATCCGCGTCAAAATAAATAAACAAAATATCAATAAAAGAATGTGTATTTGTATGAAAATAGATATACAAAAAACACATAAATTAACCTAAATTTGTATCAAACTATATACAAAAATACACAAAAATATTTTAAATTTGTATGAAAATAAATATACAAAATACACATAAAACTAGGTAAATTTGTATTGAAATATGTATACAAAATACACTTAAAATAATGTAAATCTGAATGAAAATATTTAAACAAATACATTTAAAATAACGTAAATTTGTATAAAATAAATATAAAAAATACACATTAAATAATGTAAATATGTAAAAAAAAATATATTCAAAACACAAATAGAATAATATAAAATCGTATCAAAATATATATACAGAATATTAATAAAATAATGTAAATTTGTATGAAAATTAAGATGCAAAATACCTATAAAATAACGCATTTCTTTTAAATTATATATACCAAAATACACAAAATATTTGAATTTGTATTAAAATAAATATACTAAATGCATATACAATAAGGTAAATTTGTATTGAAATAGATATGCAAAAAACATATAAAACAATGTAAATTTGTTTCAAAATATATATACGAATACACATAAAATAACGTAGATTTCTATAAAAATATATATACAAAATACACATAAAATTAAGTAAATACGTATAAAAAATGTATACAAAATACACATAAGATAATGTAAACAAAATACCAATAAAAAAATGTGTATTTGTATAAATATATATATACAAAATGCACATAAAATAACGTAAATTTATATAAAACTATATACAAAAATACACAGAAGTAATTAAATTTGTATGAAAATAGATATACAAAATACACACAAAATAAGCTAAATTTGAGTTGAAATATATATACAAAATACATAAAATAAAGTAAATTTGTATCGAAATATTTTTAACAAATACTCATATAATAACGTAAATTTGTATAAAAATATATAAACAAAATACACATTAAGTAATGTAAATACGTATAAAAAATATGTACAAAATACACATATAATCATGTAATTCGTATCAAAATAAATAAACAAAAAAACAATAAAATAATGTAAATTTGTATGAGAAAACATATACAAAATACACATAAAATAACGCAAATTTCTATAAAAATATATGTACAAAAATGCACATAAAATTAATTTGCATAAAAAATATATACAAAACACACATTAGATAATGTAAATGAGTATAAAAATATGTATACAAAATACCTATGAAATAATCTAAACTCGTATCGAGTTAAATTAAGAAAATACCAATAAAATAATATAGTTTTGGATGAAAATATATATAGAAAACACACAAAAATAACCTAAATACAAATACAAATATACACATATATGTAAAAATACACATAAAATAATTTAAATTTGTATGAAAATATATATACAAACACACATAAAATAACATGAATTTGTATAAAATTTGTATCAAAATATATACGAATACACACAATAAAATAACGTAAATTTTTATGAAAATGTATATATAAAATACACATAAAATAATTTAAATACGTAGAAAAATATATATACAAAATACACATAAAATAATGTAAATTCGTAAAAAAATAAATACACAAAATTCCAATAAAAGAATGTATATTTGTAGGAAAATATATATACAAAATACAAATAAAATAACTAAAATTTGTATAAAAATATATAAAATTACGTAAATACAAATACAAATATACACATAAAATAGTTTAAAATTGAATGAAATAAATATACAAAATAATCATAAAATAAGGTAAATTTGTAATGAAAAATATGTAAAAATACACATAAAATAATATAAATTTGTATGAAAATATATATAAAAATACACATAAAATATCATGAATTTGTATAAAATTTGTATCAAAATAAATACGAATACACACAATAAAATAATGTAAATTTTTATTAAAATATATATAAAATAAATAAAATAAATTTGCATGAAAATTAAGATGCAAAATACCCCCAAAATTACGCATTTTTGCTAAAAATATATATAAAAAAATACACATAAGATATTTGAATTTGTATTAAAATACATATAAAAGATACTCATACAATAAGGTAAATTTGTATTGAAATAGATATGCAAAATACAAATAAAATAATGTAAATTTTTATCAAAATAGATACGAATACACACAAAAAAATAACGTAAATTTTTATGAAAATATATTTACAAAATACACATAAAATAATGTAAATATATAAATATATATACAAATATATATATAAATATATATATAATATATATATATATATATATATATATATATATATATATATATATATATATATATATATATATATATATATATATATATATATATATATATATATATATATATATATATATATATATATATATATATATATATATATATATATATATATATATATATATATATTTACATTATTTAATGTGTATTTTGTTTATATATTTTATACAATTTACGTTATTATATGTGTATTTGAATATATATTTGATACAAATTTGCATTATTTTATGTATTTTCTATATTTATTTCAATTTATTTATTTTATGTGTCTTTGTATATCTATTTTCAAATTTAATTATTTTTGTTTATTTTGTATAGTTTTATACAAATTTTACGTTATTTTATGTATTTTGTATATATATTTATTTACACATATTTTTTATTGGCATTTTGTTTATTTATTTTGATACGAATTTACATTATTTATATTTTATGTATTATTTTATATATATTTTATAGAAATTTACGTTATTTTATTTGTATTCGTATATATATTTTGAAAGAAATTTACATTATTTTATATGTATTTTGCATATCTATTTCAATACAAATTTACCTTATTGTATGTGCATTTTGTATATTTATTGTAATACAAATTTAAATATTTTATGTGTATTTTGGTATGTATATTTTCATAAAAATGCGTTGTTTTATGGGTATTTTGCATCTTTATTTTCATCCAAATTTACATTATTTTATTAATATTCTATGTATTTATTTTGATACTATTTTACATTATTTAATGTATTTTGTATATATTTTTATACATATTTACATCATTTCATCTATTTTGTATATATATTTCTATACAAATCTACGTTATTTATGTGTATTTGTATATATATTTTGAAACAAATATACATTATTTTAAGTGTATTTTGCATATTCTTTCAATACAAATTTACCTTATTGTATGTGCATTTTGTATATTAATTTTAATACAAATTTAATTATTCTATGTGTATTTTTGTATATGTAAAATTTAAAAAATATGCTTTATTTTATGAGTATTTTGCATCTTTATTTTCATACAAATTTATATTATTTTATTGATATTCTGTGTATTTATTTTGATAAGATTTTACATTATTCTATGTATATTTTGTAAGTATACTTCATACAAATATACGTTATTTTATGTGAATTTGTTTTCATTTCATACAAATTTACATTATTACATGTGTATTTTGTACATGTATTTAAATGCAAATTTAACTTATTACAATAGTATATATATATACAATATTATTACAAAAAATACATAAAATAACGAAAATTTGTATAAAAATTTATACAAAAAAAAACACAAAAATAATTTCAATTTGTTTGAAAATAGATATACAAAATACACATATAATTAGTTAAATTTGTCTTTAAATACATGTACAAAATACATATAAAATAATGTAAATTTTTATGAAATGAAAACATATAAACATAAAATAACGTACATTTGTATAAAATATATATACAAAATACACATAGAATAATGTAAAATCGTATCAAAATAAGTACACAGAATATCAATAAAATAATTTAAATTTGTATGAAAATAAAGATGCAAAATACCCATAAAATAAAGCATTTTTTTTTTTAAATACATATACAAAAATACACATAGAATAATTAAATTTGTATTAAAATTAATATACAAAATGCACATACAATAAGGTAAATTTGTATTGAAAAAATACGCAAAATACACATAAAACAGTGTAAATTTGTTTCAAAATATATATACGAATACACATAAAATAACGTTGATTTCTATAGGAATATATATACAAAATACACATGAAATGATGTAAATACGTATAAAAATATATATACAAAATACACATTAAATAATGTAAATTCGCGTCAAAATAAATAAACAAAATATCAATAAAAGAATGTGTATTTGTATGAAAATAGATATACAAAATACACATAAAATAACCTAAATTTGTATCAAACTATATAAAAAAATACACAAAAATATTTTAAATTTGTATGAAAATAAATATACAAAATACACATAAAATTAGGTAAATTTGTATTGAAATACATATACAAAATACAGATAAAATAATGTAAATTTGTATGAAATTAAAACAAATTCACATAAAATAACGTACATTTGTATAAAATATATATACAAAATATACATAGAATAATGTAAAATCGTATCAAAATAAATACACAGAATATCAATAAAATAATGTAAATTTGCATAAAAATATATATACAAAACACACATTAAATAATGTACATGCGTATAAAAATATGTATACAAAATACCAATGAAATAATCTAAATTCGTATCGAATCAAATTAACAAAATACCAAAAAAATAATGGAATTTTGGATGAAAATATATATAGAAAATACACATAAAATAACCTAAATACAAATACAAATATACACATAAAATAATTTAAAATTGAATGAAATAAATATACAAAATAAACATAAATAAGGTAAATTTGTAATGAAATATATGTACAAAATACACAAAATAATATAAATTTGTATGAAAATATATATACAAATACACATAAAATAACATGAATTAGTATAAAAATATATATTCAAAATAAACATTAAATAATGTATAAAAATATATATACACAATAAAGTAAATTTGTATTGAAATAGATATGCAAAATACACATAAATAATGTAAATTTGTATCAAAATATATATACGAATACACCTAAAATAGAGTAAATTTCTATGAAAATATACATACACAATACATATCAAATGATGTAAATAAGTATAAAAATATATATATCAAATACACCTAAAATAATGTAAATTCGTATCAAAATAAATAAACAAAATTCCGATAAAAAACGTATATTTGTAGGAAAATAAATACCCAAAATACACATAAAATAACGAAAATTTGTATAAAAATATATACAAAAAAAACAAAAATAATATCAATTTGTATGAAAATAGATATACAAAATACACATATAATTAGTTAAATTTGTATTTAAATACATGTACAAAATACACGTAAAATTATGTAAATTTGTATGAAATGAAAACAAATACACAAAATAACGTACATTTGTATAAAATATATATACTAAATACACATAGAATAATGTAAAATCGTATCAAAATAAGTACACAGAATATCAATAAAATAATTTAAATTTGTATGAAAATAAAGATGCAAAATACCCATAAAATAAAGCATATTTTTAAAAAAAATACATATACAAAAATACACATAGAATAATTAAATTTGTATTAAAATTAATATACAAAATGCACATACAATAAGGTTAATTTGTATTGAAAAAATACGCAAAATACACATAAAACAGTGTAAATTTGTTTCAAAAAATATATACGAATACACATAAAATAACGTTGATTTCTATAGGAATATATATACAAAATACACATGAGATGATGTAAATACGTATAAAAATATATATACAAAATACACATTAAATAATGTAAATTCGCGTCAAAATAAATAAACAAAATATCAATAAAAGAAAGTGTATTTGTATGAAAATAGATATACAAAATACACATAAAATAACCTAAATTTGCATCAAACTATATACAAAAATACACAAAATATTTTAAATTTGTATGAAAATAAATATACAAAATACACATAAATTAGGTAAATTTGTATTGAAATACATATACAAAATACACATAAAATAATGTAAATTTGAATGAAAATACATAAACAAATACACTTAAAATAACGTAAATTTGTATAAAAAAATATATACAAAACACAAATAGAATAATGTAAAATCGTATCAAAATAAATACACAGAATATTAATAAAATAATGTAAATTTGTATGAAAATAAAGAGGCAAAATACCCATAAAATAACGCATTTTTTTATTTATAAAAATATATATACCAAAATACACATAAAAAATTAAATTTGTATTAAAATAAATATATAAAAAACCCATACAATAAGGTAAATTTGTATTGAAATAGATATGCAAAATACATATAAAACAATGTAAATTTGTTTCAAAATATATATACGAATACACATAAAATAACGTAGATTTCTATAAAAATATATATACAAAATACACATAAAATGAAGTAAATACGTATAAAAAAATGCATACAAAATACACATAAAATAATATAAATTCGTATCAAAATAAATAAACAAAATACCAATAAAAGAATGTGTATTTGTAATACATATAATTAGTTAAATTTGTATTTTAATACATGTACAAAATACACATAAAATTATGTAAATTTGTATGAAATGAAAACAAATACACATAAAATAACGTACATTTGTATAAAATATATATACAAAATACACATAGAATAATGTAAAACCGTATCAAAATAAGTACACAGAATATCAATAAAATAATTTAAATTTGTATGAAAACAAAGATGCAAAATACCCATAAAATAAAGCATATTTAAAAAAAAAATACATATACAAAAATACACATAGAATAATTAAATTTGTATTAAAATTAATATACAAAATGCACATACAATAAGGTAAATTTGTATTGAAAAAATACGCAAAATACACATAAAACAGTGTAAATTTGTTTCAAAATATATATACGAATACACATAAAATAACGTTGATTTCTATAGGAATATATATACAAAATACACATGAAATGATGTAAATACGTATAAAAATATATATACAAAATACACATTAAATAATGTAAATTCGCGTCAAAATAAATAAACAAAATATCAATAAAAGAATGTGTATTTGTATGAAAATAGATATTCAAAATACACATAAAATAACCTAAATTTGTATCAAACTATATACAAAAATACACAAAAATATTTTAAATTTGTATGAAAATAAATATACAAAATACACATAAAATTAGGTAAATTTGTATTGAAATACATATACAAAATACACATAAAATAATGTAAATTTGAATGAAAATACATAAACAAATACACTTAAAATAACGTAAATTTGTATAAAAAAATATATACAAAACACAAATAGAATAATGTAAAATCGTATCAAAATAAATACACAGAATATTAATAAAATAATGTAAATTTGTATGAAAATAAAGAGGCAAAATACCCATAAAATAACGCATTTTTTTATTTATAAAAATATATATACCAAAATACACATAAAAAAATTAAATTTGTATTAAAATAAATATATAAAAAACACATACAATAAGGTAAATTTGTATTGAAATAGATATGCAAAATACATATAAAACAATGTAAATTTGTTTCAAAATATATATACGAATACACATAAAATAACGTAGATTTCTATAAAAATATATATACAAAATACACATAAAATGAAGTAAATACGTATAAAAAAAATGTATACAAAATACACATAAAATAATGTAAATTCGTATCAAAATAAATAAACAAAATACCAATAAAAGAATGTGTATTTGTATAAATATAAATATACAAAATACACATAAAATAACGTAAATTTATATAAAACTATATACAAAAATACACAGAAGTAATTAAATTTGTATGAAAATAGATATACAAAATAAGGTAAACTCGTATCAAATTCAATAAACAAAATTCAGATAAAAGAACGTATATTTGTAGAAAAATAAATATACAAAATACACATAAAATAACGAAAATTTGTATGAAAATATATACAAAAATAAACAAAAATAATTTCAATTTGTATGAAAATAGATATACAAAATACACATATAATTAGTTAAATTTGTCTTTAAATACATGTACAAAATACACATAAAATAATGTAAATTTGTAAGAAATTAAAACAAATACACATAAAATAATGTAAAATCGTATCAAAATAAATACACAGAATATCAATAAAATAACGTAAATTTGTATGAAAATAAAGGTGCAAAATACCCATAAAATTAAGCATATTTTTATAAAAATATATATACAAAAATACACATTCAATAATTAAATTTGTATTAAAAGTAATATACAAAATGCACATACAATAAGGTAATTTTTTTTTTAAATATGCAAAATACACATAAGACAATGTAAATTTGTTTCAAAATATATATACGAATACACATAAAATAACGTAGATTTCTATAGAAATATATATACAAAATGCACTTGAGATGCTGTAAATACGTATAAAAATATATATATACAAAATAGACATTAAATAATGTAAATTCGTGTCAAAATAAATAAACAAAATATCAATAAAAGAATGTGTATTTGTATGAAAATACATATACAAAATACACATAAAATAACGTAAATTTGTATAAAACTATGTAAATTTGTATGAAAATATATAAACAAATACTCATAAAATAATGTAAATTTGAATAAATATATATACAAAATATACATTAAATAATGTAAATATGTATAAAAATATATATACAAAATACACATAGAATAATGTTAAATCGTATCAAAATAAATAAACAGAATATCAATTAAATAATGTAAATTTGTATGAAAATAAAGATGCAAAATACCCATATAATAACGCATATTTGCATAAAAATATATATACAAAAATACACATGAAATAATTAAATTTATATTGAAATAAATATACAATAAAGTAAATTTGTATTGAAATAGATATGTAAAATACACATCAATAATGTAAATTTGTATCAAAATATACATACAAATACACATAAACTTATGTAAATAGTAAAAAATATATATACCAAATACACCTAAAATAATGTAAATTCGTATCAAAATAAATAAACAAAATTCCGATGAAAGAACGTATAATTGTAGGAAAATAAATATACAAAATATACATAAAATAACGAAAATTTGTATAAAAATTTATACAAAAAAAAAACAAAAATAATTTCAATTTGTTTGAAAATAGATATACAAAATACACATATAATTAGTTAAATTTGTCTTTAAATACATGTACAAAATACATATAAAATAATGTAAATTTTTATGAAATGAAAACATATAAACATAAAATAACGTACATTTGTATAAAATATATATACAAAATACACATAGAATAATGTAAAATCGTATCAAAATAAGTACACAGAATATCAATAAAATAATTTAAATTTGTATGAAAATAAAGATGCAAAATACCCATAAAATAAAGCATTTTTTTTTTAAATACATATACAAAAATACACATAGAATAATTAAATTTGTATTAAAATTAATATACAAAATGCACATACAATAAGGTAAATTTGTATTGAAAAAATACGCAAAATACACATAAAACAGTGTAAATTTGTTTCAAAATATATATACGAATACACATAAAATAACGTTGATTTCTATAGGAATATATATACAAAATACACATGAAATGATGTAAATACGTATAAAAATATATATACAAAATACACATTAAATAATGTAAATTAACGTCAAAATAAATAAACAAAATATCAATAAAAGAATGTGTATTTGTATGAAAATAGATATACAAAATACACATAAAATAACCTAAATTTGTATCAAACTATATACAAAAATACACAAAAATATTTTAAATTTGTATGAAAATAAATATACAAAATACACATAAAATTAGGTAAATTTGTATTGAAATACATATACAAAATACACATAAAATAATGTAAATTTGAATGAAAATACATAAACAAATACACTTAAAATAACGTAAATTTGTATAAAAAAAATATATACAAAACACAAATAGAATAATGTAAAATCGTATCAAAATAAATACACAGAATATTAATAAAATAATGTAAATTTGTATGAAAATAAAGAGGCAAAATACCCATAAAATAACGCATTTTTTTTATTTATAAAAATATATATACCAAAATACACATAAAATAATTAAATTTGTATTAAAATAAATATATAAAAAAAACATACAATAAGGTAAATTTGTATTGAAATACTTATGCAAAATACATATAAAACAATGTAAATTTGTTTCAAAATATATATACGAATACACATAAAATAACGTAGATTTCTATAAAAATATATATACAAAATACACATAAAATGAAGTAAATACGTATAAAAAAATGTATACAAAATACACATAAAATAATGTAAATTCGTATCAAAATAAATAAACAAAATATATATACGAATACATAAAATAGAATAAATTTCTATGAAAATATACATACAAAATACATATAAAATGATGTAAATAGTAAAAAAATATATATACCAAATACACCTAAGATAATGTAAATTCGTATCATAATAAATAAACAAAATTCCGATTAAAGAACGTATATTTGTAGGAAAATAAATATACAAAATACACATAAAATAAGGAAAATTTGTATAAAAATATATACAAAAATACACAAAATTAATTTCAATTTCTATGAAAATAGATATACAAAATACACATATAATAAGTTAAATTTGTATTTAAATAGATGTACAAAATACACATAAAATAATGTAAATTTGTATGAAATTAAAACAAATTCACATAAAATAACGTACATTTGTATAAAATATATATACAAAATATACATAGAATAATGTAAAATCGTATCAAAATAAATACACAGAATATCAATAAAATAATGTAAATTTGTATACATTTTTTATACGTATTTACTTAATTTTATGTGTATTTTGTATATATATTTTTATAGAAATCTACGTTATTTTATTTGTATTCTTATATATATTTTGAAACAAATTTACATTGTTTTCAATACAAATTTACCTTATTGTATGTGCATTTTGAATATTTATTTCAATACAAATTTAAATATTTTATGTGTATTTTGGTATATATATTTTTATAAGAAATGCGCTATTTTATGGGAATTTTGCATCTTTATTTTCATACAAATTTACATTATTTTATTAATATTCGGTGTATTTATTTTGATACGATTTTACATTATTCTATTTGTTTTTTGTATATACTTTTTTATACATATTTACATTATTTAATGTGTATCTTGCATATATATTTTATACAAATTTATTATCTATTATCTATTTTCATACAAATACACATTCTTTTCATGATATTTTGTTTATTTATTTTGACACGAATTTACATTATTTAATATGTATTTTGTATATATATTTTATACGTATTTACATAATTTCATATGTATTTTGTATATATATTTCTATAGAAATCTACTTTATTTTATGTGTATTCGTATATATATTTTGAAACAAATTTACATTGTTTTATATGTATTTTGAATATCTCTTTCAATACAAATTTACCTTACTGTATATGCATTTTGTATATTTATTTCAATACAAATTTAAATATTTTATGTGTATTTTGGTATATATATATATGGGAATTTTGCATCTTTATTTTCATACAAATTTACATTATTTTATTGATATTCTGTGTATTTATTTTGATACGATTTTACATTATTCTATTTGTTTTTTGTATATATTTTTTTATACACATTTACATTATTTAATGTGTATCTTGCATATATATTTTATACAAATTTACGTTATTTTAAGTGTGTTTGTTTATATATTTTCATTCAAATTTACATTATTTGATGTGTATTTTGTATATGTATTTCAATACAAATTTACCTAATTTTACGTGTATTTTGTATATTTCTTTTCGTACAAATTTAAATTATTTTTGTGTATTTTTGTATATAGTTTTATACAAATTTATATATACGAATACACATAAAATAACGTAGATTTCTATAAAAATATATATACAAAATACACATAAAATTAAGTAAATACGTATAAAAAAATGTAAACAAAATACACATAAAATAATGTAAATTCGAATCAAAATAAATAAACAAAATACCAATAAAAGAATGTGTATTTGTATAAATATAAATGTACAAAATACAC
This sequence comes from Eriocheir sinensis, assembly GCF_024679095.1. Lineage (NCBI taxonomy): Eukaryota > Metazoa > Arthropoda > Malacostraca > Decapoda > Varunidae > Eriocheir > Eriocheir sinensis. The sequence goes on along the minus strand of NW_026110906.1, from coordinate 46,453 downwards.
ATACAAAATAAACATAAAATAAGGTAAATTTGTAATGAAATATATGTACAAAATACACATAAAATAATGTAAATTTATATGAAAATATATATACAAATACACATAAAATACCATGAATTTGTATAAAATTATATATTCAAAATAAATATTAAATAATGTAAATGCGTATAAAAATATATATACAAAGTACATATAAAATAATGTAAATTCGTATCAATATAAATCAACAAAATACCAATAAAATAATATATATTTGAATGAAAATAAATTTACAAAATACACATAACATAACTAAAATTTGTATTGAAATATATACAAAAATACATAAAATTAATTTGAGTTTGTATGAAAATAGATATTCAAAATACACATAAAACTAGGTAAATTTCTTTTGAAATATATATACAAAATACCCATAAAATATTGTAAATTTGTCAAAATATATAAACAAATACACATAAAATAACGTAAATTTGTATGAAAAATATATACAAAATACACATAGAATAATGTCAAATCGTATCAAAATGAATGAGCAGAATATCAATAAAATAACGTAAATTTGTATGAAAATAAAGATGCAAAATACCCATAAAATAAAGTATATTTTTATAAAAATACATATACAAAAATACACATAGAATAATTAAATTTGTATTAAAATTAATATACAAAATGCATATACAATAAGGTAAATTTGTATTGAAAAAATATGCAAAATACACATAAAAGTGTAAATTTGTTTAAAAATCTATATACGAATACACATAAAATAACGTAGATTTCTATAGAAATATATATACAAAATACACATGAAATGATGTAAATACGTAAAAAATATATATACAAAATACACATTAAATAATGTAAATTCGCGTCAAAATAAATAAACAAAATATCAATAAAAGAATGTGTATTTGTATGAAAATAGATACAAAATACTCATAAAATAACCTAAGTTTGTATAAAACTATATACAAAAATACACAAAAATAATTTAAATTTGTATGAAAATAAATATACAAAATACACATAAAATTAGGTAAATTTGTATTGAAATACATATACAAAATACACATAAAATAATGGAAATTTGAATGAAAATATAAACATGTACACTTAAAATATTGTAAATTTGTATAAAATATATATACAAAATACACATTAAATAATGTAAATATGTATAAAAAAAATATATACAAAACACAAATAGAATAATGTAAAATCGTATCAAAATAAATACACAGAATATTAATAAAATAATGTAAATTTGTATGAAAATAAAGATGCAAAATAGCCATAAAATAACGCATTTTTTTAAAAAATATATATACCAAAATACACATAAAATATTAAAATTTGTATTAAAATAAATATAAAAAATGCACATACTATAAGGTAAATTTGTATTGAAAAAGATATGCAAAATACATATAAAACAATGTAAATTTGTTTCAAAATATATATACGAATACACATAAAATAACGTAGATTTCTATAAAAATATATACAAAATACACATAAAATGAAGTAAATACGTATAAAAAAATGAATACAAAATACACATAAAAATCGTATCAAAATAAATAAACAAAATACCAGTAAAAGAATGTGTATTTGTATAAATATAAATATACAAAATACACATAAAATATCGTAAATTTGTATAAAACTATATACAAAAATACACAGAAGTAATTAAATTTGTATGAAAATATATATACAAGATACAGCTAAAATAAGCTAAATTTGAATTGAGATGTACATACAAAATACATAAAATAATGTAAATCTGTATCAAAATATTTATACAAATACATATAATAACGTAGATTTGTTTAAAAATATATAAACAAAATACAACTTAAGTAATGTAAATACGTATAAAAAATATGTACAAAATACACACAATTTAACTACTTTTGTGTATTTTTGTATATAGTATTATATAAATTTACGATATTTTATGTGTATTTTGTATATTTATTTTTATACAAATACACATTTTTTTATTGGTATTTTGTTTATTTATTTTGATAAGAATTTACATTATTTTATGTGTATTTTGTATACATTTTTTTATACGTATTTACTTCTTTTTATGTGTATTTTGTATATATATTTTTATAGAAATCTACGTTATTTTATGTGTATTCGTATATATATTTTGAAACAAATTTTACATTGTTTTATATGTATTTTGCATATCTATTTCAATATAAATTTACCTTATTGTATGTGCATTTTGTATATTTATTTTAATACAAATTTAGATTTTTTATTTGTATTTTGGTATATATATTTAAAAAAAATGCGTTATTTTATGGGTATTTTGCTCCTTTATTTTCATACAAATTTACATTATTTTATTAATATTCTCTGTATTTATTTTGTTACGATTTTACATTATTCAATTTGGGTTTTGTATATATTTTTTTTTATACATATTTACATTACTTAATGTGTATTTTGAATATATATTTTATACAAATTTACGTTATTTTAAGTGTATTTGTTTATGTATTTTCATTCAAATTTACATTATTTTATGTGTATTTTGTAAATGTATTTCAATACAAATTTACCTAATTTTATGTGTATTTTGTATACTTATTTTCAAACAAATTTAAATTATTTTTGTGTATTTTTGTATATAGTTTTATACAAATTTACGTTATTTTATGTGTATTTTGTATATCTATATTCATACAAATACACATTCTTTTATTGATATTTTGTTTATTTATTTTGATACGATTTTACATTATTTTCTATGTGTATTTTGTATATATATTTAATTCAAATGTACGTTATTTTATGTGTATTTGTTTTCATTTCATACAAATTTTCATTATTTTATGTGTATTTTGTACATGTACAAATTTGTACAAATTTAACTAATTATATGTGTATTTTGTATATCAATTTTCATAAAAATTGAAACTATTTTTGTTTTTTTTTGTATATATTTTTATACAAATTTTCGTTATTTGATGTGTATTTTGTATATTTATTTTCCTTCAAATATACGTTCTTTTTTAGGAATTTTGTTTGTTTATTTTGATACGAATTTACATTATTTTAGGTGTATTTGGTATATATATTTTTATACTATTTACATAATTTTATATGTATTTTGTATGTATATTTTCATAGAAATTTACTCTATTTTATGTGTATTCGTATATATATATTGATACAAATTTACATTATTGATGTGTGTTTTGCATATGTATTTCAATACAAATTTACTTTATTGTATATGCATTTTGTATATTTATTTCAATACAAATTTAATTATTTCATGTGTATTTTTGTATATATATTTTTATGCATATATGCGTTATTATATGGGTATTTTGCATCTTTATTTTCATACAAATTGAAATTATTTTATTGATATTCTGTTTATTTATTTTGATACGATTTAACATTATTCTATGTGTTTTGTATATATATTTTTTATACATATTTACATTATTTAATGTATATTTTGTATATATATTTTATCCAAATTTACGTTATTTTATGTGTACTTGTTTATATATTTTCATACAAACTTACATTATTTTATGTGTATTTTGTATATGTATTTCAAAACAAATTTGCCTAACTTTATGTGTATTTTGCATATCTATTTTGAAACAAAATTCAATTATTTTTGTGTATTTTTGTATTTATTTTTATACAAATTTTTTTTATTTTATTTGTATTTTGTATATATATTTTCCTACAAATATACAATCTTTTATTATAGTTTTGTTTATTTATTTTGATACGAGTTTACATTATTTTATGTGTATTTTGTATATATATTTTTCTACGTATTTACATTATTTTATGTGTATTTTGTATATATATTTTAATATAAATTTACATTATTTTATTGTGTGTATTCCTATTTATTTTGATACAAATTCTATACAAATTCATGTTATTTTATGTGTATTTGTATATATATTTTCATACAAATATATATTATTGTACGTGTATTTTTACATAATTTTCATTACAAATTTACCTTATTTTATGATTATTTTGTATATTTATTTCATTCAATTTTAAATTATTTTATGTGTATATTTGTATTTGTATTTACGTAATTTTATGTGTATTTTCTATATATATTTTCATCCAAAATTACATTATTTTATTGGTATATTCTTTATTTAACTCGATACGAATTTAGATTTTTTCATAGGGGTTTTGTATACATATTTTTATACTCATTTACATTATGTAATGTGTGTTTTGTATATATTTTTTAATGCAAATTTATTTTATGTGCATTTTTTTACATATATTTTTATATAAATTTATTTATTTTATGTGTATTTTGTATATGGTTTCTCATAAAAATTTACATTATTTTATTGGTATTTTGTTTATTTATTTTGATACGAATTACATGATCATATGTGTATTTTTTATATATTTTTTATACGTAATTACATTATTTAATGTGTATTTTGTTTATATATTTTTATATAAAATTTACGTAATTATATGTGTATTTGTAAAAATATTTTGATACAAATTTACTTTATTTTATGTATTTTGTACATATATTTCAATTCAAATTAAGCTTATTTTGAGTGTAATTTGTATATCTATTTTCATACAAATTTAATTACTTCTGTGTATCTTTGTATATTGTTTTATATAAATTTACCTTATTTTATGTGCATTTTGTATATTTATATTTATACAAATATGCAAAATACATATAAAACAATGTAAATTTCTTTCAAAATATATATACGAATACACATAAAATAACGTAGATTTCTATAAAATATATATACAAAATACACATTAAGTAATGTAAATATGTATAAAAAAAATATATACAAAACCCAAATAGAATAATGTAAAATCGTAACAAAATAAATACACAGAATATTATTATTTTATGTGTATTTTGTATACATTTTTTTTATACGTATTTACTTCATTTTATGTGTATTTTGTATTTTTTTTTTTTGAAATCTACGTTATTTTATGTGTATTCGTATACATATTTTGAAATAAATTTATTTGTTTTATATGTATTTTGCATATCTATTTCAATACAAATTTACCTTATTGTATGTGTTTTTTATATATTTATTTTAATACAAATTTAATTTTTTTGTGTATTTTGGTATATATATTTTTATAAATAAAAAAAATGCGTTATTTTATGGGTAATTTGCCTCTTTATTTTCATACAAATTTACATTATTTTATTAATATTCTGTGTATTTATTTTGATACGATTTTACATTATTCTATTTGTGTTTTGTATATATTTTTTTATACAAATTTACGTTATTTTAAGTGTATTTGTTTATGTATTTTCATTCAAATTTACATTATTTTATGTGTATTTTGTATATGTATTTCAATACAAATTTACCTAATTTTATGTGTATTTTGTATATTTATTTTCATACAAATTTAAAATATTTTTGTGTATTTTTGTACATAGTTTGATACAAATTTAGGTTATTTTATGTGTATTTTGAATATCTATTTTCATACAAATACACATTCTTTTATTGATATTTTGTTTATTTATTTTGACGCGAATTTACATTATTTAATGTGTATTTTGTATATATATTTTTATACGTATTTACATCATTTCATGTGTATTTTGTGTATATATTCCTATAGAAATCAACGTTATTTTATGTGTATTCGTATATATATTTTGAAACAAATTTACACTGTTGTATGTGTATTTTGCGTATTTTTTCAATACAAATTTACCTTATTGTATGTGCATTTTGTATATTAATTTTAATACAAATTTAATTATTCTATGTGTATTTTTGTATATGTATTTTTTTTTTTAAATATGCTTTATTTTATGGGTATTTTGCATCTTTGTTTTCATACAAATTTAAATTATTTTATTGATATTCTGTGTACTTATTTTCATACGGTTTTACATTATTCTATGTGAATTTTGTATATATATTTTATACAAATGTACGTTATTTTATGTGTATTTGTTTTCATTTCATACAAATTTACATAATTTTATGTGTATTTTGTACATGTATTAAAATGCAAATTTAACTAATTATATGTGTATTACAAATACACCTTCTTTTATTGGTATTTTGTTTATTTATTTTGATACGAATTTATATTACTTTATGTGTATTTTGTATGCATTTTTTTATACGTATTTACTTCATTTTATGTGTATTTTGAATATATATTTTTATAGAAATCTACGTTATTTTATGTGTATTCGTATATATATTTTGAAACAAATTTTACATTGTTTTATATGTATTTTGCACATCTATTTCAATATAAATTTACCTTATTGTATGTGCATTTTGTATATTTATTTTAATACAAATTTAGATTTTTTATATGTATTTTGGTATATATTTAAAAAAAAAAAGCGTTATTTTATGGGTATTTTGCTCCTTTATTTTCATACAAATTTACATTATTTTATTAATATTCTCTGTATTTATTTTGTTACGATTTTACATTATTCAATTTGGGTTTTGTATATATATTTTTTTTATACATATTTACATTACTTAATGTGTATTTTGTATATATATTTTATACAAATTTACGTTATTTTAAGTGTATTTGTTTATGTATTTTCATTCAAATTTACATTATTTTATGTGTATTTTGTAAATGTATTTCAATACAAACTTACCTAGTTTTATGTGTATTTTGTATACTTATTTTCAAACAAATTTAAATTATTTTTGTGTATTTTTGTATATAGTTTTATACTATATTTTGTACATGTATTAAAATACAAATTTAACTAATTATATGTGTATTACAAATACACCTTCTTTTATTGGTATTTTGTTTATTTATTTTGATACGAATTTATATTACTTTATGTGTATTTTGTATGCATTTTTTTTATACGTATTTACCTCATTTTATGTGTATTTTGTATATATATTTTTATAGAAATCTACGTTATTTTATGTTTATTCGTATATATATTTTGAAACAAATTTACATTGTTTTATACGTATTTTGCATATCTATTTCAATACAAATTTACCTTATTGTATGGCTTTTTTATATATTTATTTTAATACAAATTTAATTTTTTTATGTGTATTTTGGTAGATATATTTTTATAAATAAAAGAAATGCGTTATTTTATGGGTATTTTGCCTCTTTATTTTCATACAAATTTACATTATTTTATTAATATTCTGTGTATTTATTTTGATACGATTTTACATTATTCTATTTGTATTTTGTATATATTTTTTATACAAATTTACGTTATTTTAAGTGTATTTGTTTATGTATTTTCATTCAAATTTACATTATTTTATGTGTATTTTGTATATGTATTTTAATACAAATTTACCTAATTTTATGTGTATTTTGTATATTTATTTTCATACAAATTTAAAATATTTTTGTGTATTTTTGTATATAGTTTGATACAAATTTAGATTATTTTATGTGTATTTTGAATATCTATTTTCATGCAAATACACATTCTTTTATTGATATTTTGTTTATTTATTTTGATGCGAATTTACATTATTTAAGGTGTATTTTGTATATATATTTTTATACGTATTTACATCATTTCATGTGTATTTTGTATATATATTCCTATAGAAATCAACGTTGTTTTATGTGTATTCGTATATATATTTTGAAACAAATTTACACTATTTTATGTGTATTTTGCGTATTTTTTTAATACAAATTTACCTTATTGTATGTGCATTTTGTATATTAATTTTAATACAAATTTAATTATTCTATGTGTATTTTTGTATATGTTTTTTTTTTTTTAAATATGCTTTATTTTATGGGTATTTTGCATCTTTATTTTCATACAAATTTTTTTGTATATAGTTTGATACAAATTTAGGTAAAAAAAACTAAATTTCTATATCTTTTTTTGTATATAGTTTGATACAAATTTAGGTAAAATAGCCTAAATTTGTATATCTATTTTCATAAAAATACACATTCTTTTATTGATATTTTGTTTATTTATTTTGACGCGAATTTACATTATTTAATGTGTATTTTGTATATATATTTTTATACGTATTTACATCATTTCATGTGCATTTTGTATATACATTCCTATAGAAATCAACGTTATTTTATGTGTATTCGTATATATATTCTGAAACAAATTTACACTGTTTTATGTGTATTTTGCGTATTTTTTCAATACAAATTTACCTTATTGTATGTGCATTTTGTATATTAATTTTAATACAAATTTAATTATTCTATGTGTATTTTTGTATATGTATTTTTTAAAAAAATATGCTTTATTTTATGGGTATTTTGCATCTTTATTTTCATACAAATTTAAATTATTTTATTGATATTCTGTGTACTTATTTTGATACGATTTTATATTATTTTATATGTATTTTGTACATGTATTTAAAGACAAATTTAACTAATTATATGTGTATTTTGTATATCTATTTTCAAACAAATTAATTTTTTTTTTTGTATAAATTTTTATACAAATTTTCGTTATTTTATTATGTTTACAAAATACCAATGAAATAATCTAAATTCGTATCGAATCAAATTAACAAAATACCAAAAAAATAATGGAATTTTGGATGAAAATATATATAGAAAATACACATAAAATAACCTAAATACAAATACAAATATACACATAAAATAATTTAAAATTGAATGGAATAAATATACAAAATAAACATAAATAAGGTAAATTATTTTATTGATATTTTGTTTATTTAGTTTGATACGAATTACATGATTATATGTGTATTTTGTACATATTTTTTATACGTATTTACATTACTTAATGTGTATTTTGTTTATATATTTTTAAACAAATTTACGTTATAATATGTATTTTTATAAATATTTTCATACAAATTTACATTATTTTATGTATTTTGTATATACATTTCAATTCAAATTTATCTTATTTTATCTGTATTTTGTATATCTATTTTCATTCGAATTTAATTACTTCTGTGTATTTTTGTATATAGTTTTATACAAATTTACGTTATTTTATGTGTATTTTGTATATTTATATTTATACAAATACACATTCTTTTATTGGTATTTTGTTTATTTATCTTGATACGAATTTACATTATTTTATGTGTATTTTGTATACATTTTCTTATACGTATTTACTTCATTTTATGTGTATTTTGTATATATATTTTTATACAAATCTACGTTATTTTATGTGTATATATATATATTTGAAACAAATTTACATTGTTTTATATGTATTTTCATATCTATTTCAATACAGATTTACCTTATTGTATGTGTATTTTGTATATTTATTTTAATACAAATTAATTTTTCATTTGTATTTTGGCATATATATTTTATAAAAATGCGTTATTTAATGGGTATTTTGCATCTTTATTTTCATACAAATTTACATTGTTTTATTAATATTCTGTGTATTTATTTTGATACGATTTACATTATTCTATTTGTGTTTTGTATATATATTTTATACATATTTACATTATTTAATGTGTATTTTGTATATTTTAAAACAAATTTACGTTATTTTATGCGCATCTGTTAAAATTTTGATTTTATATATATATATATATATATATATATATATATATATATATATATATATATATATATATATATATATATATATATATATATATATATATATATATATATTTCAATACAAATTTAGTTTATTTTATGTATATTTTGTATATCTATTTTCATTCGTATCAAAATAAATAAACAAAATAGCAATAAAATAATATAAATTTGTATGAGAAAACATATACAAATACACATAAAATAACGCAAATTTCTAAAAAAATATATGTACAAAAATGCACATAAAATAAATTAAATTTGCATAAAAATATATATACAAAACACACATTAAATAATGTAAATGCGTACATAAAATAACCTAAATTTGTATAAAACTATATACAAAAATACACAAAAATATTTAAAATTTGTATGAAAAGAAATATACAAAATACACATAAAATTAGGTAAATTTGTATTGAAATACATATACAAAATACACATAAAATAATGTAAATTTGAATGAAAATATATAAACAAATACACTTAAAATAACGTAAATTTGTATAAAATATATATGCAAGATACACATTAAATAATGTAAATGTGTATAAAAAATATATACAAAAAAGAAATAGAATAATGTAAAATCCTATCAATATAAATACACAGAATATCAATAAAATAATGTAAATTTGTATGAAAAGAAAGATGCAAATTCCATAAAATAGCGCATTTTTATAAAATATATATACTAAAATACACATAAAATATATATATATATATATATATATATATATATATATATATATATATATATATATATATATATATATATATATATATATATATATATATATATATATATATATATATATAGATAAATACAAAATGCACATACAATAAGGTAAATTTGTATTGAAATAATATGCAAAATACACATAAAACAATGTATATTTGTTTCAAAATATATATACGAATACACATAAAATAACGTAGATTTCTATAGAAATATATATACAAAAAATAGATGAAATGACGTAAATACGTATAAAAATATATATACACAATACACATTAAATAATGTAAATTCGTGTCTAAATAAATAAACAAAATATCAATAAAAGAATGTGTATTTGTATGAAAATAGATATACAAAATACACATTAAATATTGTAAATTTGTATAAAACTCTATACAAAAATACACAAAAAATAATCTAAATTTGTATGAAAATTAATATACAAAATACACATAAAATTAGGTAAATTTGTATTGAAATACATATACAAAATACACATAAAATAATGTAAATTTGAATTAAAATATATAAACAAATACAATTAAAAAAAAGTAAATTTGTATGAAATATATATATATAAAATACACATTAAATAATGTAAATATGTATAAAAAAATATATACAAAAGACAAATGGAATAATGTAAAATAGTATCAAAATAAATACACAGAATATTAATAAAATAATGTAAATTTGTATGAAAATAAAGATGCAAAATACATATAAAACAACGCATTTTTTTGAAAATATATATACCAAAATACACATAAAATATTTAAATTTGTATTACAATAGATATACAAAATGCACATACAATAAGGTAAATTTCTATTGAAATAGATATGCAAAATACATATAAAACAATGTAAATTTCTTTCAAAATATATATACGAATTCACATAAAATAACGTATATTTCTATAAAAATATATATACAAAATACACATAAAATGAAGTAAATACGTATAAGTAATTGTATACAAAATACACATAAAATAATGTAAATTCGTATCAATATAAATAAACTAAATGCCAATAAAAGAATGTGTACTTGTATAAATATAAATAAACAAAATACACATAAAATAACGTAAAATTGTATAAAACTATATACAAAAATAAACAAAAAAAATAAATTTGTATGAAAATAGATATACAAAAGACACATAAAATAAGCTAAATTTGAATTGAAATAAATATAAAAAAATACATAAAATAATGTAAATTTGTATCAAAATATATATTCAAATACACATATAATAACGTAAATTTGTATAAAAATATATAAACAAAATACACATTAAATAATGTATATACGTATAAAAGATATGTCCGTAATGTAAAAATTTATAAAATTAAAGATGCAATATACCCATAAAATAACTCATATTTAAAAAAATATATATATACAAAAATACACATAAAATAATTAAATTTGTATCAAAATAAATATACAAAATACACATACAATAAGGTAGATTTTTATTGAAATAGATATGCAAAAAACACATAAAATAAAGTAAATTTGTATCAAAATATATACGAATACACACAATAAAATAACGTAAATTTTTATGAAAATATATATACAAAATACACATTAAATAATGTAAATACATAAAAAAATATATATACAAAATACACATAAAATAATGTAAATTCGTATCAAAATAAATAAACAAAATTTCCTCTAAAAAAAATGTATATTTGTAGGAAAATATATATACAAAATACAAATAAAATAACAAAAATTTGTATAAAAATATATACAAAAATACACAAAAATAATTTAAATTTGTTTGAAAATAGATATCCAAATACACATGAAATAATGTAAATTTGTATGAAACTATATAAACAAATACACGTAAGATAACGTAAATTTCCATAAAATATATGAACAAAATATACATTAAATAATGTAAATATGTCTAAAAATATGTATACAAAATACACAGAATAACGTAAAATCGTATCAAAATAAATAAACAGACTATCAATAAAATAATGTAAATTTGTATGAAAATAAAGATGCAAAATACCCATATAATAACGCATATATGTTTAAATATATATATACAAAAATACACATAAAATAATTAAATTTGTATCAAAATAAATATACAAAAGGCACATACAATAAAGAAAATTTGTGTTGAAATAGATATGCGAAATACACATAAATAATGTAAATTTGTATCAAAATATATATACGAATACACATAAAATAGAGTAAATTTCTATGAAAATATATATTAAAAATACATATAAAATTATGTAAATAAGTATATATATATATATATATATATATATATATATATATATATATATATATATATATATATATATATATATATATATATATATATATATATATATATATATATTTATATATATATATATATATATATCAAATACACCTAAAATAATGTAAATTCGTATCAAAACAAATAAACAAAATTCCGATAAAAGAACGTATATTTGAAGGAAAATATATATACAAAATACACATAAAATTACGAAAATTTGTATAAAAATATACAAAAAAATACTCAAAATTAATTTCAATTTCTATGAAAATAGATATACATAATACACATATAATTAGTTAAATTCGTATTTAAATACATAAACAGAATACACATAAAATAATGTAAATTTGTATGAAATGAAAACAAATTCACATAAAATAACGTACATTTGTATGAAATATATATACAAAATATACATATAATAATGTAAAATCGTATCAAAATAAATACACAGAATATCAATAAAATAATGTAAATTTGTATGAAAATAAAGATGCAAAATGCCCATAAAATAAAGCTTATTTTTATAAAAATACATATACAAAAATACCCATAGAATAATTAAATTTGTATTAAAATTAATATACAAAATGCACGTACAATAAGGTAAATTTGTATTGAAAAAATATGCAAAATGCACATAAAACAATGTATATTTGTTTCAAAATATATATACGAATACACATAAAATAACATATATTTCTATAGAAATATATATAAAAAATACACATGAAATGACGTAAATACGTATAAAAATATATGTACACAATACACATTAAATAATGTAAATTCGCGTCAAAATAAATAAACAAAATATCAATAAAAGAATGTGTATTTGTATAAAAATAGATATACAAAATACACATAAAATATTGTAAATTTGTATAAAACTCTTTTTATAAAAATATATATACCAAAATAATAAAATATTTAAATTTGTATTACAATAAATATACAAAATGCACATACAATAAGGAAAATTTGTATTGAAATAGATATGATAAATACATATAAAACAATGTAAATTTGCTTCAAAATATATATACGAATACACATAAAATAACGTAGATTATTATAAAAATATATATACAAAATACACATTGAATGAAGTAAATACTTATAAGAAAATGTATACAAGGTAAACATAAAATAATTAAATTTGTATAAAAATAAATATACAAAATACACATACAATAAGGTAAATTTATATTGAAATAGATATGCAAAATAAACATAAAATAATGTAAATTTGTATCAAAACATATACGAATACGCACAATAAAATAACGTAAATTTTTATGAAAATATATATAAAAAATACACATAAAATAATGTAAATACGTAGAAAAATATATATATATATATAAATACACATAAAATAATGTAAATTCTTATGAAAATAAATGAGCAAAATTCCACTTAAAGAATGTATATTTGTAGGAAAATATATATACAAAATACAAATAAAATAACTAAAATTTGTATAAAAATATATACAAAAATATATAAAAATAATTTAAATTTGTTTGAAAATAGATATGCAAAATACACATAAAATTAGGCAAATTTGTATTGAAATACATATACAAAATACACATAAAATATTGTAAATTTGTATGAAAATATATAAACAAATACACATAAAATAACGTAAATTTATTTAAAATATATATACAAAATATACATTAAATAATGTAAATGTGTATAAAAATATATATACAAAATACACATAAAATAATGTAAAATCGTATCAAAATAAATAAACAGAATATCAATAAAATAATGTAAATTTGTATGAAAATAAAGATGCAAAATACCCATATAATAACGCATATTTTTACAAAAATACACATAAAATAATTAGATTTGTATTAAAATAAATATACAAAATACACATACAATATGGTAAATTTGTATTGAAATAGATATGCAAAATACACATAAATAATGTAAATTTGTATCAAAATATATATACGAATACACATAAAATAGAGTAAATTTCTATGAAAATATATATTCAAAATACAAATAAAATGAAATAAATAATTATAAAAATATACATATCAAATACACCTAAAATAATGTAAATTCGTATAAAAATAAATAAACAAAATTACATACAAAAATACACATAAAATAATTTAATTTGTATTAAAATAAATATACAAAATGCACATACAATAAAGTAAATTTGTATTAAAATAGATATGCAAAATACACATAAATAATGTAAATTTGTATCAAAAGATATATACGAATACACATAAAATAGAGGAAATTTCTATGAAAATATGCATACAAAATACATATAAAATGATGTAAATAAATATAAAAATATAAATAAAATAATGTAAACTCGTATCAAAATAAATAAACAAAATTCCGATAAAAGAAAGTATATTTGTAGGAAAATAAATATACAAAATACACATAAAATAGCGAAAATTTGTATAAAAATATATACAAAAAAAAGATATATATATTTTCAATTTGTATGAAAATAGATTTTCAAAATACACATATAATTAGTTAAATTTGTATTTAAATACATGTACAATATAATGTAAATACGTATAAAAGATATGTACGTAATGTAAAAATTTATAAAATTAAAGATGCAAAATACCCATAAAATAACTCATATTTAAAAAAATATATATACAAAAATACACATAAAATAATTAAATTTGTATTAAAATAAATATACAAAATACACATACAATAAGGTAGATTTTTATTGAAATAGATATGCAAAAAACACATAAAATAATGAATATTTTTATCAAAATATATACGAATACACACAATAAAACTACGTAAATTTTAATGAAAATATATATACAAAATACACATAAAATAATGTAAATACATACAAAAATATATATACAAAATACACATGAAATAATGTAAATTCGTATCAAAATATATATACGAATACACATAAAATAGAGTAAATTTCTATGAAAATATATATTCAAAATACAAATAAAATGAAATAAATAATTATAAAAATATACATATCAAATACACCTAAAATAATGTAAATTCGTATAAAAATAAATAAACAAAATTACATACAAAAATACACATAAAATAATTTAATTTGTATTAAAATAAATATACAAAATGCACATACAATAAAGTAAATTTGTATTAAAATAGATATGCAAAATACACATAAATAATGTAAATTTGTATCAAAAGATATATACGAATACACATAAAATAGAGGAAATTTCTATGAAAATATGCATACAAAATACATATAAAATGATGTAAATAAATATAAAAATATAAATAAAATAATTTAAACTCGTATCAAAATAAATAAACAAAATTCCGATAAAAGAAAGTATATTTGTAGGAAAATAAATATACAAAATACACATAAAATAGCGAAATTTTGTATAAAAATATATACAAAAAAAAAACATATTTTCAATTTGTATGAAAATAGATTTTCAAAATACACATATAATTAGTTAAATTTGTATTTAAATACATGTACAATATAATGTAAATACGCATAAAAGATATGCACGTAATGTAAAAATTTATAAAATTAAAAATGCAAAATACCCATAAAATAACTCATATTTAAAAAAATATATATACAAAAATACACATAAAATAATTAAATTTGTATTAAAATAAATATACAAAATACACATACAATAAGGTAGATTTTTATTGAAATAGATATGCAAAAAACACATAAAATAATGAATATTTTTATCAAAATATATACGAATACACACAATAAAACTACGTAAATTTTAATGAAAATATATATACAAAATACACATAAAATAATGTAAATACATACAAAAATATATATACAAAATACACATGAAATAATGTAAATTCGTATCAAAATAGATAAACAAAATTTCCTCTAAAAGAATGTATATTTGTAGGAAAATATATATACAAAATACAAATAAAATAACAAAAATTTGTATAAAAATATATACAAAAATACACAAAAATAATTTAAATTTGTTTGAAAATAGATATGCAAAATACACATGAAATTAGGCAAATTTTTATTGAAATACATATACAAAATACACATAAAATAATGTAAATTTGTATGAAAATATATAAACAAATACACATAAGATAACGTAAATTTCAATAAAATATATGTACAAAATATACATTAAATAATGTAAATATGTTTAAAAATATATATACAAAATACACAAAATAACGTAAAATCGTATCAAAATAAATAAACAGACTACCAATAAAATAATGTAAATTTGTATGAAAATAAAGATGCAAAATACCCATATAATAACGCATATATGTTTAAAAATATATATACAAAAATACACATAAAATACAAATTTACATTGTTTTATATGTATTTTGCATATCTATTTCAATACAAACTTACAAAAATGTACATAAAATAAAGTAAATTTGCATAAAAATATATATACAAAACACACATTAAATAATGTAAATGCGTACATAAAATGACCTAAATTTGTATAAAACTATATACAAAAATACACAAAAATAATTAAAATTTGTATGAAAAGAAAAATGCAAAACACACATAAAACTAGGTAAATTTGTATTGAAATATATATACAAAATACACATAAAATAATGTAAATTTGAGTGAAAATATATAAACAAATACACTTAAATAACGTAAATTTGTATAAAATATATATGCAAGATACACATTAAATAATGTAAATGTGTATAAAAAAAATATATACAAAAAAGAAATAGAATAATGTAAAATCGTATCAAAATAAATACAGAGAATATCAACAAAATAATGTAAATTTGTATGAAAAGAAAGATGCAAAATTCCCACATAAAATAACGTAGATTTCTATAGAAATATATATACAAAATACACATACAAAATAAACATAAAATAAGGTAAATTTGTAATGAAATATATATACAAAATTCACATAACATAATGTAAATTTATATGAAAATATATATACATATACACATAAAATACCATGAATTTGTATAAAATTATAAATTCAAAATAAATATTAAATAATGTATATGCGTATAAAAATATATATACAAAGTACATATAAAATAATACAAATATAATTATTCTATGTGTATTTTTGTATATGTATTTTCTTAAAAAAAAAGGGCTTTATTTTATGGGTATTTTGCATCTTTATTTTCATACAAATTTACATTATTTTATTGATATTCTGTGTATTTATTTTGATACGATTTTACATTATTCTATGTATATTTTGTATATATATTTCATACAAATGAACGTTATTTTATGTGAATTTGTTTTCATTTCATACAAATTTACATTATTTTATGTGTATTTTGTACATGTATTTAAATGCAAATTTAACTAATTATATGTGTATTATGTATATCTATTTTCATACAAATCGAAATTAATTTTGTTTATTTTAGTATATATTTTTATTCAAATTTTCGTAATTTTATGTGTATTTTGTATATTTATTTTCCTACAAATATACGTTCTTTTATCGGAATTTTGTTTATTTATTTTGATACGAATTTTCATTATTTTAGGTGTATTTGATATATATATTTTTATACTTATTTACATAATTTTATATGTATTTTGAATATATATTTTCATAGAAATTTACTCTATTTTATGTGTATTCGTATATATATTTTGATACAAATTTACATTATTTATGTGTATTTCGCATATCTATTTCAATACAAATTTTCTTTATTGTATGTGCCTTTTGTATATTTATTTTGATACAAATTTAATTATTTTATGTGTATTTTTGTATATAAATTTTTAAACAAATATGCGTTATTATATGGGTATTTTGCATCTTTATTTTCATACAAATTTACATTATTTTATTGATAGTCTGTTTATTTATTTTGATACGATTTTACGTTATTCTGTGTATTTTGTATATATATTTTTAGACATATTTACATTATTTAATGTATATTTTGTACATATATTTGATGGAAATTGTATTTTCATACAAATTTACATTATTTTAAGTGTATTTTGTATATGTATTTCAATAAAAATTTGCCTAATTTCATGTTTTGCATATCTATTTTCAAACAAATTTAAATTATTTTTGTGTATTTTTGTATATATTTTTATACAAATTTTTGTTATTTTATTAGTATTTTGTATATAAATTTTCCTACAAATATACATACTTTTCGAGGAAATTTTGTTTATTTATTTTGATACGAATTTACATTATTTTAAGTGTATTTTGTATATATATTTTTCTATGTATTTACATTATTTTATGTGTATTTTGTATATATATTTTCATAAAAATTTACGTAATTTTATTGTGTGTATTCGTATATATTTTGATAAAAAATTTCATTATTTTATGTGTTTTTTACATATATATTTCAATAAAAATCTACCTTATTGTATGTGTATTTTGTATATTTATTTTAATACAAATCTAATTATTTGATTTGTATTTTTGTATATATTTTTTTTTAAATATGAGTTATTTTAGGATTATTTTGCATCTTTAATTTTATAAATTTTTACATTACGTACATATCTTTTATACGTATTTACATTATATTGTACATGTATTTAAATACAAATTTAAATAATTATATGTGTATTTTGAAAATCTATTTTCATACAAATTGAAAATATTTTTGTGTTTTTTTTATGTATATATTTTTATACAAATTTACGTTATTATATGTGTATTTGAATATATATTTTGATACAAATTTACATTATTTTATGTATTTTCTATATTTATTTCAATTCAAATTTAGCTTATTTTATGTCTTTTGTATATCTTTTTTCATACAAATTTTTTTTTTTTGGTTTAATTTTTGTATATAGTTTTATACAATTTTACGTTATTTTATGTGTATTTTGTATATTTATATTTATACATGTACACATTCTTTTATTGGCATTTAGTTTATTTATTTTGATACGAAATTACATTATTTTATGAGTATTTTGTATACATTTTCTTATACGTATTTACTTCATTTTATGTGTATTTTATATATATATTTTTATAGAAATCTACGTTATTTTAAGTGTATTCGTATATATATTTTGAAAGAAATTTACATTGTTTTATATGTATTTTGCATATCTATTTCAATACAAATTTACCTTATTGTATGTGCATTTTGTATATCTATTGTAATACAAATTTAAATATTTTATGTGTATTTTGGAATATATATTTTCATAAAAAATGCGTTGTTTTATGGGTATTTTGCATGTTTATTTTCATACAAATTTACATTATTTTATTAATATTCTGTGTATTTATTTTGATACTATTCTACATTATTCTATTTGTCTTTTGTATATATTTTTTTATACATATTTACATTATTTAATGTGTATTTTATATATATATTTCATACAAATTTACGTTTTTTTAAGTGTATTTGTTTATATATTTTCATTCAAATTTACATTATTTTATGTGTATTTTGTATATGTATTTCAATACAAATTTACAATATTTAATGTGTATTTTGTATATCTATTTTCATACAAATACACATTCTTTTATTGATATTTTGTTTATTTATTTTGACACGAATTTACATAATTTAATGTATTGTGTATATATATTTTTATACGTATTTACGTCATTTCATCTATTTTTTGTATATATATTTCTATAGAAATCTACGTTATTTTATGTGTATTCGTATATATATTTTGAAACAAATATACATTGTTTTATGTGTATTTTGCATATTCTTTCAATACAAATTTACCTTATTGTATGTGGATTTTGTATATATATATATATATATATATATATATATATATATATATATATATATATATATATATATATATATATATATATATATATATATATATATTCTTTTATTGGAATTTTGTTTATTTGTTTTGATACGAATTTACATTTTTTTATGTGTATTATGTATATGTATTTTTCTACGTATTTACATTATTTTATGTGTATTTTGTATATATATTTTCATAAAAATTTACTTTCTTTTATTGTGTGTATTTGTATCTATTTTGATACAAATTTACATTATTTTATGTGTATTTTGCATTTGTATTTCAATACAAATTTACCTTATAGTATGTGTATTTTGTATATTTATTTTAATACAAATTTAATTATTTCATGTGTATTTTTGTATATATTTTTTTTAAATATGAGTTATTTTATGTGTATTTTGTACACATTTTTTTATACGTATTTACTTCATTTTATGTGTAATTTGTATATATATCTTTATAGAAATCTGCGTTATTTTATGTGTTTTCGTATATATATTTTGAAACAAATTTACATTGTTTTGTATGTATTTTGCGTATCTATTTCAATACAAATTTACCTTATTGTGTGTGCATTTCGTATATTTATTTTAATACAAATTCAAATATTTTATGTGTGTTTTGGTATACATATTTTTATAAAAAATGCGGTATTTTATGGGTATTTTGCATCTTTATTTTCATGCAAATTTATATTATTTTATTAATATTCTGTGTATTTATTTTGATACGATTTTACATTATTCTATTTGTGTTTTGTATATATTTTATTATATAGATTTACATTATTTAATGTGTATTTTGTATATATATTTCATACAATTTTACCTTATTTTAAGTGTATTTGTTTATATATTTTCATTCAAACTTACATTATTTTATGTGTATTTTGTATATGTATTTAAATACAAATTTGCCTAATTTTATGTGTATTTTGCATATCTATTTTCAAACAAATTTAAATAATTTTTGTGTGTTTTTGTATATATTTTTATACAAATTTTAGTTATTTTATTTGTATTTTCTATATATATTTTCCTACAAATATACATTCTTTTATTGGAATTTTATCTATTTATTCTGATACGAATTTACTTTATTTTATGTGTGTTTTGTATATATATTTTTCTACGTATTTATATTATTTTATGTGTATTTTGTATATATATTTTCATAAAAATTTACTTTATTTTATTGTGTGTATTTGTATATAATTTGATACAAATTTTATACAAATTCATGTTATTTTATGTGTATTTTGTACACATTTTTTTATACGTATTTACTTCATTTTATGTGTATTTTGTATATATATCTTTATAGAAATCTGCGTTATTTTATGTGTTTTCGTATATATATTTTGAAACAAATTTACATTGTTTTGTATGTATTTTGCGTATCTATTTCAATACAAATTTACCTTATTGTGTGTGCATTTCGTATATTTATTTTAATACAAATTCAAAAATTTTATGTGTGTTTTGGTATATATATTTTTATAAAAAATGCGGTATTTTATGGGTATTTTGCATCTTTATTTTCATGCAAATTTATATTATTTTATTAATATTCTGTGTATTTATTTTGATACGATTTTACATTATTCTATTTGTGTTTTGTATATATTTTTTTATATAGATTTACATTATTTAATGTGTATTTTGTATATATATTTCATACAATTTTACCTTATTTTAAGTGTATTTGTTTATTTATTTTCATTCAAACTTACATTATTTTATGTGTATTTTGTATATGTATTTAAATACAAATTTGCCTAATTTTATGTGTATTTTGCATATCTATTTTCAAACAAATTTAAATAATTTTTGTGTGTTTTTGTATATATTTTTATACAAATTTTAGTTATTTTATTTGTATTTTCTATATATATTTTCCGACAAATATACATTCTTTTATTGGAATTTTATCTATTTATTCTGATACGAATTTACTTTATTTTATGTGTGTTTTGTATATATATTTTTCTACGTATTTATATTATTTTATGCGTATTTTGTATATATATTTTCATAAAAATTTACTTTATTTTATTGTGTGTATTTGTATATCATTTGATACAAATTTTATACAAATTCATGTTATTTTATGTGTATTTGTATATATATTTTCATACAAATCTACATTATTTTATGTGCATTTTTACATATATTTCATTACAAATTTACCTTATTTTATGTTTATTTTGAATATTTATTTCCTTCAATTTTAAATTATTTTATGTGTATATATGTATTTGTATTTAGGTTATTTTATGTGTATTTTCTATATATATTTTCAACAAAAATTACATTATTTTATTGGTATTTTGTTAGTTTAATTCGATACGAATTTACATTATTTCATAGGTATTTTGTATACATATTTTTATACGCATTTACATTATTTAATGCGTGTTTTGTATATTTATTTTTATGCAAATTTACTTTATTTTATGTGTATTTGTATAAATATAAATATACAAAATGCACATAAAATAAGGTAAATTTATATTAAACAATATACAAAGATACACAAAAGTAATTAAATTTGTATGAAAATAGATATACAAAATCCATACAAAATAAGCTTTATTTGAATTGAAATATATGTACAAAATGCATAAAATAAAGTAAATTGGTATCAAAATATTTTTACAAATACACATATAATTACGTAAATTTTATATAAAAATATATTAACAAAATACACATTAAATAATGTAATTACATATAAAAAATATATACAAAATACACATATAATCATGTAATTCGTACCAAAATAAATTAACAAAATACCAATAAAATAATGTAAATTTTTATGAGAAAACATATAAAAAATACACATAAAATAAATAAATTTCTATAAAAATATATGTACAAAAATGCACATAAAATAAATTTGCATTAAAAAATATATACAAAACACACATTACATAATGTAAATGAGTATAAACATATGTATACAAAATACCTATCAAAAAATCTTAATTCGTATCGAGTTAAATAAAGAAAATACCAATAAAATAATGTAATTTTGGATGAAAATATATATAGAAAATACACATAAAATTACGTAAATACAAATACAAATATACACATAAAATCATTTAAAATTGAATGAAATAAATATACAAAATAATCATAAAATAAGGTAAATTTGTAATGAAAAATATGTAAAAATACACGTAAAATAATATAAATTTGTATGAAAATATATATACAAATACACATAAAATAACATGAATTTGTATAAAATTTGTATCAAAATACATAGGAATACACACAATAAAATAATGTAAATTTTTATTAAAATATATATACAAAATACACATAAAATAATGTAAATACGTAGAAAAATATATATACAAAATACACATAAACTAATGTAAACTCATATAAAAAAAAAAAATTATAATAAAAGATTGTATATTTGTAGGAAAATATATATACAAAATACAAATAAAATAACTAAAATTTGTATAAAAATAAATACAAAAAAACACAAAAGTAATTTGGATTTGTTTGAAAATAGATATGCAAAAAACACATAAAGTTAGGCAAATTTGTATTGAAATATATATACAAAATACACATAAAATAATGTAAATTTGTATGAAAATATATAAACAAATACACATAAAATAACGTAAATTTGGATAAAATATATATACAAAATATACATAGAATAATGTTAAATCGTATCAAAATAAATAAACAGAATATCAATAAAATAATTTAAATTTGTATGAAAATAAATATGCAAAATACCCATATAATAACGCATATATGCATAAAAATATATATACAAAAATACACATGAAATAATTAAATTTGTATTGAAATAAATATACAAAATGCATATACAATAAAGTAAACTTGTATTGAAATACATATGCAAAATACACATCAATAATGTAAATTTGTATCAAAATATATATACGAATACACATAAAATAGAGTAAATTTCTATGAAAATATACATACAAAATACATATAAAATGATGTAAATAGTATAAAAATATATATACCAAATACACCTAAAATAATGTAAATTCATATCAAAATAAACAAACAAAATTCCGATAAAAGAACGTATATTTGTAGGAAAATAAATATACAAAATACACATAAAATAACGAAAATTTGTATAAAAATATATACAAAAAAAACAAAAATAATTTCAATTTTTATGAAAATTGATATACAATATACACATATAATTAGTTAAATTTGTACAAATTTGTACATGTACAAAATACACATAAAATAATGAAAATTTGTATGAAGTGAAAACAAATACATATAAAATAACATACATTTGTATTAAATATATATACAAAAAACACATAGAAAATAATGTAAAATCGTATCAAAATAAATACACAAAATATCAATAAAATAATGTAAATTTGTGTGAAAATAAAAATTATGTGTATTTTGTATATATATCTTTATAGAAATCTGCGTTATTTTATGTGTTTTCGTATATATATTTTGAAACAAATTTACATTGTTTTGTATGTATTTTGCGTATCTATTTCAATACAAATTTACCTTATTGTGTGTGCATTTCGTATATTTATTTTAATACAAATTCAAATATTTTATGTGTGTTTTGGTATATATATTTTTATAAAAAATGCGGTATTTTATGGGTATTTTGCATCTTTATTTTCATACAAATTTACATTATTTTATTAATATTCTGTGTATTTATTTTGATACTATTTTACATTATTCTATTTGTGTTTTGTATATATTTTTTTTACATATTTACATTATTTAATGTGTATTTTCTATATATATTTCATACAAATTTACGTTATTTTAAGTGTATTTGTTTATATATTTTCATTCAAATTTACATTATTTTATGTGTATTTTGTATATGTATTTCAATAGAAATTTACCTAATTTTATGTGTATTTTGTATATATATTTTTATACAAATTTAAATTATTTTTTGTGTATTTTTGTATAGAGTTTTAAACAAATTTACAATATTTTATGTGTATTTTGTATATCTATTTTCATACAAATACACATTCTTTTATTGATATTTTGTTTATTTATTTTGATGCGAGTTTACATTATTTAATGTTTATTGTGTATATATATATTTATACGTATTTATGTCATTTCATGTGTATTTTGTATATATATTTTTATAGAAATATACGTTATTTTATGTGTATTCGTATATATATTTTGAAACAAATATACATTGTTATATGTGCATTTTGTATATTTTTTTCAATACAAATTTACCTTATTGTACGTGCATTTTGTATATTAATTTTAATACAAATTTCATTATTCTATGTGTATTTTTGTAAATGTATTTTAAAAAAATATGCTTTATTTTATGGGTATTTTGCATCTTTATTTTCATACAAAATTACGTTATTTTATTGATATTCTGTGTATTTATTTTGATACGATTTTACATTATTCTATGTATATTTTGTATATCTATTTTATACAAATGTACGTTATTTTATGTGAATTTTTCTTTTCATACAAATTTACATTATTTTATGTGTATTTTTTTTTATGTATTTAAATACAAATTTAACTAATTATATGTGTATTTTGTATATCTATTTACATTCAAATTGAAATTTATTTTTTTTGTTTTTTTGTATATATTTTTATTCAAATTTTCGTAATTTTATGTGTATTTTGTATATTTATTTTCCTACAAATATACGTTCTTTTATCGGAATTTTGTTTATTTATTTTGATACGAATTTTCATTTTTCTAGGTGTATTTGATATATATATTTTTATACTTATTTACATAATTTTATATGTATTTTGAATATATATGTATATACATAAACACAAAAATAATTTAAATTTGTATGAAAATAAATATACAAAATACACATAAAATTAGGTAAATTTGTATTGAAATACATATACAAAATACACTTAAAGTAATGTAAATTTAAATGAAATTATATAAACAAATACACTTAAAATAACGTTAATTTGTATAAAATATATATAAAAAATACACATTAAATAATGAAAATATGTATAAAAAAATATATACAAAACACAAATAGTATAATATAAAATCGTATCAAAATATATACACAGAATATTAATAAAATAATGTACATTTGTATGAAAACTAGGATGCAAAATACCTATAAAATAACGCATTTTTTATAAAATTATATATACCAAAATACACATAAAATATTTGAATTTGTTTTAAAATAAATATACAAAATGCACATACAATAAGGTAAATTTGTATTGAAATAGATATGCAAAATACATATAAGACAATGTAAATTTGTTTCAAAATATATATACGAATACACATAAAATAACGTAGATTTCTATAAATATATATATCTATATATATCTATATATATATATATATATATATATATATCTATATATATATATATATATATATATATATATATATATATACAAAATTAAGTAAATACGAATCAAAAATGTATTCAAAATACACATAAAATAATATGAATTCGTATAAATAAAAATAAACAAAATACCAATAAGAGAATGTAAATTTGTATAAATATAAATATACAAAATGCACATAAAATAACGTAAATTTGTATAAAACTATATACAAAAATACACAGAAGTAATTAAATTTGTATGAAAATAGATATACAAAATACACACAAAATAAGCTAAATTTGCATTGAAATATATATACAAAATACATAAAATAAAGTAAATTCGTTTCAAAATATTTTTAACAAATACACATATAATAACGTAAATTTGTAAAAAAATATATAAACAAAATACACATTAAGTAATGTAAATACGTATAAAAAAATATTTACAAAATACACAAATAATCAAGTCATTCGTATCAAAATAAATAAACAAAAAACTAATTAAATAATGTAAATTTGTATGAGAAAACATATACAAAATACACATAAAATAACGTTTTAAGTTTCTATAAAAATATATGTACAAAAATGCACATAAAATTATTTTGCATAAAAGAATATATACAAAACACACATTAGATAATGTAAATGAGTATAAAAATATGTATACAAAATACACCTTAAATAATGTAAATTCGCATCAAAATAAATAAACAAAATCTCAATTCGTATCGAGTTGAATTAAGAAAATAACAATAAAATAATGTAATTTTGGATGAAAATATATATAGAAAACACACATAAAATAGCCTAAAAACAAATACATATATACACATTAAATAATTTAAAATTGAATGAAATAAATATACAAAATAAACATAAAATAAGGTAGATTTGTAATAAAATATATGTAAGAATACACATAAAATAATATAAATTTGTATGAAAATATATATACAAATACACATAAAATGACATGGATTTGTATAAAATTTGTTTCAAAATATATACGAATACACACAATAAAATAACGTAAATTTTTATGAAAATGTATATATAAAATACACATAAAATAATTTAAATACGTAGAAAAATATATATACAAAATACACATAAAATAATGTAAATTCGTAAAAAATTAAATACACAAAATTCCAATAAAAGAATGTATATATGTAGGAAAATATATATACAAAAAACAAATAAAATAACTAAAATTTGTATAAAAATATATACAAAAATACACAAAAATAATTTAAATTTGTTTGAAAATAGATAAGGAAATTTGTATTGAAATACATATACAAAACTCACATAAAATAATGTAAATATGAATGAAAATATATAAACAAATACATATAAAATAACGTAAATTTGGATAAAATATATATACAAAATATACATTAAATATTTTAAATATGTATAAAAATATATTATATTATATATTTTTTTATTGATATTTGCGTTATTTATGTGTATTTTGTATATGTTTTCTCATAGAAATTTACATTATTTTATTCGTATTTTGTCTATTTATTTTGATACGAATTACATGATTATTTGTGTATTTTGTACATTTTTTTAATACGTATTTACATTATCTAATGTGTATTTTGTTTATATATTTTTATACAAATTTACGTTATTATATGTGTATTTGTATAAGTATTTTGATACAAATTTACATTATTTTATGTATTTTGTATATATATTTCAATTAAAATTTAGCTTATTTTATGTGTATTTTGTATATCTATTTATTTTAATACAATATCAAATATTTTATGTTTTTTCGTATATATATTTTTAAATAAAATGCGTTATTTTATGGGTATTTTGCATCTAAATTTTCATACAGATTTACATTATTTTATTAATATTTTCTGTATTTATTTTGATACGATTTTACATTATTTTATTTGTGTTTTGTATATATTTTTTTATACATATTTACATTATTTAATGTGTTTTTTGTATATATATTTGATACAAATTTACGTTATCTTAAGTCTATATGTTTATATATTTTTATTCAAATTTACATTATTTTATGTGTATTTTGTATATGTATTTCAATACAAATTTACCTAATTTTATGTTTTTTGTATATCTATTTTCATACAAGTTTAAATTATTTTTGTGTATTTTTGTATATAGTTTTATACAAATTTAGGTTATTTTATGTGTATTTTGTATATCTATTTTCATACAAATACACATTCTTTTCATGATATTTTGTTTATTTATTTTGACACGAATTAACATTATTTAATGTGTAATTTCTATATATATTTTTATACGTATTTACATTATTTCAAGTGTATTTTCTATATATATTTCTATAGAAATCTGCGTTATTTTATGTGTATTCGTATATATATTTTGAAACAAATTTACATTGTTTTATGTGTATTTTGCATATTTTTTCAATACAAATTTACCTTATTGTATGTGCATTTTGTATATTAATTTTAATACAAATTTGATTAAACTATGTGTATTTTTGTATATGTATTTTTATAAAAATATGCTTTATTTTATGGTATTTTGCATCTTTTTTTTCATACAAATTTACATTATTTTATTGATATTCTGTGTATTTATTTTGATATGATTTTACATTATTCTATGTGTATTTTGTATATATATTTTATATAAAATGTATTTGTTTTCATTTCATAAAAATCTACATTATTTTATGTGTTTTTTGTACATGTATTTAAATACAAATTTAACTAGTTATATGTGTATTTTGTATATATATTTTGTATGTATATTTTCATAGAAGTTTACTCTATTTTATGAGTATTCGTATATATATTTTGATACAAATTTACATTATTGATGTGTATTTTGCATATCTATTTCAATACAAATTTACTTTATTGTACGTGCATTTTGTATATTTATTTTAATACAAATTTAATTACTTTATATGTATTTTTGTATATATATTTTTATGCAAATATGCGTTATTATATGGATATTTTGCATCTTTATTTTCATACAAATTTACATTATTTTATTTGTATTCTCTTTATTTACTTTGATACGATTTAACATTATTCTCTGTGTATTTTGTATGTATTTTTTTTTATACATATTTACATTATTTAATGTTCATTTTGTATATATATTTTATCCAAATTTACATTATTTTATGTGTATTTGTTTATATATTTTCATACAAATTTACATTATTTTATGTGTTTTTTGTATATATATTTTTCTACGTATTTAAATTATTTTATGTATATTTTGTATATACATTTTCATAAAAAAATTACGTTATTTTATTGTGTGTATAAGTATATATTTTGATACAAATTTTATACAAATTCATGTTACTTAATGTGTATTTGTATATATATTTTCATACAAATTTATATTATTTTATGTGTATTTTTTCATATATTTCATTACATATTTACCTTATTTTATGTTTATTTTGTATATTTATTTCATTCAATTTTAAATTATTTTATGTGTATATCTGTATTTGTATTTAGGTTATTTTATGTGTATTTTGTATATATATTTTCATCCAAAATTACATTATTTTATTGGTATTTTCTTAATTTAATTCGATACGAATTTAGATTATTTCATAGGTATTTTGTTTACATATTTTTATACTCATTTACATTATCTAATGTGTGTTTTGTACATATATTTGTATGCAAATTTATTTTATGTTCATTTTAGTACATACATTTTTATAGAAATTTGCGTTATTTTATGTATATAGTTTTATATAAATTTACGTTATTTTATGTGCATTTTGTATATTTATATTTATACAAATACACATTCTTTTATTGGTATATTGTTTATTTACATTTATACGAATTTACATTATTTTATGTGTATTTTGTATATGTATTTTTATAGAAATCTACGTTATTTTATGTGTATTCGTATATATATTTTGAAACAAATTTACATTATTTTATATGTATTTTGCATATCTATTTCAATACAAATTTACCTTATTGTATGTGCATTTTGTATATTTATTTTAATACAAATTCAAATATTTTATGTGTATTTTGGTATCAATAATTTTATAAAAAATGCGTTATTTTATAGGTATTTTGCATCTTAATTTTCATACAAATTTACATTATTTTATTAATATTCTGTGTATATATTTTAATACGATTTTACATTAATTTATTTGTGTTTTGTATATATTTTTTTATACATATTTACGTTATTTAATGTGTATTTTGTATATATATTTCATACAAATATACGTTATTATATGTGTATTTGTTTATATATTTTCTTTCAAATTTACATTATTTTATGTGTATTTTGTATATGTATTTCAATACAAATTAACCTAATTTTATGTGTATTTTGTATATTTCTTTTCATACAAATTTAAATTATTTTTGTGTGTTTTTGTACATAAAATAATTTAAAATTGCGTGAAATGAATATATGAAACAAACATAAAATAAGGTAAATTTATAATGAAATATATGTAAAAATACACATAAAATAATTTTAATTTGTATTCAATATATGTATTCAAATACACATAAAATAACATGAATTTGTATAAAATTTGTATCAAAATGTATACGAGAGCACACAATAGAATAACGTAAATTTTTATGAAAATATAATATTATATCCAAAATACACATAAAATAATGTAAATACGTAGAAACATATATATACAAAATACACATAAAGTAATGGAAATTCGTATCAAAACAAATAAACAAAATTGCAATAATAGAATCTATATATGTAGGAAAATATATATACAAAATACAAATAAAATAACTAAAATTTGTATAAAAATTTATACAAAAATGCGCAAAAATAATTTATTATTATTATTATTAATATTCTGTGTATATATTTTGATACGATTTTACATTATTCTATTTGTGTTTTGTATATATTTTTTTCTACATATCTACATTATTTAATGTGTATTTTGTATATATATTTCATACAAATTTACGTTATTATATGTGTATTTGTTTATATATTTTCTTTCAAATTTACATTATTTTATGTGTATTTTGTAAATGTATTTCAATACAAAATAACCTATTTTTATGTGTATTATGTATATTTCTTTTCATACAAATTTTAATTATTTTTGTGTATTTTTGTACATAAAATAATTTAAAATTGTATGAAATGAATATATGAAACAAACATAAAATAAGGTAAATTTGTAATGAAATATATGTAAAAATACACATAAAATAATTTAAATTTGTATGAAAATATGTATTCAAATACACATAAAATAACATGAATTTGTATAAAATTTGTATCAAAATATATACGAGAGCACACAATAAAATAACGTAAATTTTTATGAAAATATATATCCAAAATACACATAAAATAATGTACATACGTAGAAACATATATATACAAAATACACATAAAGTAATGGAAATTCGTATCAAAATAAATAAACAAAATTGCAATAATAGAATGTATATATGTAGGAAAATATATATACAAAATAAAAATAAAATAACTAAAATTTGTATAAAAATTTATACAATAATACGCAAAAATAATTTAAGTTTGTTTGAAAATAGATAGGCAAAATACACATAAAATTAGGCAAATTTGGATTGAAATACATACACAAAACACTCATAAAATAATGTAAATCTGTATGAAAATATGTAAACAATGTATTGAAATACATTTACAAAATACACATCAAATAGTGTAAATTTGAATTAAAATATATATACAAATACACTTAAATTAACGTAAATTTGTATAAAATATATATATAAAATACACATTAAATAATGTAAATATGTATACAAAAATATATACAAAACACAAATAGAATAATGTAAAATCGTATCAAAATAAATAAACAATATTAATAAAATAATGTAAATTTGTATGAAAATTAAGATGCAAAATACCCCAAAAATAGCGCATTTTTTATAAAAATATATATAGCAAAACACACATAAAATATTTGAATTTGTATTAAAATAAATATAAGAAATGCACACACAATAAGGTAAATTTGTATTGAAATAGATATGCAAAATACATATAAAACAATGTAAATTTGTTTCAAAATATATACGAATACACTTAAAATAACACATATTTCTATAAAGATATATATACAAAATACACATAAAATGAAGTAAATACGTATAAAAAAATGTGTACAAATTACACATAAA
The DNA here is from genome assembly GCF_024679095.1 of Eriocheir sinensis. Lineage (NCBI taxonomy): Eukaryota > Metazoa > Arthropoda > Malacostraca > Decapoda > Varunidae > Eriocheir > Eriocheir sinensis. The sequence goes on along the minus strand of NW_026110906.1, from coordinate 13,408 downwards.
ATAATGTAAACTCGTAACGAAATAAATAAACAAAATACTAATAAAAGAATGTGTATTTGTATAAATATAAATATACAAAATACACATAAAATAACGTAAATTGATATAAAAATATATACAAAAATACACAAAAGTAATTAAATTTGAATGAAAATAGATATACAAAATACACATAAAATAACTCATATTTAAAAAAAATATATACGAAAATACACATAAAATAATTAAATTTGTATTAAAATAAATATACAAAATACACATACTACAAGGTAAATTTGTATTGAAATACATATGCAAAATACACATAAAATAATGTAAATTTGTATCAAAATAGATACGAATACACACAATAAAATAAAGTAAATTTTTATGAAAATATATAAACAAAATACACATAAAATAATGTAAATACGTAGAAAAATATATATACAAAATACATATAAAATAATGTAAATTCGTATCAAAATAAATAAAAAAAAATCCAATAAAAGAATGTATATTTGTAGGAATATATATATATATATATATATATATATATATATATATATATATATATATATATATATATATATATATATATATATATATATATATATATATATATATATATATATATATATATATATGTATAGAAAATACACATAAAATAATCTAAATTCGTATCGAAATAAATGAACAAAATACAGATAAAATAATGTAATTTTGAATGAAAATATATATAGAAATTACAAATACAATAACGTAAATACAAATAAATATATACATAAAAATGATTTGAATTTGAATGAAAATAGATATGATTGAAACGGATGAGTGAGGGAGTGAGGGTGAATGAAGGAGGATTGAAAACGGATGAGCGAGTGGGAGGAGGGATGAATGAAGGAGGATTGAAAAGGGATGAGTGAGTGGGAGGAGGGGTGAATGAAGGAGGATTGAAAGGGATGAGGAGTGGAGTGAGGGGTGAATAAAGGAGGATTGAAAACGGATGAGTGAGTGGAAGTGAGTTGATGAATGAAGGAGGATTGAAAAGGGATGAGTGAGGGAGGAGGGTGAATAAAGGAGGATTGAAAACGGATGAGTGGAGGAAGTGAGGGATGAATGAAGGAGGATTGAAAAGGGATGAGTGAGTGGGAGTGAGTAGATGAATTAAAGAAAGGAGGATTGAAAAGGGATGAGTAAGTGGGAGTGAGTGGATGAATTAAAGAAAGGAGGATTGAAAAGGGATGAGTAAGTGGGAGTGAAAGGGTGAATGAAGGAGGATTGAAAAGGGATGAGTGAGTGGTGGATGAATGAAGGAGGATTGAAAACGGATGAGGAGTGGGAGGAGGATGAATGAAGGAGGATTGAAAAGGGATGAGTGAGGGGAGTGAGTGGATGAATGAAGGAGGATTGAAAACGGATGAGTGAGTGGGGAGTGAGGGATGAATGAAGGAGGATTGAAACGGATGAGTGAGTGGGAGTGAGTGGATGAATGAAGGAGGATTGAAAACGGATGAGTGAGTGGGAGTGAGTGGATGAATGAAGGAGGATTGAAAACGGATGAGTGAGTGGGAGTGAGTGGATGAATGAAGGAGGATTGAAAACGGATGAGTGAGTGGGAGTGAGTGGATGAATTAAAGAAAGGAGGACTGAAAAGGGATGAGTGAGTGGGAGTGAGTGGATGAATTAAAGAAAGGAGGATTGAAAACGGATGAGCGAGTGGGAGTGAGTGGATGAATGAAGGAGGATTGAAAAGGGATGAGTGAGTGGGAGTGAGTGGGTGAATGAAGGAGGATTGAAAAGGGATGAGTGAGTGGGAGTGAGTAGATGAATGAAGGAGGATTGAAAACGGATGAGCGAGTGGGAGTGAGTGGATGAATGAAGGAGGATTGAAAAGGGATGAGTAAGTGGGAGTGAGTGGATGAATTAAAGAAAGGAAGATTGAAAAGGGATGAGTGAGTGGGAGTGAGTGGATGAATTAAAGAAAGGAGGATTGAAAAGGGATGAGTAAGTGGGAATGAGTGGGTGAATGAAGGAATGTGTGAATAAATAAACAAATAAAATTAAAACAATGCCAACGTTTACATCAGATAGTTTGCCCCCGAGGAAAGAAAGGCTCGGAGGATTACAACAAAGCCGCCGGGGGTTGAGCCGCTCGAGAATCTGGATATTTATGTTCGCCCAAATAAATAAATAAATAACACACGTAACACGACAAGCTATATCCCCTTCGGTATAGCAATAACTTCACCGTTTATAGCGACAGGTAGTAAAGGTGAGTTTCGTATTAACATTACACAAACACTTTAGGGCAAATACAAACACTTCAGGGCAAATACAAACACTTCAGGGCAAACACAAACACTTCAGGGCAAATACAAACACTTCAGGGCAAATACAAACACTTCAGGGCAAATACAAACACTTCAGGGCAAACACAAACACTTCAGGGCAAATACAAACACTTCAGGGCAAATACAAACACTTCAGGGCAAACACAAACACTTCAGGGCAAATACAAACACTTCAGGGCAAACACAAACACTTCAGGGCAAACACAAACACTTCAGACCAAACACAAACACTTCAGGGCAAACACAAACACTTCAGGGCAAACACAAACACTTCAGGGCAAACACAAACACTTCAGGGCAAACACAAACACTTCAGGGCAAACACAAACACTTCAGGGCAAACACAAACACTTCAGGGCAAACACAAACACTTCAGGGCAAACACAAACACTTCAGGGCAAACACAAACACTTCATGGCAAACACAAACACTTCAGACCAAACACAAACACTTCAGGGCAAACACAAACACTTCAGGGCAAACACAAACACTTCAGGGCAAACACAAACACTTCAGACCAAACACAAACACTTCAGGGCAAACACAAACACTTCAGAACAAACACAAACACTTCAAACCAAACACAAACACTTCAGGGCAAACACAAACACCAGAACAAACAGTAAATAGGTTCGTTCCGTCGCTATACAAAACTAAAAAAAAAAAAACTAAGAAAGGAAATAAAAAAATAACAAAAATATGTAGCCAGTGCAAACAACTTCTTTTTAACACTGTATAAAGCTACAAAAATTAAATGCCATCGCTAAACAAAAATGCCCCGCCCGGTGCCACCAAGCTGGGATTTTTCAGCCGCCGCCGAGTGGCTTAAAACTACCCACATGCTGTCCAGAAGACCACCTATCAACCCGGACTCTAGATTCTAGGATCAAAGATGAGCTCTGGGAGGGCAGCATGAGCCAATGCAAGATGGCGCCACTATAAACACTCGCCTGCGCCAGAACGGGCTGGGCCGACCATCAGGACCTACCGGAAAGAAGCCTTGGACCGACCATCAGGATCCACCTGGATGAAGCCTACCGGCGCAATAGGCTGCAATGTAAAAAAAAAAAAAAAAAAAAAAAAAAATACTCTTTCTCCCTTTCATTCTCTCTCTTTTCCAAACGTTTCCTTCTTTCAATCTTCCTTCTCCCCCGTTCTTCCTTTCTTTCCTATCTTCTTTCTTCCCTTTCTTTCTCTCATCTCTTTTCCTTCTTTTTTCCTTGCTTTTCTGTCCTCTTTGTTTCTCATTTTTCCTAACTTTTTATCATTCTTTTCTTGTCCTCATTCTTCCCTTTCTTTGTCTCCTGCTTTCCTTTCTTTCTTCCCTCTTTCACTCTCCTTTTTCTCTCTTATATTCCTAACTTTTCATCCTTCCTTTATTGTCTACATTTTTCCCTTTCTTTGTCTCCTGCTTTCCTTTCTTTCTTCCCCTTTTTTCTCCTCTTTCTCTCTCTTTTATTCCTAACTTTTCATCCTTCCTTTATTGTCTACATTTTTCCCTTTCTTTCTCTCCTAATTTCCTTTCTTTCTTCCCTCTTTCACTCTCCTTTTTCTCTCTTTTATTCCTAACTTTTCATCCTTTATTGTCTACATTTTTCCCTCTCTTTCTCTCCTAATTTCCTTTCTTTCTTCCCTCTTTCTCTCTTTTATTCCTAGCTTTTCATCCTTCCTTTATTGTTTACATTTTTCCCTCTCTTTCTCTCCTAATTTCCTTTCTTTCTTCCCTCTTTCTCTCTTTTATTCCTAACTTTTCATCCTTCCTTTATTGTCTACATTTTTCCCTCTCTTTCTCTCCTAATTTCCTTTCTTTCTTCCCTCTTTCTCTCTTTTATTCCTAGCTTTTCATCCTTCCTTTATTGTTTACATTCTTCCCTTTCTTTCTCTTCTTCTTTCCTTCTTTTTCTCTCCTCTGTCTGTCTCTTTTATTCCTAACTTTTCATCCTTCTTTTATTGTCTACATGCTTCCCTTTCTTTCTCTTCTGCTTTCCTTCTTTTCTTCCTTCTTTTTCTCTCCTCTTTCTCTCTCTTTTCCCCATCCTTTCATTCTTCCTTCCTTCCTTCTTTCTGTTTTCATTCTGCCTTCTCTTTCTCCTCTGCTTTTCTTTCTTTCTCCCTTTCTTTTCTCTCTTATCTCTCTTTTTTCTCCTAACTTTTCATTCTTCCTTCCTTCCCTCTTTCTGTTTTCATTCTGTCCTGTCTTTCCCCACTCCTTTCCTTTCTTTCCTCCTCCCTTTTCTTTCCTCTCCGTCTCTCTCTCTCTCTCTCTCTCTCTCTCTCTTATTCCTAACCTTTCATCCTTCCTTCTCTCTTTCTGTCTTCATTTTGCCCTTTCTTTCTCCACTGCTTTCCTTTCTGTCTCTCTCTTTTTTCTCCTCACCTTTCAACCTTCCTTTCCTCTGTCTTTCTTTACGAGCCCATCCCCCCCGCTCAAAAAAATAACGCTAAAAGACTGAATCGGAAAACAATAAAGAACAATCACAGACCCTGAAGAGGTACTTCTTGTGGCGAGACGAGAGGAAGGGAGGGAGGGAGAAAGGGAGAGAGAGAGAGAGAGGGACGACACACAGCACATCACACGCCCACTCGCCTCTTTACCATATTTCTCTGACACGGCGACGCGGGAATAGAATCTCGCACGAACAGCTGACCTATTTTGGGGGCGACAGGAAGATCTTGCACAGTGGCTACAGGCCGGTCAACTCTTTTATTGAATCTGAAAAAGAGCAAAATCCCACGATAGTTTTATTTTTATGTGTAAACGTCTTGTATTTTTGGTTCTGACTCGTCCTTTTGGTTTAAGAAGAAATTCCGAGACTGTTTTATTATTATTATTATTATTATTATTATTATTATTGTTATTATTATTATTATTATTATTATTATTATTATTATTATTATTATTATTATTATTATTATTATTATTATTATTATTATTATTATTATTATTATTGTTGCAAGAGATGAAGCAGGTGGACCCTATAAGCCGCATGTTCACCTGCCCCCAAACACCTGAGATGCTGAGAAAGAGAAAGTGAAAATAAAAGCGATGAGAAAGGAAAAAGAGGACGAGGGAATATAGAAGAGTATGGAAATGGAGGGACAGAGGGTAAGGTACAACAACAAATACATTAAAAACACAACAAACAAACAAACAAAATGTATCAGATGACGTCTTGATTTTTTTATTTATTTATTTATTTTTATTTTTTTTTTACAATGAGGATAATTCTAGTTTTTAGTTGTATATAAAAGCGTTGAGGGAAACCGAAGTAATATCTCAGACTTGGTCCGCCACTCAAATAGGTAACAATAGGTGACAAATTTGAAAGAAAATACGATTGAGCGTGGAAGAGCCTGAAACAGAAGTCTGATTCATATTCACAGACTATAAATGCCTCGACTACAATGACCACTTGACCATAGAATCCAGTTTTAGTGACCCAGAGCAGGAGTTACAGATTTTAGACTGCGGTGCAATAGACTCATTCAGAAAACAAATACACACTCACTAATCACCACAACACACCAACAATAACAATTACACTTGATTCACTTCCCTCCCCTGCAGACTTCACTCCCCCGTCTCCCCAACAGCTAACACAAATATGCGTGTTTTGCATCTATACGGGTGCCCTGCCCATTATTCATCCTGATCCAACTCCAGGCAGCATCTGTAAGTTATCGATGTGACTTTATAGGTGGTCCTGCTCAGTGTAGGGATGTGTATATAGCGAGCGTGTAAGGAGATGTAGGGGGAGAGTAGGGAGTGTGTAAATGGGTGGAAGTATAAGCATAAGTGAAAAGATAGACCAGATAAAACTGTAAAGAGAAAAGGCCGCCGTTGCAAAGACTGAAGAGAAAAGACTGGGCCAGATTGTCGTACTCCGCCTCCTATGTTTGCCGATTTTCGACCCAAAAACTGCCTCATCGACCACAATAACTGCCTTCATATATAATTATCGTTAAAATGGTTAATTACTGTTTTTTTGGCAATATTTATGGCTCAGAAACCGGTAAATACGAGGCTCTGAGTACGATAATCTGGCAGCGGGGAGGCGGCGGCACACGGCAACCCTTTTTGTTTACCTGCCTTGGCGCCCCTCGGCTGGGCGTTCAAATACCTTCCCTGCTGTTTCTTCTTTGCCGTCCCTCCTGATTCTTCATTATTTCGCCGCCTCGTTGTGCTTGTGGCGCGTGGACCAGCCAGCCAGCCTTACCCGGTGCCTCAAGCCTGTTCCAGTGTCATCATGAGGTGCGTGAGGCTGCAGGAACTCTCCCACCCAAGTCTATTCGGTCAATTTACAGTTTCACCGGTAATACTTTATAAGAAGTCTGCCTCCCCCTCCGCCACTCCATCCCCTCCCCATACCCCCCAAGACAAGCCTGGGGAACTGTGGGGAACTGTTGTATTATTACAGTGACTTGAAATACTAATTAGAACTGAGTCCCCTTTGACCTTAGAAATAGGGCTGAAGGAGAAGCGGAAGTGCCTTATAATATCGAGAATAGTTACAGTTTCACCGCAACCAGCGATTTTGTCACGTGACTGTTTTCTGGTGATAAATGTAGTGAATTGCATGATTTGCACCTCATTACATCGCAATGTCTACTTTTTGAGTTATGCCTATTTTCAAGTTATGCCTATCCTCTGCCTCAACGATCTAGGGGGACCTGTGGGAACAGGGTTTTTGGGTGGGAGGAGGAACATGCAATTCACTACATTTATCACCAGAAAAACATGAATCACATAAGAAAATCATTGGTTGGGTTAAACTGTAAATTGTCCGTCTATTCATTGGTCGATATTATAAGGCACTTCCGCTTCTCACTTCAGCTATTTCTAAAGGTCAAAGAGGGGGTCACTCAGGTTCTAATTAGTGTTTCTGCAGATTCACGGTACAGAAGTGTCAACCTACCACCAGGGTCATAAAACTATTACTGGAAATGCCCACAACTCCTACGAAAAGCCTTGTCAAATGTCATTGTCGCTATTACAGATTTATAGTGTCATCAGCACGGCCAGTCTGGCGGCCCACCGCTTCCACACCTCTGCCCCATCTTCAAGTATTGCAGCTGGTCGATGATGGAGTTGGCCGCTGCTCCTCTTGTAGTTGGGCCATGTGGGACTGGAGGCTCATCTAGTATCTCAGGAATTTGTCCAGCCTCCTCTTGAAAGTTTCTGTGCTGGCCCTGTCAGGTCTCTGATGCCCCTTGGCAGACTGAAATTAATTCCTCACGCAAGAGGCTACTGTTTTGCGGTGATAAGTTACTATTTTGGTGGCAATATGTTACTGTCGTTTGGTTATATGGTTGTTAGTTTATAGACAGGGAGGCGGTGGCTGAGTGGATAGTGTGACGGCACCGCGCTCAGATACTTACAGATACTTACAGAAGACCTCCTGGAAGAGGCTTACGCCTGTGACTCCAGATCTACGTTAACAACTTGTGGCAGTGTGTGGTGGATGATTTGAGCCTTGTAATTATATTTATATTTCAAATCTTGGTTAGCCCAGAATTGATCGAGTCTGGATTCAAACTGAATCACTGTTGTTGCCGTCACCACCCACTCAGGCAGTTGATTCCAATTATTCACTACTCTACTTGGGAAAGCATACTTCCTTACATCCAACCGTGATCTTGACTTAAACAGTTTCAATGAATTTCCCCTACTCCTGCTTTCTTCTCTAAGTTTCAATATTCCTCTGGTACATGCATCATCATATTTCCCAGTGAGTATCTTATAGGCCTCAATTAGATCTCCCCTTGCTCTTCTATATGCCAGTGTGGGCAGTCTCAGCTTCCTCAGTCTCTCTTCGTAGGAAAGTCCCTTGAGTTCAGGCACCATCCTAGTAGCCCTTCGCTGAACGTTTTCCACAATTTCAATGTCTTTCACCAAGTAAGGACTCCATACTTGGTTGGCGTATTCAATGCATGGCCTTACCAGTGCCTTAAACAAGGATTTAAATATTTCAGAATCCAATGAAACAAAAGTTCTTCTAATTATTCCCACTCAGGACGACACGAGTTCGATCCCCGCCTGGTGACACCAAGTTGGGATTTTTTAGCCACCGCCGATTGGCCTAAGACTACCCACATGCTGTCCAAAAGACCACCCATCAACCCAGACTCTAGATTCTAGGATTAAAGATGAGCTCCAGGGGGCAGCATGAGCCAATGCAGATGGCACCACTATAAACACTTGCCTGCACCACAACAGGCTGGGCTATACCATCAGGCCCCTCCAAAAAGCAACCCTTCAGGCGCCATAGGAGAAGACGTAAAAAAATAAATAAATAAATTGCATTGCATATGTTTATAATTGCGTAGGAAGATGTCCAGGTGGTTCTTGAATTTCTCAACAAAGCAGTCCATGAAGTATTGTATCTCTTGACTGCCATCAAAAATTTGGTCTGGTTCTGTTATTAAAAATTTGGTAAAAATTCAGATGTGCATCCAACTCATACCAGTGATTGACACTTTTTCTGATAGGTCATTTTGTGCTAATCACTTTTCATTGCAAACTTCATTTCAGAGATAATTTTTTTCCTACACTTTGACTTACTACTACTACTAGTACTACCATTGCTACTACTACTACTACTACTACTACTACTACCACTGCTGCTACTACTACTACTACTACTACCGTATAATCAAACCATTTCAAATAGTTCGTTAGGCATTGATTTCATGGTTTTTTTCCTTCGTTTCTGCCACGCAGTCCCAACACCTATTTTTTCCTCTCTCATATGTTACCTATAGGGAAACATATGAGAGGAAAAATATGAGTGTTGATACTGTGTGGCAGAGCAGAGGGGAGGAAACATGAACTGACGTCTCAAAGGACTCTTTCAAACGGTTTGACTGTAGTAGTGCTGCTACTGCTACAATTGCTTATTTTTGCCATGCCACGGCTGAGTATCTTACATGAAGAGACCAGAGTACCAAAAGAATGTGCAAAAAAGTTTTCAGATAAAGACTGAGTGGTGCATAGTGTCCTGGTGGACTCCAGCAAATGTCCTCCCTCCCCAGCCTTTTCAGCTTTTTCTTTCATCCAACTTCTGTACTAAATTGACAATTTTTTTTTAAATAAATTCAATTTAGTGTGAGTTTCTTTGATACTTGTCTTGCACTATATTGATGTACTACTGTAAATAGATAAGAATGTGCAGAGATAAATATAATAGAGTAATAGTACCAACATTTACGATTAAAAAAAAAAAATATGATGTCACTTTACCTGTAGTGAGAAGAATGGAGAAGAGAACATGAAGATGGAGGAGGAGCTGGAGCTGGCCCTGCAGCGTGTGGTGAATGAGAAGCAGTACAAATACATCCCACAGCTGGAGCACATCCTGACACTGGCTCAGCAAAAGGAGAGGATCCTCGCTACTCAGATACTCGGTGGGTTGGCGTACTCCTTGGTGGGCTGGCATCCTCATCTTGTTATCATGGGTACTTCTTGTCTGTGTGAATAAATATATATATATATATATATATATATATATATATATATATATATATATATATATATATATATATATATATATATATATATATATATATATATATATATATATATATATATATATATATATATATATATATATATATATATATATATATATATATATATATATATATATATATATATATATATATATATATATATATATATATATATATATATATATATATATATATATATATATATATATATATATATATATATATATATATATATATATATATATATATATATATATATATATATATATATATATATATATATATATATATATATATATATATATATATATATATATATATTTTTTTATTATTATTATTATTATTATTATTATTATTATTATTATTATTACATATATATATATATATATATATATATATATATATATTATATCACAATTATATATATTTTTTTAGTATGTGTGTGTGTGTGTGGTGTACATATAAAAGTATGATCGCATATGCTTTGGAATATTGTTGTGCTAAAATTTACTGATGTCAATTTGCAACTGAAGTTATAAAATTATGTTGCATAGTCTTCTGTGTTCAAGTTATTTTCATAGTGTTGTAGTAAATGTGCTTGCCAAATGTTTCCATTAATTGTAACAATCTTTAGGTTAAAGTTGAATTTCATCATTATACTCAATGTATTAGTTTTAGATTGGCCTTGTAGTATATAGTAAGGATGAGACCGTAATTTATATATCAAAAATTGATTATCAAAATAGAAGCTTGTATATTTGGATAGATGTGTCCTGCTTTTCTAGCATCAATAGTGGTATTTTTATATTTACAAGTGATTTTTTTAATCTTCAACTGAAATGAATTAACCAGTCACCTCTCTTCTTCAGCTGACAAGAGCTACACTGTCCACTAGTCAGTGAGGGGTGGAAGCAGATGAAGGTGACGTAAAGAACATTTGAGAATTGATGGAATGGAAAAGGCTCTGCTCAACCACAAGATTGTTAAGACCACCCCTGCAGTCAGCAGCCTTCAGTATGCAGGTAATGAAATGAAAGATGGATTTATCAGTTCGAATGGCATTGCTTAACAACAGCAAATCATCATATCTCGGAAGATACCCTAACTAATTATAAAATAGCTAAGGATATTCAACATTAAGTTTTCATCAAGTTTACTTTTATGGAAATATAAGTGAAAAACATTTATGTTAGTACTAGTATAAAAAAATAAACAGTAAATATTGTGACTCTCAAGGTCTCTTTCTCTCTGTTATAACTTTGATGCCCTGTTTCTATCAATAATTGAAGCAGTGATAATGTCAGAAGTCTTCAGTACTCCTCTTCATACACTGCTTTTTTTTTTTTTTTTTTAACATTCATACTCTCCCCATCTCTCTTCTGTCTACTTAATCCTATCAGTCTCACTAAAAGATCTGTTCACTTAAGTCCGACTCCAAGCTGACAACATAAACCCAACCGTGTTTGCAAGCTGAGTGCTGATTGGCTACTGCTATGGCTTCGTTTTCTTTAACCTCTGTTTGTGTTTATATCACTCAGCACTTTCTGCTAATCTGCACTGTACTTATGAACACAGTTAGGTTTATGTTGTCATGCTTCTTAGGTCAGACTTAAGTGAACAGACTATAGTGACCTCTCCTACAGCCCCCTGTCCTCTTGTTTGACTCCCTACACCTCATAACAAAAATATCATTCTTCACCCTCATAACATGTTAAAAACTAGCTTGATAAATTTTTGGTTTATTCATTCCACCACTCCATACCTTACTTCTCATACTCGTGTTTCCCAGACACCACATTATCTATATACCCCTTCATTGCATAGACCATCCCATCTCATTACACCACATGACTCCTTTTCACCACATTCATACTTATTGTGACTCATTCAGTGCCTATGTTTTAGGGGCATAGATCAATGTTGGCAGAACCACTTGTATTTTAAATCCTTTATCTCCATGCTCACAATTCCTCTGGCTCTCATGATTCTCTTGACAGATCCTATGGCCTGCCTTCCCATCATTGCCCTCTCCCTCATTTCTCTCTCCATACTCCCTCACTTAAATAGAACTGTTCCAGATATATATATAGAACTGCAGTTGGTTAATATTTGGAGATGACAAGTCTAACATGAAGTTTCAAATTCAGATGCCAAAGAGCACTGTATGGGTATATGGCCTTCAAAACCTTGTGTGTGGTCAGCCCCCTTGAGATTGGCAGCATATGTAAATATCACAAAAGAAATTAACTTGTTTTTGCTGATTTACCTTGATGCTCTAGAGTGAGCTTTATTTTATTTGTTATGATGGTAATGTAAGAGTTACTACAAGAAAAATCTGAAGTTCTTCAAGCATTATCATTAAAAAATAACATGTTTCTTTTATAGATTGGAGAGACGGTGAAGGACATCATGCAGCAGACAGATGTGGAGGAAATCAGTGGACCAGTTCCCAGAGAGAGGGTCAGCTCCTTCATGTCTGCCTTGTCTACTCTTGTGCTTATGCCTTAAGCTATGCATGTTACTCTTTTATGATGATATTTATTTATATCTTTCCTATAGTTTTGTTTAGTAATTACCATCCATCAGACCTCTGGTCAGTGCAGTTTTGTGAATTCCCTTTCAAACATAGTTTCTCTTGACAATAAGTTCATCTGTTCATGGTGTTGTGATTAGCTCACCCTAGCTACAAATCTGATCCCAAGTTCAATCACAGCCCAGGACATCAGCACCAGCTCACCCAGCTGCTTTATCTACCCAAATTACAAATTACTTCCTCAGCAAGACCCTCCATGGATGTGCAGCCTCCTTGCACTGGAAGTGGGGAGGCAAGTGACAGAGTGGCATCACTACAGACAATTTGAGACTACTACTTGATATTAATTCTGGTCTTGACAGGGAGAGGTGGCTAACTACATGCACACCCTCTTTTTAGTTTGTATACTGATATTGAGGCTTCAGCTGACTTGAATTTTATTCTTGCAGAGTACTTGTCTCATAGCAGCAACAACTCCATACATGTAAAGGAACTAGCCAGTGTAATGGAGCAGAAGAACCATGAAAAGAAATCCTGAGTTGCAGACAAAGTACTTTATCCCACCTCACAGTCCTGAGGAGAAATGGGAATCCACAAGACAGAGTCAAGCAGCCAAGGGGAGACCAGTACTCACGGAAAGTAAGTGTCTGATTTTGCTTATTACGACGGTACCTCATTCATTACGCAGTTTATATGATTTGCTATCTAATGTGTGTTTCATGATGTATGAGATGAGTGCTGAATAGTAGCAATGATAAGAGCCTTGTATTCATGGTAAGTTAGGGCTCATAGGGCTTAACCTTCCTCGAGCACCAGACGCACATGCAAAGGCTCAAAATGTCTTCATCACGAAGATGGCTTGACGCACACAAAAGGCCAAAAAAACTTACTTAAATTCATAGAAAATAAAGTTCTGGTGGAAGTGAATCATTTGGGTGCTTCAAAAATGAGCATAAGTTTTATGAAAGTAAGCAATTGGCAACTTTGTCCCTTCCATAGATAGGCTTGAAGCGGCGTATAAATGAGTCAGTAT